>NC_056738.1:169242156-169562156 GCF_019279795.1 Protopterus annectens
TTACCTCAGTGTCACTGCTTGACAGAGGCAAAAATAATATGGTGGTATATATCCCATACTAAAGCGTAAGCCACAAAACAAAACTATAGGCTTGTAAATGCCCTCGGGCAGATAGCCTAAAATGAACCTATGAACCTATGAACCTATGACTTACTACTGCGTGTCCACCCTCTTCAAAAAAGCGCACGCCAGCAACAATTTGAGAAAATATTTGGTCATAGGGAAGAGTACTGTAATTTACAATATGTTACTGCAATTGCTCATTTATTGAAAATTTGAGGTTGTACATTTGCATTGGGTTTGCGGTGATGGGCACATTATGAAGGGTGCTATAAACATGGTTTCTGAAGTGATTGATGAACGCATATAACTAAGGTTGAGACAACGTTCTACTGGTGATTGAATACATTTATTTGTCACTCTTCAATGCTGTTTTACCATATTTTCAATTGTGGACTTCTACATTGTGGTTTGCGTTACATTACACTATGGTGGCACATCGGGGGAGTGTTCAGCATTTGCCAGGGTTTCTTTCAATGTTCTGTGTTTCATTTGAGTATTGTTTCGACATAGTGTAATTTCGCTAAAGTGTGCTCGGCAAATGAAGTTCGATGTAGTGTAAATTCGATAAATCAACACAGACCCAAATGGGCATATCATGTAAATACTGAAATACATATGCCCACACAGTTTATGCATTCACACACTCCTGTCTGTCCTGACACATAATAACCAATGGTGCAGTGGTCACATGGCCACATACTACCCACTAGTTAGTGACATGCATCTGTACCAGCATCCCACTGCTTTGTCAGAAATATATGACAGTTATGGTATCCTGGCAGCAGTACATCTGACAAATATCTGGACATAACATCACACTGGGTAAGTACACTGAGCTGCTAGGCATGTCACAAAACACTGTGCAAACTACACGCAGACTGCCACAACAATTGCCTACATTTCTTATGGGGGAATACACGTGTACCTGCAAATATAGCAGGCTCTACAGGCATGTCACAGCACAGTGTAACAGACACCTGTGTGAAAGTGCATACCCACAAGCAATGTGAACACAGCCACAGCCACATATGGTAAGCGAGCTTAATATTACATTATATGGACTGTCTGATGAACACCATCCTCATATGTGCCACTCACACACTAACCCTACATATACTGGGCCACTACAGAATGCAGTCTGATGCCTGACTGTCATATGGGACATGTGTGTGGCCCTACAAACATGTAAAATGATAGGGTACTATACACTGGAGCAGCATGTAACATCAGATAGAACAGGGCCAAGAACAATGACATCTATCACAGTCTGTACACAGGCCAAGGTACATATTCGCAATACACACACTGTTGACAATCACCATAAGTACACAGACCTCACTACTGTTCACTACCACAGAATGCCCAGCTTATGTCCTCAAATATAACCCCTACTATACATAACATGTCTAGCAGTCTGATATCTCACTGGCTTGTTATCAGGTATGATGTCAATAAATAATTGTGTACTGAACATATGTTCCTCTTACTGCATGGCATATGTACAAAGGTTAATAGAGTTGTGGCTGGAGGCAAAAACACAGGGTCAATATTGACATGTTGCTGTGATAACCTCATACATTTACTGTTGTAACAGGGTTTGTTGTGAAAATATGTCCTATGAGGGATATGAAGTCAGTAACTCTCATGGCTGTCACCATGTACTGACAGCAATCCTCAGACTATGATTCTGCAGTTCTAACATAGGTAATCTGTGAGTAACACAAGACACATAAGACTCCAAACACTGGCCAGTCTGCAGATAAGCCTGCAGGCAAAAGTTTCCTTATCCACATAACAATGTCATGACAGGTATTAAATCATGTAGACCAGCCATATCCACACAAACCCTGTTAAACCAGCATTACTCCAAATGCAGAAGAGCAAAACTTACATTCTGTAGTCATGTCTGGAATATCCCCCTCCTGTTTGTTTGTCTGTCTCCATAGTATATGTTGTTAGAGGTATATCCCACTACCATCTGTCATGCTGTTTGCCAAACACCGACATAAAGTCCAGCTCACAGTGAATGAAAAGGGCCAACACCCACATGATGTTCCTACTCATAGGAGTGTGTTTCCATGCAATTGGCTATAGGAATATTACCACAGCTGTTCCACATGCAATCAGCTAGTGGGGGACTGCAATTCATGCCCAGGCCATCAACTGATCATGAGCATCACTTACAAAACACAAGCTGCTGCCTAAGCAAAGCAGGCGTACTTCTCCACATCCACCAGAGAGGAAGTGAGAGAGACAGAGACAAAGTAAGATAGGGAGAGGGTTGGAGAGTAAAAGCTAAGCATGTTTGCGTCACACACTTACCCGTACAGGGTTTCAAACCCCTGCCTGACTATGTATCACTATTACATGTCTATGCAGTTATTGCATGCACTACAGATCTCACATGTTTGGAAGCTGTCGAAAGGTATATTTGACAGTGAGTGACATCAGCAACAGTGATAAAGGAGGTATAAGGTGTATGTAGTACATGTGCCTGTCCACAAGAACAGGTGTCAAGGACGACACAGCCATACTCTCTCAGGGACTCACACACATTATCACAGTTGGCAGGGTCAGGAATAGATTTCCTAACTAACTAGTTTGCCACACTACAGTAATACGCAGGTATCACATGCCCCACAGAGGTTATCAGGCTGATATATGGGCAAAGGGTATGTCAAGGTGTCTGACATCAGAAGGCATGCTTCAGTAGGCCAATGGGAGGTGTAGTAAGTGTGAATGGTGTCCAAATAATTATACTCCACATACACACACACACACACACACACACACACACACACACACACACACACACACACACACACATATGTTTGCCAGTACTGACATGCATGGGTGCATTGCTTCACAGGTGTGTAGTGGTTGACTGTGCCAGAAGGCTGTACAAGGCTAGGTAAAGGGTATACCTTGGCATCAGGCCACATGACAATGGTCTGCAGTATGGCCCAGGGCTGTAGTCTGGATTGGCCCATGCAGGTGGGTATTGTATTCACCATCCACTCATCTGGGTTACTATTGTGGGTGCCCAGTGCTGTGCAATGCTTGCCATATATGTGTTCTATATTCCATAACATGGACGTTGTCTGGAATGTACACATGCCCCACATGCATGTTCTGTGACATGTGAAAGTGTACCTGGGGTGTCTGGGGCATGTTGTGTAGACAGATTGTTATCAAATGTGCCATTCCTGACCTCATGTGGTGATAATTGGCAATGGAAAACCAGGATGACCTTACACCTAAATTGACAGCATGATACAGGTATTCACTGGTGTCAGTTTCATCTGTCCATGCAGGGCATGTGTATAAGGCATGGTATTTCTTTTGTGGGTTACATTTACTGACTCTACAGTTGTTGTAGGTGTCCAGTGGGGAACACAGCAAAGGACCACTGTATGCAATGATTTGCCTATTGTAGGGATGGGAAAGGGTGCTATGTCCTCTGTAGTCCACTGCAATCACACCATGGTTATTATCTGTGGGCAATATGCAGGGAACTACCAACATAGTGGCTGTTGCCTAGCCAAGTGAGTTTGTGTATGAGACATGGGTGGAGACTGTTCACTGAGTAATACAAGGGTTGCCTATATTCTTCCCCAATCCATGATGTCACATGTAGGGTTATGGATTGTCTACCCCAGCCTCTCTGCTGTTTGACATCTGTTGTCCTTGTAAGGTGGACATTGTGACATATAATAGGCCCACCATATAAGAAATTTGCAAAACCCGCTCCATAATGAGTCATGTTATTACACACTCACAGCTACCTCCACCCAGGATACTAATGACAAGCATACACACACACACACACACACACACACACACACACACACACACACACACACACACACACACACACACATGCACACACACACAAACAGAGGCTCACAGTTGCCATGTCTGGGATTAGAACTTCTACCTAACTAGTACATCACACTACATCATTACACAGTTATAGCACAAGCCACAAAGCTTCCTGGGCTACTCTTTCCCCAAAGGTATATTTCAAAGTGAATGACATCAGCAGGTTTGCCAAAGTAGGGCAATGGAAGTTGTAGTGACTGTGAATGGTCTCAAAAGCATTGATCCCTACACAGACAAACAAACACACACACACAAAGCTTTACAGTTGCCATGTCTGGAATTAGAACTCCTACCTAACTAGTACATCACACTATAGCATTACACAGTTAGAGCATGCACCACAAAGCTTACTGGGCTGCTCCTTCCCCAAAGGTGTATTTCAAAGTGAATGACATCAGCAGGCTTGCCAAGGTAGGGCAATAGAAAGTGTAGGTCATGGGTTCATAGGTTGGTACTAGGCTATTGGCCCTTGGGCCTATACTTACCTAGCCATGACAATTCCCTGGCTATGTCTTCCCACAATATTTACTTTCCTGGATCCCTGTCTAGCAGGGTGAGTGACTTGATCTCCAGGGTCAATTTCCTATCTCCCAACCAATTATCAAGGTTCCTTTTAAAGAGGGCCAAAGAAGCACTCTGCCTGACATGTACAGGCAGTGTATTCCATAGTCTGGGGAGTCTCTGGGTCAGGAACACATCCCTCCCTCCAGCATGTTTTGTGCATTGTGATGACATGGTTTGGATCACTGGAGAGTGTGGCTATGAGGGATTTGGATTTCTTTATGTGTAGCATGTCCAACAGCTCGGGGTTTGACATGGCATTGTATGTTAAGCAGAGATCACCTCTGAGTACACAATATGTGACAGAGTATAGCTGAATGATTTTCAAACAGTCAGCATTGAGCATCTGGTGTAGGCCTGTGATTATTTTAATGAGGTATGTCTGCAGCCTTTCTAGTTGTTGCAGATGTCTTGTGAAGTACATACCAAACGGGGCATTGTAGTCTGTACTGGGTCTACAGAGAGATGACTACAGTGGGACAATGGCCTCCTTTTTCCTGGATGAAAGGCCCTTAGTGATGAGGTGTGCCACACAGGTGGAATTCCTGACTGTTGTGGTGATGTGGTTATCAAAGGTGAGATCACTGTCCACCTGTGTCTCTAAGTCTCTTATCATATTTTAGGTGTTTAGTGTACTGCCATCTATGTGGTACATCAAAGTTACATGCCCTTACCAAAGGAGATAACTATATATTTCTTGACATTGAGCTTGAGGCCATAGCTCAGGCACCAAGCATCTCTTTCTGTAAGGTCCTTCTGTAGAATATCCACATCATGTGGAGATTCAGTATTGTCTCCCAGTTTGCAGTCATCTGCGACCTTTGTTAGGCAGAGTCCCTTAGTGTTGGCCTGTACTTCAGAGCAGTAGATGCCAAACAAGAGCGGTCCCAGGACTGAACTCTGTGGTACTCCAACTGTCACTTGCCTGGGGCTGGATTTTGAGTCACCTACTTTTACAGTGTGGGTTCTGTCAGTACAGCAGTTGGCAATCCATTGGGTGATGTAGGGATTAATGGCCAGCTTAGTATGTTTATCGATGATTTCAGATTGGGGGGATGGTGTCTAAGGCCTTGGCGAGGTCCGGATAGGCTGTGTGAACTGCCTTACCCTCATCCACAACTCTGGAGACTGATGCAAAGGTGTCAATCAGGTTCAGGAGACATGACTGGCCCTTCACAAACTCAACCTGGGTGGGGTCCAGTGTTTTCAGGTTGCCGATGTCTTGGTTTATAAGTTCCATGATAATACATTCCATGGCCTTGCAGATCAGGCACGTCATACTGCTGGGGCGGTAGTTCCCAGGATCCAAGGTGGATCTCCCCTTGAAGACAGGGATAACTGTAGCTGTGCACCACTCAGTGTGCACAAAACCTGAGGTGTGGCTTTGATTAGACATGGCATGTAGGTGAGGTGCCAGTTCATTTTGTAGTTCATGTAGTACACAGGCCAGGATGTTGTCTTGTCCCATGGATGCTGTTTTCTTAGCTCTGGAGAGTGTGGTTTATACCTGTGTGGCCTTTATTACCAGAATCTGGCAATCTTTCAGTATTGAGATTGGCCCTTTATGGTTTGGGAGGAGGGTGCAGTTGGCACTGAATCAGTCTGCTAAGATTTTGGCAATATCCTTGGGATCAGTATATTTAATGCCATCCTGTTGTAGCTCAGAGCAGATCTGAGCATTGCCATTTAGATTCCTGACATAGCTATGGAATGGCTTGCAGTTGTCTTTGGCATCATTGGCTATATTATGTTTGTAACTAGCTTTGGAGGATTTAATGAGGGATCTCAGCTTCTTACTGAGGCTGGTAAGGGCGTATTTTGCATCCTGGAAATTCCCTCTTTTCTGCAACAGTTTCTTGCTTTTTTGTACAGATTATTTATGGCAGGGGACCACCACATTTGCTTCCTTTTCTTGGTGTGGAGTGTCTTGGTTCTATTTGGGATGGCACGATTCACGCATGAGTGGATGTGCTCATACAGTGCCTTAGTGTAGGATTCAGCAGCCATCCTTTCAGTTCCCATCTGTATGGGTGTCATGACGTTAGTCACATCTGACATGTGTAGCATGAAGTTGGCTTTGGAGATGTGTGTTACAGAGGTTTCCTTATTGGGGTGTGGGGGGGATGTGGATGTTAAGGGTGACCATAGGTGTGGAGCATTGATTTCCCATGTTGGCAATGACCAGGTCTATGATATTAGAACCCCTGGTGGGACTATGGGTTACTTGATCCAGGGCATTGGGAATTATGGCTTCCAAGAACTGTTGGGCACATGTGCTGGTGCACAAGTAGTTTTCCCAGTTAATGGCAGGGTAGTGTAAGTCACCCAGTATTAGGGTGCTTGGTTGTATCATAATATTTTCCAGTATGTTTAGAAAGGTGTAGTGGGAATCCTGGGGCATGGTGGGGGATCTATAGCAAGCTATACAATTTGAATTGCAGTCTTACCTAGTGTTAGTTACACTGGGAGTATTTCAGATGCATTCCGTTGGGCAAGTAGCTTGGTGGTGTGAATATCCTTGGTGAATATGGACACTCCTCAACCTTTAGTGTTTTGATCCTGGTTTGGTGGCCGACAGGTGTGGTAAGAGCTGTACCTGGCATTGCAGGGGTGCTATCTGGAGCCTTGGATAAAGTCTCTGTTACTGCACAGATAACAATGTTCTCCATTTTTAGGAGTGCCTAGTGAATGTGAATGGCCACAAAAGCATTGATCCCTACACTCACACACACAATGCTTCACAGTTCCCATGTCTGGGATTAGAACTCCTATCTAATTAGTACATCACACTACAGCATTACACAGTTACAGCACGTGCCATGAAGCTTTCCGGGGTACTTTCTCCCCAAAGGTGTATTTCAAAGTGAATGACATCAGCAGCCCTGTCAAAGTAGGGCAATGGAAATTGTAGTGAGTGTGAATGGCCTCGAAAGCATTGATCCCTACACAGATAAACACACATGCAAAGTTTTATAGTTGCCATGTCTGGGAATTGAACTTGTACCTAACTAGTATAGCATACTACATCATTACACAGTTATAGGACACGCCACAGAGTTTACTGGGTTACTCCTTCCCCAAAGGTGTATTTCAAAGTGAATGACATCAGCAGCCCGGCCAAAGTAGGGCAATGGAAATTGTAGTGTGTGTGAATGGCCTCAAAAGCATTGCTCCCTACACAGAAAAACACAAAATTGTACAGTTGCCATGTCTGGGAATAGAACCCCTACCTAATTAGTACATCACACTGCAGAATTATGCAGTTATAGGACATGCCACAGAGCTACTCCTTCCCCAAAGGTGTATTGCAAAGTGAATGACATCAGCAGCCCTGCCAAGGTAGAGCAATGGAAATTGCAGTGAGTGTGAATGGCCTCAAAAGCATTGGTCCCTACACAGACAAACACAGAAAGTTTTACAGTTCCCATGTCTGGGAATAGAACCCCTACCTAACTACTACATTACACAGGTATAGGACACACCACAGAGCTTACTGGGTTACTCCTTCCCCAAAGGTGTATTTCAAGGTGAATGACATCGGCAGGCTTGCCAACATATGGAAATGGGGAGAGTAGTGGCTGTGAATGGCCACAAAAGCATTGATCCCTCCTCACACACACACACACACACACACACACACACACACACACACACACACACACACACACACACACACACACACACGGTTGCCATGTCTGGGATTAGAACTTCTACCCATTTAATACGTCACACTATAGGATTATGCAGTTATAGCACGCGCCATGGAGCTCATAAGGCTACTCCTTCACCAAAGGTGTATTTCAAGGTGAATGACATCAGCAGGCTTGCCAAAGTAGAGCAATGGGGAGTGCAGTGTGTGTGCATGGGCCATAAACCATTCATCTGGAAGCAGTCACACAACACTCAGGCACACACAGGTTTATATTTCACAGGTACGTGTATAAAACTCTTAGATGAATACTGACTTGTACAGTTATGTTACACAGTTATCACAAGCACCACAGACACTATAGTGCTGAGGGATACCAGAGGCAAATGTCTACAGTGATTGACATTTGCACATCATGTGGTCTTAGCCAATTGGATGTGTGCTGGGTGGGACAGGCCTCATGATGGGAGTCTCTTTGTCACTGTCACTCTCTTCGACACTTCTATGTATCTGTAAGTTTGGCCTATTATAGTGTGTTGCCCTTGGATAGATGTGTGTATTCCTATCCAATGTGTGTGCAAAGCATGACTGGTGTGCAATGTGGAGTGTACGCACAAACATCTCTATCAGATATGTATAGTCCACTGTTGTCGCCAGACATGGGCTTCATTTCTGTAAGTGTGGGAGCATGCCCAGTATGACCTTTCAGTATTTTGTTGCCTGACATGGGCTTTGTTTCTCTAAGTGTGGGATCATGCCCAGTATAACCTTCTGTATTGAATGTGTGAATCTATTCCAGCTAAGTTGTACTCCACTGAAGGCTTTTGTGTTCTACACCTACAGCTAGCAATGTGCTTCTGTGGGATATCTGTAGATCATTTGACAATATGGGGTCAAATTGGGCAAAGGATAGTGGGTTACTGTAGGTAATTGTGTCTGTGCTGCTTCTGCTACATGGTTTTGGTGTTAGCAGAGATTTTCAGACATATGTACTGTTTTACATTGTGATGTTTTATGTCATCAACTACTGTCAGGTATACATATTTGCGTGCAGTAATTTCCTGGTGAACACAAGGTGAATGAAGCTGTGTCCAGTTTTATGGTCTGCAGCCTACATATTCTTGCACAATCATGTCATTCTAGAGGGGAAGCTGCAGACATTTGCTGATGGGTCTGTGTAAATGGTTCAGCACCTTGGTACAGTAGTGGCTGAGGATACCATGCTTGTACATCCATCAATGTGACAGTATGGCCATATCCTGCTGTGGCCATACCTCACAGCTTTACAGATTCACACAGGTTACCCAGAGGCAGGGGTCATATTTCTGGTTATTACCCCTTCACATTGTGGTTTACAAGCAGGTTTGTAGCCACCCATTCCTGTGTTTGAAGGCAGGGATAGTATGTGCACATGGCTGAGTTTTAGACTTCACACACACGATGGCGTCCATGCTCCTATCCCCTTCTGTTATTCTATCCTTTTCCAGACATTATGCAAACATTATCTGATAGGTTCCCTATAGTTATCACTTCATCCCAGCACTAATTTGGTGTTGGTCCAAAGTTCATGCAGTAGGACATGGTGGATATGTTACTGGGATTTGTCGACATGGCCTTGCATTTGGGTTCTGTGGACTGTGTTAGGTTGTTATTTGGGAGTCCATGACATAACATACATTGGCAGTACGGGTGAGACACAGGCCTTTGGCAGAGGACTGTAGTGCAATTTGTAGTGATGCAGGCATTCTCTAGCAGGCTGTTGCATTGTGTCACTCATACAGTCCCAGACTGCAAGCCACTATATTCCCCTGGGGTAAGAGGGTAGGTGTGCAAGGTGTTAATGTCAATAGTTTCTGTCATCATTGATCCAGTGGTGTGGATGCTGGCAGAGTGCTGCTTACAGATAGGGGCACACCTGCATGGGACACCTCTTCAGCATGCTGCATTCTGTGGCTATTTCCATACGGAGGTGGGGGGTCATATTGTACTCATTTTCAACAGCAGGGATAAGACCTGTGAGGTACTTGTGGGTGATGGTGGGGGGAGCTGGGTGCATGTGTGCTATGGACGCTACTTGTATCTGACTCACAGATATACGTGGGGCATTACACTTATGCTGGCTTGTGCAGGGACAGCAGCAGTTTCTCAATACTCCATACCTATGTCCTTTGTGGTCTGCCAGTGTTTGGCCAGATGACATCAGTATTCCATACTACAAACCCAACAAATGTGCTGCTGAACTGAATGTACAATTCCAAAGGTGTGTCCATTTGACAGTAACATTTTATACACTGTCTGTCTGGAGTACTTCCACCTGTGTACTGTTTGTATGTCTGGGCCCACATTCATGCCATGTCCATCTTTCAGATAGTGACAGATATTACATCCAAACAATTACTATGGCTTACTGCTGAAATTGCTGGGATGCATTGTGTTTAGCACTGCAGTTGTGAGAACCTGGCCCTGTCATTGGCAGTACTGGTCAATGACCACCAGGACAAACTTCACCATGCCTACATGCTAACCACTCTCACACAATATACAACACACACAAACTTAACACACAGCCCTGCATATTGTACATGTGCTACAATCTATCCTGCTACTTTGGTCAGCTCAGGTAATCTGTGCTCCACTGTTATTATACCTACACATACATGTTACTACATTTCTACATAGGATTGTGGGGGGGGGGCACACCTGACAACTGTACACATTTGGTATGACTGTACTGGTATTTCAGGTACTGCATTTCATTCTGTATTCTGACCTATCATGCAGACTAGAGCCATATCAGTGTACTACAGTTCTTAGGTTTTATTGACCTACATTTCAGTTTCAGACTTCAGAACTGACATTCCACTGCCTGACTTGTTGTAATCTGTCTGTGTAGGTCTGTAGGTGGGCTGCTCTCCATAGCCATCAATCAGAGGCCTTAGCACAGCCTTTCTTTGTGTTTGTCTATGCCTGTCCTGCTGGCTGAGACCGTTGTTGGGTATGTGAGCCTCACTGACTGGCATGTGTGTGTCCTATGGACACACATTTGGGCCACCACATTTCCTGCAGTGGGTTTTGTCACCTTGTCTAGTACTGGCTACTATGGTGACACCTGTATTTGTTACAGATTTCATGCTGCTGCTCTAGGTGTCGACTATCTGCTGGCATCCCATTCAACCAACCGATTCCCTTGCATGCTCACATCCATACCATAGATACAAGTAACAAAACATACTACTCCATTCAGCAATTGATAGGGAGAGTGACTTACCTTGTGGCTATGCCAGTATTGAGGATGGTGCTGAAGGGCTGACTATGTCGGATGCACATAGTACACTCCCTATACATGATTAAGCACAGGTAGTGTCATGCTTGGCATCCCTTTTACTGTATGTTTGAGTCAGAGAGAGGTGTCATTCCTGGGGTTCCTACCCTGTCAGTGTATGCGCTATGCGTTGCTTCTTTGCCAAGGCTTGGGCATACTGGGCATGCCTCCTTCTGCCTATTGGGGCAGGCTCAGGTTGTTCCTCCTCTGAGTCACTCTGTGCCTGTGCAGGCCTTGGCGGTGGTGGGGGGCTGTGTGGCCCTGCCCGGTGCTGTTCCTGCTGCAGCTGTTTCTGCAAGATCATATTGTGTAGCATGGCACATACGATGACAATCTGGGTACATGTAGCTGGTGAGTACTGCAAGGCTCCACCAGATATGTCCAGGCACTGGAACCATGACTTGAGCATCCCAAACACATGCTCTATTATGATTCTGGTCTGTGCATGTGCCTCATTATGGAGTTCTTGTTCAGGTGTGTGTGTATTTCTGATGCATGTCATCAGCCACAGCTCCAGTGTGTAACCAGCATCCCTCTCTAGGTGGCCATAAGGGATATCCCCATTAGAAAATCTCTGATACAGCTGTGTTATATGCCAGACGTGGGAGCCGTGATAGCTTCCAGGGCAGCCAGCACACACATTCATTATAATGCCCTGGGCATTGCACATGACCTAGCAGTTGATGGAGGGGAAGCACTTGTGGTTGATTTAGACACTACCCTGCTTGCTGGGTGGTGCTTTGATGTGTATGTGTGTGCAGTCTATAGCACCCACTACCTCAGTATATTCTGCCATTTGGTGGAAGAGATACATATTATTGGTCAACACCTCACGGGTGTTGTGGTGACATGGCATCCAGGAACTGGTGGAGTACACTGGATGCTGATGCCTGTGAGATCCCCATGATATCCCCAGTTGGCCTTTGGAAGGTACCTGTGGCTAGTATTTTTAAGCTTACACATACCTTGGTATCCACTGCGATAGGTTCCCCTCTGTTGGTTCTCTGTGTGAGGTGTGGCTGGCACAGCTCAACAATTTACTGAAGGAGGTCCCTGTCCACCCTATAGCGCTCCACTATCTCCAGCTCATGTAGACCCTGGTAGGTTACCCTGGGTCTGTGCACTCTTCTCCTCCTCCTCACTGTGGGTTGGTCATCAGCATTCTCATCCTCACCACCCTCAGCCTCTTTCATATGTTGATTTATGAGAGCTAATGCAGCCCCTATCATTTTGTTGCTTTTGTTAGGTAAAATTTCCCCACTTGTGTACACCGGTGGTGTAGAGTTTGTTGGAAAAAGCAGAGGGAAAGGTGTTTGCATAGTTTATAGTAGTGTGCTGGGCTGGGCTGCTGCCTGTGTAATTGTCTGATTCTGATACATTTCACCTGACAGCTATGCTAGTTCTCCTTGATTACCTTCCTACTGCTGTTTTCCCTTCTCATTGCCTTCCTGTTTAAGCCCAGTGGCGCACCACACAAACACAGTGCTCAGATGTGAATGGAGCTGCTATTTCCTGGTTTACTTTTTATCATTTAAAACATGGTGTGTGACATGCACACCCACTTAGACACTGTAAAAATTGGTTGGCAGCTTCAGACACACCCCCTTGCTTAGCTCTCCTAAGCTAAGGGCAATCCCAAGCCATGGGGCTCCAATAAGTTTACAGTATGCCTGACAAACCCCTCTATGATGTCAGCTAGCTCTTAGTCTTGCACCATGCTCTTCCTGCACCTACACAAGTGGGAGCAGGCTAGCCATGAGGGGTAATCTGGGATTCAGTATCATTACCCTCATTTGCATAGGATTGCCTGCTAATGCCTAGTTACAAGTCCAACACTGAACCTTCTCCCTTAGCTACCACTATTCACTAGCCTTGTTGTCTTGTGCCTGCCATTGACTTTAACGGCAAAATTGTGATTTTGCAGGGAAAGCTTTTGTCAGGGTTTTTCATTTATTTTCCAGCTGATCCCATTTGCGTGCCAATGCCCTATGCTTAAACAGCCAAAATCAGCCAAAAAAAAAGTGATTTTTTTTTTGCAACTGTTTTCCATGCCAATGGCCATATATTTGGCTATTGTTATGCTTTACACGTTATATACACCCTTTATTTGGATGTATTTATTTGGAGCTATCATGGCTCCATTTTGTAGTTTGCAGAAATGTGCTCTGTTACTTACCAAGTACATTTCTGCAAATTACACTAGTCCTGCATGGATGGCTACCAGCTTCCTGGATCACAAATTTACCTAATTTGCATGATTTTCACATGAAAATGGGGTAATTTGCATACAGGAGTTGTGTCTGTCCAGGAATAGTGCAGCAGCACTCATGCACATCCCGGGAGCTTGTTCTTGGAACTCTCGGTGGCCATATTGCCTACAGCAGCTCCTGCACTATTCCTGCATGCCATGCAGAGCTTGCTGAATCCCAGAGCATGACTTTTTTCTTTTTCTATATACCCTGTTACAGTAAGAATTCCACCAATGGGGTTTGTTTTTGGTGTTAGATTTGGGCTTACTTCTGGTAGGAACAGAAGCCTCATTGCAGCCTTTACATGTTTGTACAGGGTTCTGTGAATAATTTTGCATAGGTAGTGGTGTTCTAGGGGTTTGGGAAATGTGAATTTTGACAAACTAAATTAAGATAAGGATTCAGTCTTAAAAGTTGAATGGACTAATTATCCAGTTAAAATGAAAGGAAATACTATAAGATTCAGCAATGGCTATTCTACATTAGTGATGTCCAAGAGAAAAGGATGTGTGCCACTTGTAAAAAGCTTAAAGGAAAACAATATTAAAGCATAAATCTTGTTTCCAGCAAAAATAAGGATTCACCATCCACAAGGAAAGAAGTTTTTTAACACCTTGGAAGATGCAATGGATTTTATATGGAAAAATAAAATCCTAGAAAAAAATGGAAGAAATAGACTAGAATCTATCAACTTCTTTGAAGAGAAATACAACAAGAGATGACTGGTTAAAAAAAGACCAAAACAGTAAAAAAAAAATGAAGGACAAATGAAAACCAACATATTTCATGGTTATGAATCCTTATTAATTTAAATAAGTGCTTGAATACTTACAAAAAGGTGCTGCACATTACTTTTTACAAGATAAATAATTTATTTATTTATTTCCTTACTATGAAATATTACTAGTTCACTTTTTTAAATCTTATAGTTTGGTTCTTTTAGTTTTATATGAAATTAAAGCCACTTATTTTCACTTCAAGTTTAAAATGTTGAACTATTCATCTTATTAAAAGGTAATCATTATTATTATTATGAAACTTATGTTAGGTGGTGCACTTTCTGATATCTTGGCATAGTTGAGTAATGTACTATTACATATAAAACAAGATGCAACAAATGACACTAAAGAGGCATGTTACATTACATTCTGGGTTCTTAAAATGGTCCAGTAGTGTACTACTGATAGTATATTTGACATGCAATAGCACCCAGTAAAGACATGCTATGTTATAAACAAAGTATCAAAAATATAGCTTTTTACATTATATAAAAGTTATTATTGGAATGATATCAAATAATTAGAGTAACACACAAACCTTTTCATGTTAAACCTGGATCACACATAACTAGCATTCCTTTAATGCAATTTTATATGCAATGTCTCCTTTAATAAATGACTGCTTTATATTAAACATCTCATACAAATAGTGCCTGCTGAATCATTAAATGTTATTTCTTTGAGTGTAATGCCTTTTTAATGGTTTGGATACTTTGCAATAGTTTATATTGTTTTTTTGGTGGTTTGGAGGGGTTTGAGAGATTGATGTGTGGTGTGGAAGTGACTTGGATTTACCTGTGAGCATTTTTGTGTGAATTGCAACCGATGGACTGTTCATTTTCAAGCCCTTATCATGAAAACTGGCTTGAAACAACTTAAGAGTCATGAGCACTTTTGTGATACTGTGGGAGTTCTGAAATTTTTTATTGGTTAACATACTTTGACATTTTTTTTGTTTTGTTTTGTTTGTAGTTTGGAAGGGTTTGAGGGATTGATTTATAAACTAGAGGTGGCTTGGATTCACTCATGAATGTTTTTGTGTGAATTTTAGCTGATAAACTGTTCCTTTGCAAACCCTTGTCATCAGGTCCAGCTTGAAGCAGATTAATTAGAATCATGAGCACTTTTGTGATCCTGTGGAAGTTCTAAAATTCTAAGAACTGTCCAAGTTACTTCTTCCTTTCTAAAAGAAAATAATCATAATATTTTGAATCATATGCTAAGATGCAAATGAATATAAGTTAGATAAGCAAAAGACAGTGAATTTCATTCTAAACCACTGCCAGTTATTACATAGTTCTGCATGCTAGCTACTGATAGCATACTTGACATGCAATAGCAGCCAGAAAAGTTATACTATTCTATAAACAAAGTATACAAATATAGTTTCTACATATATAACAGTTATTATTGGAATGTTATCAAAAAATTTAGTACAGTCACACTTTTACAAGCTAAACCTGGATCACACATAATGCAAGCTTATATTCTATATCTCCTTTAAAAATTACAGTCTGATTTTTATTAAACATCTTATACAAATAATGCTTACTGAATCATTAAATGTTATTTCTTTAAATACAATAGCTTTTAGTGGTTAACATACTTTGAAAGTTTTTTTTATTATTTTCTTAGTGGTTTAGAAGAGTTTAAGGGATTGATGTATAAACTACAGGTGGCTTGGATTCACTCGTGAATGTTTTTGTGTGGGTTGTGGCTGATGAACTGTTCATTTGCAAGCCTTTGTCATGAGGACCAGCTTGAAACAGCTTAATTAGAATCATAAGCATTTTTGTGATGCTGCCAAGAGTTCTGAAATTCTAAGAACTGTCCAGGTTATTCTTTCTGTCAAAAAGCAAATAATCATAATATTTTGAATCATATGTTAAGATGTCAATAAATACAAGATGGATAATAAGTAAAATACAATGAATTACATTCTAAACCACCGTCAGTTATAAAATATGTCTGAATGCTTGCAGTATACCAGAAGGATAACTTATATAGTAGCCTATAGAATGACACTTCTGATTAAAAAATTAGGATTGTGCTTCTCTGTTATTGCCTCTTTTTAATGATAACAAAACTTAATATCTCAGAGCAAATTATTATGGAGAGTTTAAATCTTAAAAGGGAAGATTTTTCAGATGTTTGTTCAGATACTATTATACATGACATTTAAAGAATAAAATAGGACTGATTCTAACAGTGGTACTAGATTAAAGAGTATCAAATATAGAAGGGTAAATACAAATGTTCTATTCTATGACACTACACTAGGATTATAGCAAAAATATAAAACATAGGAATATAGTAATAGTATAAGGCATAGTATACAAACATTTATAGAAAGAGGTCAGAATAAGTAAATATGTATATGGTTAAAGAATATAAATGTGTCTATAAGGGTGGGGACATTCATAGTTTAGTACTAAGCTAACTGCCCTTGCGAGCCATTTTAAGCCTAGCCAATTATCCCTTGTGAGACTCAAACCTTGCACTTTGTGTTTGTAAGGCAAACACCTTAGCCATTAAGCCACTCTCCCAACCCCCAATATATACCTTCAATCTGCAAAGCAGATTTCCAGTGGTGAGAATCAAACCTTGCACCTTTTGATTGAAAGGCATATACCTTAACCACTATACCACTTGACCTTTCCAGTTTTGGCATCATGATTAAGGTGCTTACCTTATAGGCATAAGATGCCGGGTTTAATCCCCACATAGGGTAATTGGCTGGGCTTGGAATGGCCTACAAAGACAATTAGCCTAGTACTAATTTCTGAATTTATGATCCTATGAACAACTTTAAACATAGTAAATAAAATAGAAAAAAATGTAAAACTGGCTGACCTATAAATTGATACATATGAAAATAACAACTGACTTACTCCCTATAGTAGACCAGGGAGATAATGTGTGGTACAGAAAAAGATGATTGTAAAGTTATTCAGTTTGGTCAACTTATTATAAAGATTCTGAACATCTGCTTAACTTTTCTTATTCATAACAACTCACTGACAGGCTTTTTGTAAGATGAATCATACTAAAAATAGAAGACACATTAATATGAAACAGAAGCATGAGCTAAACATTGTTAGTCTAATGGAGAGCTTGAGAGGAAGTTTGTTTGTCTTTTTCAGCAAACTAGGAATACTTTATTCCATGGAAGAAGGTTTTAGGATTATATCATTAGGTATTTTTTTTTTATTTGTTTCAAAAGTTTTGTCCATACCTGGAGATTTCACATTGTTATATATAAAGTATATAATAAGTTCTGTACATAAATGCAATTTCAGTATATTTGTGGGTTTTTCTCTCTTATACAAATTATAATTTTAAATGCATATCTATTAATATTAATGAAGTGAACAATCCAATAAAGAGGGGAGTCTGTTCAAAAACTAGAAATTACATACGGGTTAAATAGTATTTGTACAGGAAACACATTTACTTAATAAAGATGTAAATAAACTTTCATTAAAGAATTATTTAGTTTTAGCAGGTTCTGGCATTCAAGCTAAAAGAAGAGGCACCCTCATTTTATGGAAAAACTCACCAGTAATGCCTAAAGTAAAAGATACCCATAATGATAAAAATTATATGTTAAGCATTGTTATAACTGAGTGGAACAGAAAGCTATTTATGTTGGTGAACTCTTATTTGATTCCAGGGGTTGGAGCTAAAGATGCAAACAATTTCTTAGACACTATAGCCTATTACATGAAAGGTGAAGTCATAATGGCTGTTGATTTTGATTTTAATTGTATTTTTTCAGACAAAGATTTCATTGCAGATTGAAAGCTGAGAATCACATCTTAAGCCAAAGACTTAACAACTTTTATAAATTTAATGATTTTAAAGAATATATATCAGCTAAGGAAAACAAACTCACTTCAATTTATTCATTATTCATATAGGTATGGAACACAAACAAAGACTGATAACATTTTTGCCTCAAACAATCTGTTATCACATATCAGAGAAGTTTCAATAGTTTCATGTCCATTATTGGACCATAATGCTAAAATCTTTAACATTATTTTAAAAACTGACAATCTAATACATCAGTGGAGATCACAAGTGTACATTATTAAAATAAAAGGTTTCAGGGATTGGTATGTTAAAGAGATCAAAAATTTCCTAGAAATACACATCAATGGTAAAGTAACTGAGATTGTCATGTGGGATTCACTAAAGGCTTACTTAAGTGGAAGAGTTACAAGCTGGTATATTAGTAAAATAAGAGAATGATACAAAGAATTGAATACACTACAGGCCAAAGTAGACACACCAAAGTTAAATCCTAAACCAGATAACATTATCAGTCATTCTGAACTTAAAAACTTAAATACAAAATATATTGAAATTCTAAATCATAAAGTTTTAATAAACCTAGAAAAACTTTAACTTCAGGCATATTCAGTAAACCCTTTAAGCTTGCATAAACTTGCTCTTAGATCAAAGAACATGAATAAACTAAATCACATCAAAGAAATTATATCACATATAAATAACAACAAAGAAAGTAGAACAGATATTAAATGTATTCTTAAGAGCTTTAAAATATTTTATGAAAATATAAATAATAATATAAATAACCTAGATGATGATGAGATAGTTGAAACTTTTCAAAGGGAAAATATAAATAATAAATTAACAAGTGAACAAATAAAAAAATATAGATGATTCAATTTAGCAGATATAAAAGATCAAATAAAAAAAGTTAAAAAATAAGGTGATGGCCTTACACCAGAACTATATAAAATACTACCAGATGATGTAGTTAAAATATTTGATAAGGTCTACAGAGAAATAAAAACAACTGCTGAAGCCCCCACAATCATGGAACTATTCCCTTATATCACCTATTTTAAAACAAGATAAGGAGCCTACAAACTTTTCATCATACAGACTGATTTCACTTTTAAATTTGGACTATAAGATATGCATATCCATTTTAGCTAAGAGAATTAATCTACTTATACCAAAACTAATTAACAATGCTCAAACTGGGTTTATTTTAAATATACAAGTGCTGGATACTATAATAAGAATACATACATTAATAAACTATGCAAATAAAAATAAAAAAGAACTTTCTATCATTAGTCTTGATTTAGAGAAGGCTTTTGACTCACTTAAAGTATATACTTTCTCACAAGAGCTAATTGCATTAATTTCTAAGTTATACAATAACTCTTGTGCTTATGTTAAAATATGTTATTTTTCTAATTCCATTAAATTATAAAAAGAAATAAAACAAAGCTGTCCATTATCACCTTTACTTTTTGCATTAGCTATAGAACACTTTGTTAATGGGATTAGATCCAATAAGAAAATTAATGATACCAAAATAAAAGTAGATTTTGAACTAAAGATTCAACTCATATCTGATGATATTTTATTAACAATAGGAGATAAAACTCATTAGAAGATATAATTAGATCTATGTGTCAGTTTGAAGAAATCTCAAAGTTAAAATTTTATCATAATAAAACAAGTACATTATTAATTAATCAAAAATTAAAAAATCCATACAAAAATATTCTAACTTCAATTAGAATATGAGTCAAATGAAATAGCTTGGTATAACCATTATGTCTAATACTAAAGAAATGATACAAGCACATGTTCAACACATTGTTGATAAAACTTTAAGTTTAGTCACAAATGTGAATAAATTCTTCTTTACCACAGAAAAATGATTAATGCTTATTAGATGGCAATTCTCCCTAAAATATTCTTTGTCTTACAATCTTTAGTACTATCTCCACCAAAAATGATGAAATAGATAAATAATATTCTACTTCATTTTTGTCATCCTAATAAACCAAGAGTTTCCCTTGATTATCACAGGGAAGGTTGGAATAATGGTAGAATAGGGTTCCCTGATATTCAACTGTATGCTACTTCAATAATTGTAAAAGCTATAGCATTACGGGTAAATTAATCTTATGATTAAAAATAGAAACAAATGCATCAAGAAACATTAGTAGTAAATAATAAATATATCACAACCAGTCACAAACAAATAGTACCTAATAGTTTTATCTGGTTATTAAAATATTTTTGTGTAAATGGTATTACACCCTCTTCTCAAATTCCCTATTTAAATAACACCATTTCCTATTTTCAAAAGTTCACATATTCTATTAAATACCTAATATTTTCTATGTTTCCAACTGCATATACAAATGACTGCTTAGAAATTTGTAACTTCAACAAAATGTTAGTATTGAAACAACAAAGTAATTTAATGTATAAATATCAGTGATAATGCAATGAAAAATAAATCATATTTGTCACAAATTTATAAAATTCCTAAGTTAGATTTCACATATTCAGACAATTCCTATTGGAACTACTACTCAAAAATTAATAATGAAGACTTCTCTGAATAATATAAGAAATTAATATTAAAATCTAAAGATAAAAGTACATCTTCATTATTGGAAGATTTTCACAGGGGAAATTTTACACACAGCTTTTGTCACTCCTAACAAAATTACAATTATGTATAAATCAAATAGAATTCAATGCTGGAGATGTGATTCTGAAATAATAACTGATTGGACACATATTGCATATGAATGTGAAATAATCTCCCCTTTTTGGAAAGAAATTAACATCTTTATTCAATTTCTATGGTCACATCAATGTAATATTTCTAAATCATTCATTTTTATTTAATGCTACAATTCCTGAGATGATTCCAAAAACCCAAGTGCCTCTTCTTTGGTTTATTCTTGCTATAGCCAGAAAAGTAATTACTAAAAATTGGAAAAGTAAAGTTACCCCCTTGTTGAATTTATTTATTAGTATGGCAAAATTGTTTGCAGTAGTGAATTGCATACTATAAAGATGAGAACTTCTAATATTACACATTCATATAAATCTTGGCTTAAGCTAAAAGACTAGATGGAAAAAATATTAATAGTTGTTGATGTCTAACGTTGATGTATTGATCAGCTGTGGACCTATGTAAATAGTTGTTAGTTATATAATTACTTTGTTTATTTATTGTTTTAAAACCAAAGAAAAAAAGAAAAGGTCACCTAATGTCCAGCCAGATAGCTCTGTAGACTTCTAACTGTATTCTTTTTCTGGCTTTGCTATTTTAAGTGCCAGCTCATGAACTGATATCTGCAAGTACATCTGCGTTACAGGTCTACAAATCAAATAAATAATGTAGAGATGACATTTTCAGATAGACTGACGCAGATCTATGGAACATCCCAAATCATGTATTTATTCAGCTGCTAAGTTTTTCATTAATGATAAAACATATGCAGACACTAAAATTCCAATTTTTTTCTCTCTTCTTTTGCATAAAATTAGCATCCATCTCATTCAAATTAGAAACTCATTGCACTATATTTGAATGTGTTTTCTGTACCACCAGTACCCTACAACAATTATTCAGAAAAGACACACAAAAGAGGCAAAAGGATACATCTACCTTCTTTAATGACATGGCAAAAAATGCCCAAACAAGGAAGCCAGATGACATATAGCATGCACTAGCCTTATTGGGGATTTTAATAAGGTACTACCTTACTTCATCCCCTTAAGAATTAATTTTCCAATATTTTCTATAAATTAATGCTACCTTTACTATGCCTAATTATAACGTATGAAATACATGTATAACCTATGTTTTCAGAAAACAAAACATTAATAATCACTTTCAGAGATGCATTAACCAGTCCTTGCTAATATCAGTAATTTCACAGCACATTTTAAAATTAGGCAATCTATTTGGCTTCTTAAATTGTTTTTCCAAATCTGTTCTTCTAGTGGTCTTCATTAGGTAGATGCACTCAGATCTAATGGAATTCTCCTGTTAGGTAGTGTGCTGTCAGTCTCTGACAAGTTATGATGACATCAGTCTAAAACACTCTCTTTCAGTGCATTCGTCTGTAGCTGCTTCACATTCTTTACTTTGCAACTGTGTCATCTCTTGAGATTCCCATGTAACATCTTGTAACAGTTGGTACAATCTGCCCCTTTTCTGGAATGACATCAATCCTATTTTACTGAAAAAAATGACCTTCATTTGTTTGACAATATAAGAGATAGGAACTGCAGTTGTTTTCATTATGATGACTTCTTGCTTGTCTGAATGTATTTTTCTGGAGTTTGCACTCTTAACAAAACCTCAAAAAGTAAACAATCTAAACGTGTAGTTCTTTTCTCATAGTAAAAATTTTGTTTTGTTATAGCTGACATTTTGTCTTTTCTGAACTTCTTGACAAACATATCTTTCATCTGATATAGCCTTACACTGAATTTCATTTTATTTGTATTTATTTATATTTGCTTACCTAAGTAGTGCACTGATGAAGACTGACCATCACTGGCAAAGCCTGGATGAACAAACATTTACAATTAACAAACACAAGATGCAGTTAGTAAAAGAAAAACAAATGCAATTATAGAATACAAAAAATACACATTACAAGTCTCATTGTGACCTGAGCAACACTGAAGACTGGCAACTTTATTTTATGTCTGTTTCAATAATCTAGAAAAGTTAAATAACTGTCTTCCTTTACATTAACAACACACGTTCTCATAATGTTATTACATTCTGAATTGCTCTTGCCACTTGAACATTGGACTTCGGATATTTTAAACTAGTAGTAGCATGTTTAAATTGGGCAGCCACGGTGGTGCAGCGGTTAGCATTGCCACCTCACAGCAAGAGGTTCTCCGGTTCGATCCTCGGCTGGGGTGCCTTCTGTGCAGAGTCTGCATGTCCTCCCTGTGGTCATGTGGGTTTCCTCCTGGTGCTCTGTTTTCCTCCCACATCCCAAAGACATACTGTAGGTGGATTGGACAAACTAAATTGGCCCTAGGTGTGAGTGTTTGCGTGTGTGTGCCTTCTGTGGAAGGTTGGTTGCTGGGCTGGCAACTCGACACTGTAAAACTCCACTGTCAATCATGAGCAGACAGGTAATCCGCTGTGGTGACCCCTAACCGGGAAAAAGCCGAAGGAAGAAGTAGAAGTAGCATGTTTAAATTCCCATTTTTAGAAAAACATACAGGATTCTTGACTTACAAACTGAGGATGAACATCTGATATAAGGACAGAAATAATTCCATGTCTGGAAAATATCATTTTGATGTCATTATCACAAAATCAGGCAGAGTGTTTCATCTTAATCACTTCTGGATACTTCCACTAGCAATCCACACAAACTAGATGATGTGTGTCTTTAAAATAAAATAAATCAGTTGCAGGTTTGCACCGTGGCCTTTCCTGAATTTCTTGTAGCATCATCTCTTCTTTTACATTACACCTGGGAAACGTTACACGCTTGGAAATTATTTTCCATCATAATGATCTGATGAGTCATTGCTTGTCAGAATACAATATCCCGTGCTCTCTTCTTATACTTCACATCTCCATGATGTGCTTCATAGAATCTCTCTCTCATTTTCTCCTGTAGCAAATCTAGCACAATTATTATGATTGATTTGAACAACAGATCTCGTCACACTGTCTATCTCATCATTGTATTTATCAGTATCTACAATTTTACTTTCTTCTTTTCATTGAACAATCCTAACATTGTCGTATCATTCAACAACTGCACTTCTATCCATTTCTGTACCTATTCCAAACTCTTATATTGGCATTAGAAAGTAAGGATTTCTACACATTATTTCTAAGTCTTTATTCCACAATATTGCCTTTCTCCTTTTAATCCCCGCTCAACACATCAGCAATATGTATGTTTCTTCCTGGTTTATATATAATTTTCCAGACATACTTTTGTAAAGTCAGTATCATTCTTTGATGATGTAATTGCACCTTATTTGACAGCACAAGAAAAGAAATGCACTGTAATGGCTTATGAGCTGTCATTTTATAGACTTGCCATATTCATAGAACTTTTTCAAAGCTACATATAGTAGCTCAAAGTACCTTTTCAATATGAACATATTACGATTGTGCATTAGTCAGTGCTCTGTACCCAAAAGGAATTAGCTGTCCCTTTTGCAGTAACGCTGGTCATGTTCTTGACTAACTGGAATCCACTTGCAATGTGATTGGCTTTGTCACATCATACAAAGAGTTGAAGATTTTATCAGTTGTGTTACCACTATGAAACCTTTCTCTTGTTCTTGCTCCCAATGCTACTGTAATCTTTCTGAAGCAATCTTCTCAAACCCACAGACACTTCTGATAGTTTGGAATAAATGTGGAATGTCCTGGGCCATACCATGAAATCTTAGTAATACTTCTTTAATTGTCTTTCTGTTAGGGCTGTTGCTCTTACTTTCTCTTTTTAGAGTTGCACACCCATATGTATCAACATATACCATTTATTTTATAATAATCACAAATACATGATCCTGGGGATTCAATAAACTCTGTGGTAGGCTTTGCATGAAGCCTACATGGAGTTTACATGTTTGCATGGTGAGCAGCACTGTTAATTACTTATTCATGCTGTGCACCACATTTAAACATAAACAAATGAGGTTTCATGGCTAGCAAAAGTGTTGCCAGTCAGAAAACCATGTAAAGCAACACAGACAGCCGCAGATGTGTAAACCTGCTTATCTACAGAAAAACTAGGTCTGCAGGACTGTGCAAAGTGCCACAATGAGTAGCAAGGTTAATATTACAGCAATGTATATAGTGCAAACACATTACATGAAGGTGTATACAGTACAGAGTATTGTGGAATCCATTTTCAGGTATACTGATCAAAAGTGGTGTAAATCATCCATAACGGTACATAGACTGCCAATTAAAATAAACAATCAGGGAAAGTGTGTGCATTGAATAGAGACAAACAGATGACATGTAGGAATGAACACAGTAAAAGACGATAGGTGAAACATCTTAATGTACAGCAGATGAGGCCATGTTAATGAAGACAGTTGTAGTAGTAACACTAATCACATGTCAACATGATACAGTACAGACTGCTCAGTGAATGTATATTATGTGACTGACACACAAGGTGAAATAACAGTGGAGAAGTTGTCTCTGTGATATAATCATCCTGACATGAACAATGGAAAAAACATCTTTCAGGAATGTAATATACAATAGGGGTTAGATGCATATTGTGAAGTTGTGCAAAATGAACTGACTGAATATGACTGTAATGTCAGCAGGTTGGACACACTATTACAGGGTTGTGGATTACAGTATACAGAAACATGCACAAGTATAGACAATATCAGAATAATAGTACCAGTAATCCCATGTCTCTGACATAACATATCTGAGTGTGAGTACTCATAGATGGTGTGATAAACCAAGAGGCTGCCAGCCCAGCTAGCTGGAATTTTGTAAATAAGTATGTCACTTGAAAATATTAATATGATTTATACAGAAATGTGACACTGCCAGCCCAGCTAGATTGAATTTTGTAAATAATTCTATGCCATTTGTGAATAGTAATATGATTTGTATGCTTGCCTTAAAAATGTAAGAAAACTATATGTTCTGTACTGAGCTTCAAGATTGTAACCACCGTGCACCCTGCTGGAAAAGAGCAGACACGTGTATAAACAATATGCCAATGCAAATGTATGTTTTCATAGTAATAGTTGGAATATACAGAGTTAACCTGCAAAACTCTAAGAAAATAAGTTGGTAAGTAAAGAGTGTTATGATGTGTTATAAAGTTAGTTTATCTCAGCTAAGAAACAGGATGTCTAGGCTAGGGGCTTCTTTCTATTGTCTAGAAACAGAGGTAATTACAGGTTTCCAAGGTAGTTGTTTTATGACTTTCATTTCAGGTAAACTTCTAAGAGAGAACTGTCACGTTCTGAGAGATAAGTATTTTTAACAGAGACATGTTAAAAATTTAAGTTCCTGCTAGCCTGGGAAACTTAGGCAGAGGTGACAAGAATGATGTATTCTGAGATGATTCAGCAGTAATGTGTATTAACAATTTAAGAACTATCTCAGAGAGAAAGAGAGTGCATTTTGTATTTTGTTCTGGATCTGACAACATCGCCAGCATTTGTCTTGCTCTGTAAGTTATTTAGGTACAGTGATTTCTCTTAGAGATAGAAATACTGTAAGATTAGTCTAGCTGTTTTCTATATTTATGTGAGACTGTCCTACAATGTTGTTTTAAAATATTTCCTGTGATTCTGAACTTTATCGTCACTGTGTTGAGTTAATGAGTATTGTTTTGTGATTTTATTATTTATTATTAAATATTTTTTAAACCTTTTAATGGTGGCTGTTTTGTGTAGAGATATTTTGGCTCACAGAGTACTTGCATATGCATTTGGTGATACTGTACAGGGCACTCTGGAATAGCCTTAGTTTGGTCACATTTACCATTTGGGTAATAGTAACATTACACAGTAAGATTGGGCACCCTTTGGTAAGGGCCTTTATAGTAGCTGATAAGGGTGGTTGGTGGCAGTGCTTTCTACTTTACAGTCTGGGCAGAAGGGGGCATAGCTAGTAAACCTGTGCCAGCCTTCCCCAGGAGTGTATGTGTGTTTTTATATAATTCAAATCTCAAAGTGTGTGTGTGTGTGTGT
Source organism: Protopterus annectens (assembly GCF_019279795.1). Lineage (NCBI taxonomy): Eukaryota > Metazoa > Chordata > Ceratodontiformes > Protopteridae > Protopterus > Protopterus annectens. The sequence continues at coordinate 169,269,193 of NC_056738.1, forward strand.
GTGTGTGTGTGTGTGTGTGTGTGTGTGTGTGTGTGTGTGTGTGTGTGTGTGTGTCAGCTTCTTGGGCAGGGACACGAAGCACTGGTTGGACAGAGAGGGTGCTGGATGTTTTGGTTTGAACACTCAGCTGAGATCTGAATCTTATACCTGTGCCAATGGGGAGTCTTATTGGGAATCTGGAGAGAACGGGAGAAACCAGCCCCAGACTGACTGTGATCTTTGTGGTGCTCTTAAAGGAAATTGTACTTTACTGTGTGCGTACTTGTCATTCTCCCAATGTGCACGCCCCTCACTGGTTTTAGTGATAAGGATTTAGGCTCCTTGATTACTGGGCCAGTGCAGAGGCATCACAGATGGTTCTGCATGAACACACTTGTACAACTATTACAAGATATCAGCAATCTATAAGGATAATCAAGCACACTGTTCTAAAATACTGTAACATCTAATGGAGGTGTTAGGAGCTACACTGTTACACCTGTATGTGACATAATGATCAATCCAGGCTAGTTGTCAGGTGTACATGGCATCTATATATGGCACAATCCACACTGGCATGAATGTAACCCATGTCATCAATGCTGTCAAATAGCTATGTATGTACTGTGTGCATCACTGGAACAAGTATCTCACATCCATTTGGTATAACACCTTCATGGGGGTTCTGCACCATCAGACAGTAATGTTTATGCAACAAAAAGAATACCTAGGTATGGCTAATAAGATGCGTGAGAGCTCACTGTGGCAAAGGTGGTACACTTAAGTTATGCATCCCTGGAAGATGTGTAGGGAGGTACCTGAAGAAAGTGCATTGTACTCAGTTATTGCTCTGATGAAGGCTGTGAACTATGGAAGTATTATGGTCTTTGATGTGGATGCCCTGCACATACTCAGGAGTTGTGTTACATACAAGGGAATAGTCACCACTGTGGGCACATGCTGATGGATGCTCTACATACCATCTACCCCAAGGCACAAGTCACATACTATGTCTGCTCACAGGGGTGTGCTGCCTTCATTATTATTGAGTTGTGCATTTGTTTTCATCAGTTAAAAAATCCCCCATGACTGTGTTTCCTCTCATGTTTCTTCATGGCTGTGGCAACAATCTTTTGTGTGTGTCAATACTGTCTGTAGTATACTAATATCACAGTTGCATTCAATGATTTTCCACTGTCATTCGTGATGTCTGTGATGCAAATAATTGACAGGAAAGAGTGTAGCATACAGACCTGATGTATGGACCTGATCTCTGGACTCAAGATAGGGGTTACTTCACACACTTCAACATATTCAGATGTCACGTATGTGAATCAGTGGTACACCCACGTGGTGATATATATGTTTATGGCCACTTGTGACAGTGTTGTAGTAATACCTCAGTGTGGATTTGTGTCAAATGCCTTTCCTGGACAGGTACCGCAGGTGATAGTGTTGTTGTCATGCATCATCATGTCATCATGCATGCCCTTGATGACCTTCTTGAGGACATCTAACAGATATAACAAACATGGATGTAGCATGAACAAATCACACATCTTTTGCACAAAGCCAGGATATTACCAGTGTCCATTTAGAAAAGGTCCTTGATGACATGTTGGTCTACCTCACAGATGAGGAGAGTCATAATGTGTCTATATATGCACTCATCAACACATGAACTCACATATCCCAAAAACAGGTACTGTTGTGACTCTGTCATAGCCCATGATGGTGTGAATGATTTGATACATACCTTTCTGGACTATATGAAGAGAGATACAACTGATCTTTCAGAATATGTGTCACAGTCAGTTATGTCCCTAGCCTTAAGCAGCATTTTACCTTCACCTAGGTTGATGCCTCAATACAAATAGAAAATGATTTACCTCAATAATTACCTTAGTTTCTGGTGTCATTCTAAGGGGTTACAGTATCTGTCAGAATGGGATGATTTCAACAGACCTTGGTGCTTTGCCAGAGATGGTCTTCATCTGTCACCCCTGGGATTTAAGCTACTGGCCAAGGCACTTGCCAGCCCCATAATGCCCTTTTTAGGTAGTGTCTCAAGGACAAAATTCCAGATGTGAAAACTCCATATAAAAACAACCTCAAGGTTATGCTGCTAAACACTGGGTGTCTTAACATGAAAATGCACTCACTGGAAGTAGTCGCCACCTTTAAAGACTTCCAGTCACAGAGACCTGGTTCATGGCTGTGGACAGCACCCCAACCATATCAGGTAACACCTCCTTCTACACATTCAGACCACAAACTGAAGGCTTGAAAACTAAAGGAGGTGGTGTATCGATATTTATTACAGATAAATACATTTCCAGATTGGTTAAACATTAGGATTCCCTGGAGATACTTCAGGTGCAAATGATTGTAGGACACCTATTCAAGACATTGCCAGCTACAGGACCCCTTCTGTTAATCAGGACATCCACTCTGCCTATTTGGATCTACTTGAGTCTATCAGGATACATCCGAACACCCTGGCTTTGGCCGACTTTAACTACCCATCCATTGACTGGGTAAATTACTCATGCTGCAACTCACTTAGCCAAAGGTTCCTCAAGTTCTTTAACTCCAATGCACTGGACCTGCTGGTTGACACCCCACAAAGGGTACCAACATCCTGGATCTGGTGCTTACCAATATGGGGAGCCACTCTAGGACCCCCACTGTGAGGTCTTCCCTAGTGAGTTCTGACCACAAATCAGTCTCATTCGAAGTAACTATCACACCACCACCATCCCCATCAGCAAAGAAACTCAAATACTTCTACAAAGCATATCATTTCCTCTTATGGACTGGTATAAATAGCTGTACTGCACTTCCTCCCTCAGATGGAACTGGTAACTATGCCGAGTTCTACACCAATGCTTTATACAAACACCTGTTTAACTGCATTGACTCGGCCGTACCTGATAGGACCAAAACAAGCTCTGCAAGGAAGAGCAAACCTGCCTGGTGGACAATTGCCATTAAAAGGCTTTACAATAAAGGGAAGAAACTGCTGTCTAAGAGTAAGATGGAGTGCTACACTGGAAACACTCCCTCCTCAGCTTAAACAAGCCAATAGGACTTATTGTGAAGTCTTCAAAAGCAAACTATGAATCCAAATTACATTCCTCAAGTAAGGACAACCATAAGGCATTATTTAGTTACATCCATTACCTAAAAGGACAGGGCCAGATTTGTGCCATACTAGTAATTAATGATACCACATATACTGAGCCTGTGGACATAGCTAACCTGGTAGCTGACAGGTTCTGTGAAAACTTCACTCCCCTGTCCCTGCCACACATATCCCATGGTATACCTACCACCTGTCCTATACCTTGTATCTCTAAAGAGCAACTTATAAACGCCCTCTCTAAAGCCAAAATGCAGCATCTATGGGACCTGATAACATCCCAGGCTGCATCCTACATGGGTTCTAACAAGAATTAGCAACATCATTGGGTACTCTTTTCAATCATGTTCTAAGCACTAGCTTCATCCCAAATGAATGGAAAATGGCCACCATTATTCCCTTGCACAAAGGTGGTGCTTCCTGGGGTCAGTGGATCTATAGCTCTATTAGCCTGATTAGCCTTATCTGCAAGGCCATGAAAGGAATCATCATGGACTTTATCAACAAAGCTATAGGTAAACTCTGAACACTTGCCCCTACTCAGTTTGGTTTTGTCAAACGGAGATAATGTCTGTTAAACATTGTGGACTTCTTCAAGACAGTCATCAAGGCCCTGGATGAGAGGAAATCTGTGCATACAGCCTACCTAGACTTAGTCAAGGCATTTGACACTATCCCCCACTCAGGCATCATTGACAAACTCACCCAGTAAAAGTATCAACCCTTATATCGTTAGATGGATCACTAACTGGCTCACCAATAGATCCCATATAGTCAAAATAGGGGAATCCACCTCCAACAGTGGTGTTCCACAGGGATCTGTCCTGACACTGCTACTGTTTGGAATCTAGTTCCCCAAAGTATAAGCTAAAACTAATGATCTGTGGCTGACAAAGTTTGCTGATGACTGCAAACTGGGAGCAGTCATGGAATCTCCAAATGATGTCAACATCCTACAAGAGGTTCTTACAGAAACAAATGATTGATGCCAAAGTCATGACCTTAACCTCAATGCAAAAAAATGTGTTATCATCCCTCTCAGTAAGTGCAATGTTCCTGCTAACTACCACATCAATAACAAAACACTACGTATGAACTCACTAGTAAGAGACCTAGGCACATAGGTTGACAGTAACTTAACCTTTGATCACCATGTCTCCACAGTGGTAAAAAGGGCATTCTATATTACTCATCTCATAAAAAGGCCATTGCATCCAGAAAATAAACAAAGTTATAGCCCCTCTGTACTTTCCCCTGATCAGGCCAATAATGGAATATAACACCCCTTTTGGTATGCACCTTTCCAAGCACCTGCAGCAATTGGAGAGACCACAATGATTCCTCACATGAATAATTCAAGGTCTTCAGCATCTGTCCTATGTGGATCATCTGAAATCACTGTCACTTTATTCTGTTTCATACAGATTACTCAGAGGTGATATATGCCTTGCATATACAGTAGAGGGTTGACTATCTGAACTAATTGGGACCTAGGGTAGTTCGGATAATCAAACTGTTCAGATAATCAAACATATAATTGAACTGGATAAAAAACATCTAAAATATTGTTTTTTTTCCTCCATGCAGGAATACAGTTTTCAACCATTCAGCGATTCCAGTAGACAATAAAGAATATTTTTTTACATGAGCTGGCTACATGCTCAAAAAACTTGCTGAAGCAAATACATATAATGTTTACATATTCAGACTTTATGATTTTTCCTACCAGAAAACTTTGAAAGGCTGGTTTGGATAATTGACATTTTCGATAATTGACATTCGGATAATCTTCTCTATACTGTAAGCAATCTTTGACCAGGCTTTATTGGAAATTCTGCATATCTGCAAATCAAATGGTACATGGGTTACTTAGTCTAAATACCTTCACCTGGTCTGTGACAGTAATAGAACATACTGGAGGGTCAGATTTGTCTCTCAGAGGTTACCAAACATTTGGAATGGACTCCAACTTCATGTCAAACAGAGCACCTCATTGGCCCTCTTCAAATGCAATATGGATGATTGGATGTGAAACCATAAATTCACCCTAGGAGTAACACCTGTGTCCCTCTTGTACAAGGGCAATTGGTGCTACTTGTGGAAATAAGGGTAGGACTTGGATATACTTGTAAGGGCCCTAGGGCCATTAGCCAAGTAACTTCCTATGATCCTAAGATATGACTCCGTCATAGTCCATGTGGGAGTACATGACCTGCAAAATACCTCCCTTGACTTTACTTAAAGAGACTTATTTGAACTCTCAGAAGACATCCATGCAGTCACTGACACATGACTTAAAGCTGCAGAGTGCACACCAACAGTGCAAGGTTATTATGCCCTAACTAAAGGTGGAGGTGTCTCTATGTACATCAGAACTAAAGATACTTCAAAGCTGGTCATACAGGACAATGCACTTGAGCTGCTCCAGATTCAAATAACAATATGCAAAATCAAATACTACTTCCATGCAAGATATAGGTCCCCCTCTATGACCCAGGAAACCCATACCATGTGTTTAAACTTATTGGAAACACTAACCATCCAACCCAATACCATATTCATGGGTGACTTTTGTTATCCCACTATTAACTGGGAATCCTATATGACACCAAACATACAGACACAGAGATTCCTGGATTTTGTATACACAAACTCTTTGGATCAGATAGCCAATACACCAAGCAGGGGTGCAACCATACTGGATCTGGTCCTCACCAATATGGGAGAGTCATGTACACCCCCTTCTGTAATGTCTTCCTTGGTAAGGTCCAAACACAAATTGGTCTACTTTGAAGTAAAAATAAAATATGGACCCCCAGCTAAACATGGAATATTCAGGAAGTACTCTAAGGCTAACCTCTTCCTATTAGGTGATAAACTGGACAAATCTCAAACCCCCATAAACACTGAGAACACTGCAGCTTATGCAGTATTGTTCACAGAAACTCTGTATGAACATGTTGCTAGCTGCATAGAAGCAGCAGTACCCACCAGGGAGAAGTACAGAACTCTAAATCAAGCCACCCTGGTGGAATCACAGAATCAATAGGCTGTACTACAGAAGGAAGAAACTCATGGCAAAACTTAAGAAGTGCAGCACACAGCAGGATAAAAGCACTCCCATCAAAGTAAACAAAAAAAATCAGAGGACAAATGAAGTCTACCAAAACCAGATTTGAGGTAAGTTTGGGCTTCCAGGCCAAGGACAACCACAAGTATATTTTAGTTATGTACACAAGCTCAAAGGCAAAACACAGATGTGTGCACATCTCATTGTAAATGGAATCACCTATAATGAGGCAGAAAATATAACAAACCTCATGGAGGATAAATTCAGCCCAACTTTACTCTTCTCTCCCTCTCAACCTTCCACCAGGAAATACCATGAAATAAAAGTACCCCTACTATCACTAGGGAACAGGTCCTTAATGCTCTGTCTAATACCAAGTACACTGCATCAATGGGCCCAGACAATATCCCAGCATGCCTTCTAAATAGCATGAAACATGACCCCTCAGGGCCTCTGGAATCACCATTTCACTGTAGCCACCAAACAGGCTTTGTGCCTCATGAATGGAGATCAGCAACAACCATCCCTCTACACAAAGGTGGGCCATCTACAGACTCTGGAGACTATAGACACAGAAGTCTCACTAGTCTGATATGTAAAGCCATGTAAAGAATTATTATGGAAATAATCAATAGAGATGTAGTACACCTCCAGGCAATGGACCAAATCTAGTTTGCTTTCATTAAGGACAGATCATACCTACCCAACCTGGTGAACCTATTTGGGAAGGTAACCAAAGCAATGGATGAGGGAAGAATGGTTCACACAGCCTACCATGGCCTAACAAGGCATTTGATACTATACCCCCATCAGGCATTGTTGACAAACTCAAGAGGTTAGGTACAAAGTAGTGTGTCAGCTGGTGGATAGCCAAGTGGCTCACAGACAAGACCCAGGAAGTTAGCATAAGGTGCCCACCTCTACAAAGAGGCCAGTCACAAGTGGACTCCCCTCACAAATCATTCCTTGGACTGTACCTTTTAGACATTTACTTTTCTGAAGTCAAGGCACCGTCAGTGGTCTCTGGCTGACTAAATTTGCAGATGATTTCAAATTAGGAGCTGTCGTTGAATCCCACACTGACACAAATGTTCTCCAAGAGGGGCTGACACAGACATACAACTGGTGTCAAAACCATGGACTAGCACTAAATGCCAAGAAATGCACAATACTCTCCTTTAGGAGGTCATCCACCCGTGGTAACTATAATATTGACAGCACAACTCTAACAGTTGATCCAGTAGTCAGGGACTTAGGAACACACATATATAGTAATCTAGCCTTTGACTGTCATGTGTCTACAGTATTGGGGAAATCATTCTATGTTGTGCAACTTATAAACAAAGGTATGGCATGTAAGTCCAAGGAAGTCATTGTTCCATTGTATTTGGCATTCATCAGACCTATCACTGAGGGCAATGCCACCTTTGTTATGTACATAAGCAAGCATATCCGACAATTCGAACATCCACAGAAGTTCCTCACTAAACCAATACAGGGTGTACAGAAAATGTCCTATACAGACCATGTCAAGGCCCTATCCCTGTATTCTGTCTCCTACAGGCTTTGAAATGGAGACATATGCCTGCCATACAGGACATTGTCAGATCCTACTGTGGACCTCCTGCATATCCACAAAACAACTAGCACCAGAAATTACATGTTCTACTGATGTACTCCTTGCCTGTGGTACAAATAGGATGTGCTGGAGAGATAGGTATGGCTCCTTTTGGAGGTTAGCATAATGGTTAAGGTATTTACTTTACAGACACAAGATGCATGGTTTGATTATCACATGGGGTAATTAGCTAGGTTTAAAATGGCCCCAAAAGGCAATTAGCCTAGTATAAACCTATGAAAAAGAATATAAACCTATGAAAGACTATGTATGTATCCCAGAGACTACATCCTGTATGGAACAGGCTCCCCATCCATGTGAAGCAGAGTTCCACCCTAATGCAAACCGAGTGCAAGTTATACAACTGGATGGGAACAGGACAATCACCCCTAGTTTGGGACCTATGTCTCTAATGGACACAGGGAAACTGTATATGGATCATCTCCCAGGCCCCTGCTTGTAAATGGTTCATCTCCCAAAATCCCGCTTACAATTATCAAGAGTATCAGATCTTGTCAGAGATTTTGGATGTATGACTAGGCTTCAAAAAGCCATTGTGTTTATTAGCCTAGTAAACACCTATGAACCCATGAACCTATACTGCATTACCTTTCTGATGACATTTGTCTTCTGTGCTGACATTCAATCGTATGCTCTGACATTGATGGGTTGATTGTAGATGTGTACCTATAGGTGTGTCCTACACAATCCTGAAAATGAAACGTAAACATTTCCATGAGACACATTTCATTGTGTGACTCCACAGCCCTTACAACAGCATCCATCATAATGTACACAAATTATTATGCTATACACATTATAAATGGCAAAATACAATATATGTAAATGACCAGTATAAGTAGCATGTCAACAGCTCCAATGGAAGAAAGGAATTTATACTAATGTAGATAGTCACCCTGTGCATCACGCACATAGCTTTATGTCCCTGCATCCATGAGAAAGATGATAGGGATGTGGCACAGTTATCATCATATGCACAGGGTGTTGTGTGGGGGTACAGGAGGCCTAGGCTGACCCAATACTATGGCAAGCGTGTGTGTGAGCCAGGAAGGGAAGCAGGCAAGATGGACCATGGAAATGTGTGTGTCTGTAGGTGCCCTCAAAGTGACATTTGTGTGTGAGTGTCTGTATGAACACAGCCAAGCTCAGCACAGTCTGTATGTTGGACAGTTGTGCACTGTGCATGGTAGAGCTGACAGTTCATCATCTCTGCTGCCAAACATGAGAACTGGCTCTGCCAAAAGTTGCAGTAGCACCTCCATGCCCAAGGTCAGATACTGTGCTACTACCTGAGGGTGACTGATGTCTACTGGTCACATGTCCTCCACAGGAACACCCAGGACCACGAGCCCATGGGCGGCTTTGTCTTGGTGTGGAGAGCACACTCTCTTCTGAAGAACTGGATGTACTGCCACTACAGAAGCGTAATTGTGCATGGCCACATTGACTCGCAACAGATGTAGTTGCTGACCTTTGCCATGAGGCCAACCCTCAACTCCAATCAGATGTTCCATCACAGACAATGTGCATTCCAAGACAGATAGTGTGTGATCTGTCTCAGACCTACCTCTTTCCATTGTGTCAGTCAACTGATCCAAGGTATCAGCAACATGGTGGAGGCAGACACAGATGTCAGAAATGTGCTGCATCCATAACCCTGAGCATTTGTCAGGAGTTCCTTTCTGATCATGCCTGTGCCTCTGTGATGGCCCTAAACATACACCGAGTGACACATTATGAGACACCTGCAACAGGTGGTGGAGAGACAGCAGGCCTCCTGTAAGCACCCCTATCAATCTGTGTGGAACCTCGCCAACAGTTTGCCTATGGCCAGTGTCAACAGTCACTGAAGCCACAGTAGCCACACTTCTCTGTTCAATGTTCCCACCCTGCAACTGTCCCATATCTGTGGCCTCAGGGGACTGGGTATACGTATGTATACTGGCTGTGTACAATGATAATGAGGGTGGATGAGGGTTGTCAACTTCTATGTCTGATTCAGCCATTGCAATCCCCAGCTGTGCCTCAGTTTGGGCACAATCATCATCAGAGTCTAAAGAGACGCTGACATCAGGTGGTGTAGGGGACAAAGACCAATCTCCTTGGTCACCTGTGATAAAAAGGAAAAAAATCAATACATTAACAGCTGCACTACTATGGTCTGCAGTAGTATGGTACAATATATGTTAAGCTGTCTGTATACACTGCTGTCACTATTACAGACTTGTATACCTCCCAACCTCAGAGAGTATGACATGTGGACATTATTTTCTAACCAAAATCTGTAATTATTTGGAGATAATTATCCAGTAAACAAGAAACTATTGAGTAAAAAATGCATTGTGTACACTGTAGACATTCTGCAAAAATCTGCACAGTTGACATTTATAGCAATCTGTAATGTCCTGAAAATACTGTCAAGTCAGTCACTATGGTCACACCTACAAGGCAGAGGTATGACTCTAAACTGTGGACATTCAGAAAATATCTGTCCATTTGGCAGTCATGCAGACAGTACATCAATCCAGCCAGCATGCCTAGGATGATACTTTAGCAAATACATTGAACTATATCTACATCTCTGAAAAAAACAGTTTTTTGCTTACCAGCAGCAGGAGCATGGCCTCTTCTGATTCCTGATGGTCCTGAAAAAATTTGAGGGAGAGGTAATGGCAACAGCACCACATGTTAAAGTATAACAGGGGTAAAAGGTCCAAATATCTCACATCTACAGTAACTGCTGTGTTAACAGGTATGTGGTTAACAATCTCTACATGAGTTTAAAACTGCATCTAACTTACTCACCCTCCCAAAAACTGTATGACACCCATATAAAACTAGATACACCTTGACAGCATGAATGCAACAATATTCTACTGCTGGTCTAACAAAGCATACCTGAATGTTCCTCTTGAGAGGAACGGATGGCACCCATGTCCACAACATATTAGCTGACGGATGCCTGGGAGCTGTCCTTTGTAGCAAGGTTTGCCAGGAATTCTTCTGTGGCTGTGAGAGGAGCTTCAGTTGCAGGTCCACCACCAGTGACCTGACGATCCCTAGTCATCTCCTTCCTGTATTTATCATATCCATGGAATGGTGTATCACCTACTCATAGGTACGATTTTGGTGACACATGGCATTGATGTTATGCAACAGTTGATCCCACAGGACTGCATGTTCCAACCTATTTTCCCTCCCTCGGGACAACATGACCTGGTAATGTTTCACAAAGCCTCAATGATAAGGTCGTTTTCAGCCTCAGAAAATGGTGGTCTGCAATGTGCATGCATGATATTTCCTGAAATACAAAGGCATGAGAACACATGTAAGGATCATAAATATATGAGTAAACTACGTATACATACAGCAGTAAAGGAAGGCTATCAGTATTCACTGCTTGGTTACACATCTCTTATTCAACAGTGTGCCGAACATGCAAAGGCTGTGGATGCAACTAGGATTGTAGAAATAGTGACATATTCCAGTTTATGTCATGACAGATACTCACATATGCTCACACACCTAACACAGGTGTCTGTTGTAGTGTGACCTCTAGACACATACACCTAGTTTTCACACAGCATTATACCCTTGGTGTACTCTACATCCTCTGTATGTGTAACAGGGCTGGAGATCAATGCCATGTCATCAGTACAATTCTAACAAAGGCTTACTGATGTAATCCCCATTCTCCCTATGTATATTTAAATGGGTCTACTTTGTTTTGTTGAATCTCATTTCACTGAATTTCATTTCACCCCACCCACATCGCTGAAAACTAAAATTTATTTTATTTATTTATTTATTTTACATTTGTTAATTGGGATAATCCAACTGGATATATGTCCATTTTCAGCAGAGGCCCGGGGAGAAAAGCTCCAATAGACAAAAGTATAAAGATTAGAGGATGGCTGTGGTGGTGCAGCAGTTAGTATTGCTGCTTCACAGCAAGAGGTTCTCTGGTTCAATCCTCAGCTGGGGTGCCTTCTGTGTGAAGTCTGCATGTCCTCCCTGTGGTCATGTGGGTTTCCTCCAGATGCTCTGGTTTCCTCCCACATTCCAAAGATGTGCTGTAGGTGGATTGTATACTCTAAAGTGGCCCTAGGTGTGAGTGTGTGCATGTGCATGCCTTCTGTGGAAGGTTGGGTGCCGGGCTGGCAACTAAACACTGTAATACTCCACTGCCAATCATGAGCGGACAGGTGGTCTGCTGTGGTGACCCCTAACAGGGAAAAACTAGAAGAAGAACATGAAATTACAAAGATTACACAACAATTAGATACATTGTAAAATATAAGACAAGGTGTTATGTATAATTACAATGGTTTAGTAATGCTCCCAATAGGGACTCACAAGTTACATGGTCTGACACATTAAAAACAAAAATCATCAGACTGGAACAAAACAATGTTGAGTATTAAATGTTTAAGATACTATTTAGGTAGGATTATCATTTTGTAGCTTAATCAGGGTTGGTACAAGGACAAAGACAGTTCATTTTGAAATACTGTTTGATGCTTTTTTTGAAGAGACTTAGGGAGGATTGAGGGGTTATATAGTTTGGCAGTGACTTCCAGGTTTTGCCAACAAAGTTAGCAAACAGGGATTCACCAGCTGAGTTATTAGCTTTGTAGGTTTGGACCAGTAGTTTGTTGGATGACCATAGTGACCTCACGTTGTTGTATGGTTTTATAATATTTATAAGTGAGGGGGTATCTTCAAGTTGGTTTAGAATTTTGTGTGCTATTAAGAGTTGATTGAATTGAATTAAGCTGGGCAGTTCTAGCCACTCTAGTTGTTTAAGTTTCTGGTACTGATATGTTCTGTATGTTGAGCCAGTGGTGAATCTGGCAATATGGTTGTAGCTGTGGGAGAGCTTACTCAGTTCAGATTTATTAAGGTTGGAGAGTGCAGGAGAGGTATATATAAGAGTAGAGAGTAGGTGCAACCGGGCAATTGCAGTTCTAGCCAATGGGGTGAAAAATTACTTGTTTCTGTACAGACATCCAAGCTTCTTATTGATGGTCTGTATGGTTTTGTTGACCTGTAGGTCAAATTTAAGATTATTATCTATAATAACCCGTAGAAGCTTAGTATGGGTATCTGGGGAGATAGCGGTACTGTTGTTGGATGCAACAGAGAAAGAAAATGGGGTGGATCTACTAGTGGGGATGAAGAGTAGAAGTTTAGTTTTATTGGAGTTCAGCAGTAGACATTGGTTGGAGAGCCAGTTTTCAATAGTGTTAAACGTGTTTTGTGTTAAGATTTGCAGGTCAGATGGGGAGGAGGATCATCTGCATATTGAATGCAAGTAGCGTTGGGGATAGCAGTGTGAAGGTTTTTGATAAAAATAGAAAAGAGTAGTGGTGCTAAAATGGAGCCTTGAGGGACACCAAGTGTGAGAGGCAGGTGGCTGGACAGTTTTGCCTGCCATAATACAGTCTATTGTCTGCCAGTCAGATAGGAATGGAACCACTGGATTGCATGATTGTACAGTGAGATTGATTTTACTGAATGAATGAGAAGTTCATGGTTGACCATATCAAAGGCTTTTTATAGGTCAAGAAAGAGGGCTGAGGATAACCTATTGTCATTCCTGTTTTGGTTGATGGCATTAGTAAAGGAAAGGAGGGCAGAGGAGGTACTGTGATGTGGCCTAAAGCCATGCTGAGAGTTAGACAGTAGCTTGTTTTGTATAAGATTTGCATTAGTTGCTTGTGTACGCACTTTTCCATTATTTTGGCTAGTGGGTAAAGAATGGCAATGGGTCTATAGTTGGATAATTCCGTGGAACTTCCACCTTTATGGAGTGGGATGACATGGGATAGTTTCCAGAAGGAGGGGATAGCACCTTCGGATAAGGTTCTATTGATCAGGATAGATACGGGGTATGCAATGGCATCTGCAGCTATTTGTAGGTACTCTACAGGGAGGAGGTCAGCAGAAAGGGTAGTAGGTTTTCATTTTTTTATTAGGGTTTTGATAAAAGTGGCAGAGATAGCCTGAAAGCTAAATAGGGGATAATTAGTGGGTAGATTAAAGGTATGGTTAGAGTTTGTGGAGGTTAGTTGATTTTCTAGGGATTGGATTGTTTCAGTGAAAAAGTTATTATAAGCGCCAGCTATGGTCTCTGGGAAATTATGGATGAGGTTTGAAGGGGTTGGGGTGGTTGAATGTCCTGGATGAGGAAGTTGATTTAAGCCTGCCCAGAACTTTTGAGGGTTGTTTTGGTGTTTATGTAGGAGATTTTGATAATAGCTTTTTTTATCTAGTAGAATGGATTTTTTTTGTTTCATTCCTGAGTTGGCAGTATTTTAAATGGTCAAGTGGGGCTTTAGTTGCTCGCTAGTTGGCCCAGGCTCTGTTTCTACTTTTGATTTTTAACTTGGTATCCTTTGTGAGCCATGGTGCAGTATTTGATTTGTTTTTTTATAGTACATGCAGGAGCATGGGAATCAGGGATACTTAGGAATTTAGTGTTAAAGTAAGCTATGGTCTCTTCTAATGATAGATTTTTTTTAGTTTTGGCCAGTCAACTGTCTTTAGTTCATTTTGGAAATTAACAGGGTTGAAGTTCTTTCTGTTTCTAAATGTTTTGTATATGGTCTGGTGGGGGGTGCCTGCCTTGTGTTTTATGATATAGATTAGTAGGTGATAGCTAAGGTCATCAGGGAGAGTCCCAGCTGTGTACAGTTGGGGTTGGTTATTGACAAGTATCCAGTCTAGGATACTTTCCCTGTTGGTAGGTTTGTTGATCCAAGTGGGAGAGATTATTGTCTGTGTAAACCCAGATAAGTTTACATGGGTGATGGGGGGGTTCGGAGGAGCAGGAGTGCCAGTCAGTATTGAAGTCACCAAGAACTATGGTTTCTTGGGGGTAGGTAGTGGATAACTAATAAAGGATATCCTCTAGGGTATTTATATTGCTACCAGGTTGAATGTAGGCACAGACAATGTTCAAACATTTGTTATGGTTAATCTGTAGTTTGGTTATGAGGAGTTCTGCATTATTGAATTGGGATGATTGTATGGTGTCTCTATTAACAGTTAGATTATTTTTGTAAAGGACTGCTGTTCCACCTCCTTTCTTAGCTGTGTGGTCTAATTGGTGTATGTTATAGCCTGGAGGTAATATCTCATTATCGGTAATATTTGATTTAAGCCAGATTTCTGTAAGACACATAATGTCTGGTTTGCTAGGAGGGCATGCATGTTGGGAATTTTATTGTTAATACTTCTAATATTTAGGTGAAATGTTAGGAGGGAACTAGTGGCAGTAGAGAGGGGTAGCTTGATTGTAGGGTCTGTGGTAGGGGAGTAAAGGTTATTGGATATAGGTGAGTCAGGGTTATATATATGTTAACTCCAGGATCCCACTACAGTGTGGAAAAGAGCATATACCTTTTACTTGTCTTACAGTACTCTACACAGTGCCATATATACTAACTGCAGTTTAGTGAAATGAGATTCAGTGAAATGAGTTTTGAGTTATTTGCATTTTCAGCAATGTGATTGAGATGAAATGAAATTCAGTGAAATGAGATTCAAAGAAACAAAGTAGACCCATTCAAACATCTGCATCATGTTGGAAACAAAATGGATACATATCTGATGGAGTACAATACTCCTCTGTTGAAATCTACTGCTATACAACTAATGTGTCAATGAGTTAGACATAAAAAGTAACTCTCATACACACTGGTTTGCGTAGCTAGAAGTTTGCCTTTTCATGATGGCACTCATTAGTAGTCGATTGCATATGAACCAGTCTGTGGTTCAAAAATGTTAAATGCACCCTACACAGCTGAGTTGCAGTATAATCAGTCAATCCCATGCAACTACTCAACAAGATATAAGGCCTCAGTGTAGATTCCACCCCTTTCTCATATGCTGGAGTGAAAATTAGTGGGGTAAAAATACATCAGTACAGAGAAAATGGCAGCTACTTGTTTCATACAGATGTGTGTGTTCCATTCTGAAGCTGCTGCTAGCAATAGGCATAGACAAAGAGGCAGAAGACTTTGCAGGATGACAACACAAAAGAGTAACTGCAACTACATACTTGCTTTTAGGCCTACTCATACATTTTACTACAATTTTCTTTTGGATTTCTTATATAACTAGAGCCTCTTGGTTCCCTTACCCTGTTAACCTGTCCTTTATTGCCTATTCCATACATGTGCAGATCACTGTACTTTTTTTCTTTTCATGTAGTAAGGTAAGCAAGCTTGTCTACCCTACCTTTTGCTGTAGCGATTACAACAGTTTCTGATTGTTAAAAGTAACTCCTACACCCTTTGGCTCTTCCCACTCCATTTGCCCTGTGGACTCACTCCACTCTCCTACCCTACCCCAATTCCCACTCACTCGCAGTGCAGCTAAGTTTATACTTCTGCAACCACACCCCTTCCCCTCATCATCCTATTAGTGACTTCTGCTAATTAAGTACCCTACCTCCACTTCCTACTACTCCTTAAAGCAACCTTACACATTATATGTCCTCTCCCTACCCTCTCCACTCTAATCATCCTTTTGATAACTTTATACAGCTTTCTCTGCTACTGCCACCTCTATATTAGCCTATAATATACTATTACCCTCAATTTACTCTACCTCTTATCCTACTCCTCAATACAGAAGACTAAATACACAAACCTATTACTCCTAACCACTATTCTAGCTTCTCTAACCATACCCTATACTCTTACCACCTATGAACATTATTCACTTACTGAACATCATCCCTACCAGCAAACTCAATCAGTTTCTCATGTAAACTCCCTCAACAACATAAACATGACCTCAACTTCTATCTATATACTTCCAAAGTTTCATAGATCTACCCATGATATTTACTTCAAAGACAAGAAAACTCTAAATAACTATAACAAAATTCTAAAGATTATACAAAAACCTCAGCAACACCCCCTATTAGATGGTGATATTCATCCAAACCCTGGCCCCAATAATATAATTACCAGTGACCCACACAATCAATCTTCTCATACTACCTTTACCCCAACAAGGCCCTCTAACTCTCTCCTGATAGCCCACCTCAACATCCATAGGATTAACAATAAAATCACCCACCTTCATGCACTCTTAGAAGTGCACTCATTCGATATCCTTTGTATTACAGAAACATGGCTAAAGCCTTCAACTCAGTATCAGTAAATTACCCCTCTTGGATATAATATCCTGAGATGTGACCGCAAAAACAAAAAGGGTGGGGGTGTAGCCATTCTCTATAAAACAGAACTTCAAATCAGCAACTGTAAATCTGTTTACATAATTTGCTCCTATCTTCCCCCCAGAAATAACATCAATACTCTTGAAAACATCTTCAGTTGCCTCTCTACTCACCTACCTCAGGGAAACCATAGTGCTAGGTGACTTTAATATAGACTGGGCTACCTGTAGCTCCCCTAACCCTATCACCCACATAAATCTATACGTTCTTTTCCTAAATAATAACCACCCCTACTAGAATCTATAAACCAGGCTGTAAGGAAACCACCCTAGACTGGATCCTTATAAACAGCCATCCTGACACATATAAACCAGGTACCCTTCCAGATGACATCAGTGACCACACTCTAACCTACATAATTAAACAAAAAACCCATAGCCTAAATTCAAATATTTTCAAAACCTCACGCTCTAAAAACACTTTTATCCAGAGATCTTCCAAAATGAACTTAAGGCGTGTGACTGGTCACCACTACATCATCTTCAACTTGATGAAGCAGTATCCTACTTTAACACAAAATTCCTACAAATTCTAGAATACCATGCCCCAGCTCGCTCTACCCGTATAAGGACCAAAATTGCCCCATGGCTCACGAAAGAAACTAGACAAAAGATCCTCCTATGTATTAAATTCTGGACCAAATGGAGAGACTCTAAAAACCTATCAGACCACCTCTACTTTAAACAGTTAAGAAATGCCACCAAAAGAGCAATTCTGCTCGACAAAAAAAAAACTTTTACCTTCAGCTCCAACAAACCCACCATCAAAAACCTCAAATGTTCTGGTCAGGCATTAACAAACTACTTCAGCCAGGGCACTCTAAAACTCCTGCCCCATCAGGTATCAGCCATAATAACTCTAAGCAAATTGCTGATGCCTTCAACAACTACTTTACTGAAGCCATTCAAACCCTAGCTAATACACTACCCCCTGTCAGCACTAGCCCATTAAAAACCACAAATAGCCCAGTCCCTTCTTTTCGTATACAACCAGTACCTACATCCATCATTTGCACCCTCCTTCAAAACCTCAAACCATGCACCCCTTCAGCTGACTGTCTACCAGCTGAATACCTGCAAATAGCAGCTAAAGCCATTGCCTATCCCATTTCCATCCTTATAAATAGAACAATTACAGAAAGCACAATCCCTTCCATATGGAAAGTCTCCCATATCATCGCTCTACATAAAGGTGGTACTACTACTGAGATTTCTAACTTTCAACCAATTGCCTTGCTCTCTCCAATAGCTAAAATATTGGAAAAATGCATCCACCAACAACTACTTGACAACCTCCTCCACAATAATTTACTTGCTAATTGTCAGCATGGATTTAGGCCATTCCATAGTACCACCACTGCCCTGCTATCTTTTTCTGACTGTATAAACAAAAATCGTAAAAATAACTCTCTTTCCTCTGCAATATTTATTGACCTTTCAAAAGCCTTTGACATGGTCAACCATCACCTACTTATTGATATGCTAAAAGCCCTATCACTTAACCCACAGGCATTAATTTGGTATAAATCCTATTTAGAAAATAGACAGCAAGCAGTGCGCTGGGACAACAATCTATCTACACCCCTCCCTGTTAACACTGGAGTACCTCAAGGCTCTAGTTTAGGCCCTCTTCTCTTTTCTATTTTTATTAATGATATAAATGCCAAAATTCCTCAAGCCACCTGCATACAATATGCAGATGACTCTACTTTAATATGTTCTGCTAAGTCCATAACATCACTCCAAACCCTCACACAAACAGTATTTAATGTTGTTGAAAATTGGTTCATGCAACACTGCCTCCTCCTAAACCCCCCAAAAACAAAATTACTGCTTTTTTGCTCCTACCCAAAAGTCACCACAAATTCAATTCACAGTAACCTCTAACAATGGAACTAGCATATCTCCAGACACTTCAACCCGACTCCTAGGAATTACAATAGACCACAACCTCAGCTATGATGATCATATTAATACTACTATAAAATCTGTCAACAAAAAACTAGGCTCCCTTTATAGAATCAAACCCTTCCTTACGCCATTAGCTAGATCCACTATTGTCCAGACCCACCTTATCTCTACCCTGTTCTATGCCTCTGCCATTTATACCAATCTATCTAAAAATAACTTTAGCAAACTAGCAACCAGCTATAACAACATTGCCAGATTTGCCACTGGTGCCCCATTTAGAACCCACCACTGCCACAACCTCAAATAACTGGGATGGTTAAAACTGCAGAACCAACTACTTTGTCAACAACTTATTATCACCCAAAAGATCCTTTACCACCCTAAGAATACACCATTCTTCAGTAATCTGATTACCCCATACAAAAATCTTGCTGCACTACACTCGGCTAATAAGCTCCTAGTTTCCACTATTAAATCGAACATCAAGGCTGGGGACTCACTATTCACTAACACAGTGGGCAAAACCTGGAACCAGCTTCCAAATGAACTCTCAACTCTTTCTTCCACACCACTTTTCAAAAAATACCTTAAAGAATATGTTAAAACACACTGGCTGTGTCCCTGCTCTAACCTTGACTAATATCTCATTCCCCATCGTGCTCTCCCTATACTTATCTGTTCTGTCGGTCTGACACCTACCGGTGTTAACTAGTAAGCTAACCTCTAAATAGTATTTAACGAGATTTCCTTCCTAGAACTCTAACAGTTTACTTACTCTAAAAGTGCTAGTCCTCATCTACACTAGATGTAAACATAAGTTTGTACATCTGTAAACCAGGCGAAAAAAAATATATACTTTTATATTATGTTTGTTTTCTGTATTAGAGCTTAACCTAAGCCTTACTAAAGGACTCTGTATAAGTTATTTACATATAAGTTTTTTTTTATGTACAATCTAAATAATGTACTGCAAATCATGTTACTACTGCATATAATTGTATGTTATGTCACTGCCTATGCTTGGAGCTTTTCTCCCCGGGCCTCTACTGAAAATGGACATATATCCAGTTGAACTAGCCCGGTCAACAAATGTAAAATAAAATAAAATAAATAAATAAATAAAATAAACTGTGGGACCTGTGGCAGGCTTGATGAACAGCCAGAGCCAGATTGATGACACTCATCTCACTGGAAGTAAGGTATGTGTTTAAGGTTAGTATGTTAGCCAACTGTATCACTAACAGAGTAAAAGGTAACATGCTTGGTGTGTCCTAGAACAAGGTAGAGGGGACAGTAACCATTATGTCAACCATGTGAAAAACTGCCAAGTCATGTGTTATGTCATGGCAGTCATTTGGAATGTGGGTCCTGGCAACCCTTGCTTCTAGCACGACCTCCATATATGTATGTTACTTGTGCAGCTGTGGTTGTCTGTAATATCACTGTCAAATCATTGTGGGCTGCAGTCTGATATTACTGGACCACATTTGAATCACATACATCAAATTCCTCTGAGAATTCATGCTTATGCATAACCTGACATTCTAGGCACTTTCTAGGGTTCTAATAGCAATAGTTAAAATATGTTCCTATCTGTAGGCCTTTGAATTCCATTATTTAGAAGCAGACATTCCATCTGTACTGCTTTGGGTGGATAAAAAGGTGATGAGACAGTTATACATATCACAATTTATAATGGTGATGTACACAACATGTATTTTAAATGCTAGACACAGCTGGATTTGAATTCAGGGCCATTTGAACCAAAAGTAAATGCTTCTTAAGTATTTAACAGATTGAGCTACAGCCTGAGGAATAGGACATATGTTTTTACATGTTGTATAGATCATTGCATACTGAACTCCTGTTATATACCTCACTTACACCTATTACTATGTGTATGGCTTTGTAGTAATTTATTTCTCTAATAGATTCCCATTTAAACTCCTAGTTTTCCATTAATCTTTTAGCAGATTTGCTGCACAGTGTGCAGCATTAAGTAAACATGCTTGAGAAAATGACAATTACTATGTTTTGCTTAAAACAGCTGTGCTACTTAACTGGCTGTGTGGCTTGGTGGGGTGATGCACTATTATTCCAGTGAGATGGTACTGGGCTTGAAATAGGGCATAGGTGTACTTTTTTTAATCTGATAATTATGCTTTCAAATGCCTGTAGTAATACAATGCCATTCAGCATAGTTTAGTGATGCTGCGCATAGCACAGCATCATGCAATTATTCTTTAAAGGAAAGAAAATTGGGGAGAAATGGGGTGCAAGCAGGGGGAAAAACATAATGAAAGGCAGGCATGTGCAGGAAGGATGTAGGAAGGAACCATAGCTATCCATTTCTTCAATAGTAATAACTGTGCACTTGCAAAGATTTTTAGCTGAATTTGAACTGTCACCCCCAGAGAGAGGGGGTGACAACAACATAAGTGTGTTGTCAAGCCAATTAGACCAAATTAAGTGGGTCCAGTGGACACGTAAAATGGAGAGATATGTATGCAACAGATTTTTTTGGGTGCCTTTTTTTTAAGCAGAGAGTGGAATGTTGGGGAAGAGTATATGTGAGGAAGGTAAGATGGGAAGGTGAGGAAGCATTTACAGACAGACAAGACATACAAGACAGCAGACATGTTGGTGAGGGACACAAGGGGGGGTGAATACATTGGTTGGGGAGGGGGTTGGGGGATCCTGATCCCATTGATGTCAGACACAGTAGCAGTGTGACTCAAGTCCTCATCCTTGGAACTGTCAGCACTGCACCTTCACTACTCTTGTGGAGGTAGTGGTCAATGCCAGTGAATGGGGAGTGATGGCCCCAGCACAAAGGACAGCATGCTCATCATCCGGCTCAGGTGTGCACCAACAGTTTGATGCAAATGCCTGGCATTTGATCACAGGTGACAAAAGCATCCCCTGCACCTCCACTCCCAGAGGGGGGCACACTCCTGGCCATTGGGGTAGAATTACCTGATGGAGCAAGTAGTGCAGGACCAGCAGAGTGGGTGCCATCAGGCTGTGGCCCAGATGTGCTGGGCCCTGGTGCCTCAGCCGGGGGAGCCAACATAGTTGAATTGCCAGGAACTGGCCTACCTTGTCACACTGCGGTAAATAAAATAGAAACATAAAGAAAAAATAAACGTAACCCAAACAAAATTTATTAATAACATAATAGAAAACAAATATAAAATAAATAAATAAATAAATATAGCCACTTTTGTGCATATTGTTCACTTTCACTAAAACCACCAAGTAGAACTAGCGATTGTTACTTTTAAACAGCCTTTAACAACGTTCTATTTTTTTTCATTTATTGAACCCTCTTTCATGGCATTTTACACTCTTATAGCTATCCAAAGTGCACTGGTCTATCTCTTCATAGCAAGTGACCATTTGGTTAAGTGTGGTCCACCAGGAAATGTTGCACGATGTCCTACTGTTTACTTTCACTAAATCCGCCAAGTAGAGCTAGCGATTGTAACTTTGAAACAGCCTTTAACAACACTGTATTTTTAAATTTAGTGAACCCTCTTTCATTGTGTTTTACACAGTGAGTCCACTCATGCTACACTAATTAGTCTTATTTAATGCTTAGCGTTCAATAAACGTTACACTAGCTCCCAGTCCTACATTTAAACCACATCAGCCTATGTACAATACAATGCTGTGGTAAGTTTATCTGAAAGATTATATAATTTATTTGGCGGTGCCTAACTTCTTGATTAGCATTCCTGGTGTTAGTATGACATAGTAGTGGGCCTAAGAAACTTGTCAAGCAAATCACTTGTTTTTTTTTTTTTTTTAATTGGTAGAATGAATTTTTCTAGCCTATAACTGTCATAGTTATTTTGTACTTTTGTTAAATAATTAATTGTGCAGGCTAAAGTATATATTTGCTCACTATCACTTGATTTGAACTGTTGCATTCTAAGCATGTCAGTCCATTTTTGTTCTACTGTTTTTCTTACTAGGACCAGTTTTTACTTGGCTTTACTGTTAACTGCATGTTTTCTTCTCTACATTGTCTTCTCTCTCCCTCGTCTACCCAGCCTTTCAAACAGCCTGTCCTGCATTAGAGTTAAGAACCTGCCCTACCTGACGACCTGAACTCTCTACTCTAAACATTGCACCTGCTGTCTCTTCCTATTCTAGGAATAGAGGCTAACCTCTCCCTGAACTCACCCCCTCAAGGAAGCAAGAAAGTATGTTATCTGCTATATGCTTATGTTACTTTGTCTAGATAATTAATGTATATTTTATCCTTCCCTGTCAGGACACCAGCAGCCTTACACCTCTTCTCTTTACCTTCTTCCCTTCCCCCTTCTTGGCTTCACCATTTCTCACCTGTACTACCAGATCTACTCTTTACCTTCCAGGAACCACTGTAGCTGGATAGTTTTTGCCCACTAGATGGCAGCCTTTTCCCATCTATATCTTTCCTACTGCCTCACATTAGTAATTCTTAGGAAATTGTTTTACATTACTTATT
The DNA here is from genome assembly GCF_019279795.1 of Protopterus annectens. NCBI lineage: Eukaryota > Metazoa > Chordata > Ceratodontiformes > Protopteridae > Protopterus > Protopterus annectens. The sequence continues at coordinate 169,292,681 of NC_056738.1, forward strand.
TCATTGTAGACCCACTTTAACCTTCCATATTCACTATACTTCACTTAACTACCCTACCTCTTCTGACCATTATTAAACCTATCACCTTCTTTAACTACCTCTACCTAAACTCACCTCTAATAGTCAGCATTCCACTGATTGTTTTTTACAGGTTTTCCTCTTCACTTGGCTCTTCCCACTCCGTTCGCCCTGCAGGCACACTCCGCTCTCCTACCCTACCCTCAAATCCCTCCCACCCCCAGTGCATCTATCCTTATACCTGTCTAACCACTCCCACTTCCTCCATCATCAAATCAAATCCCATAACACATTAATGTTATACCTGTCTAACCACTCCCACTTCCTCCATCATCAAATCAAATCCCATCCAATAACACATTAAAGTTTTTCCATCTGATACACCACTCCTACTACCGCAGTACATAAATCCTACCCACCCCCAATCCATCATTCCTTATACCTCTCTAACCACTCCCACTTCCTCCAACATCAAATCGCATCCCATCACACATTAAGTATTTCTTATAAATCACTTGTCCTGCTACATTACATAACCTCACCTTCCTACACTCCACTCCCAACTTCTTCAGCATTATGTCTCCTTCACTCATATCACCTTACCTCAGATCCCTACTTCTGTTCTCAATTCTTCCTTTCCTTTTCCTTCCCTACTTCTTAACTGCCTATGAACATCTTCATTACTCTAACTTCCACCAACCTACTAAATAAACATCTCTTCCTGCTCTGCCATCCACCTTGAAACACATAAACATAACATCTACTACCAACTAATTTCTCCCACGGTATCATAGAGTCACCCATATTACCTATCAACACTACCATGTTAAGAGAGCACATAACATACTAAATATTTCTCTCTTATTCACACATATAGACTACACCTTCACCTCCTACTAGATGGTGACATTCACCCCAACCCTGACCCAACCAATAACAGCCCCACCTTCCCAACCATACCCTCTCCCCCTCATACCCCTACAAGGCCTCCTAACTCCCTCTTCTTAGTCCACTTAAACATTCATAGTATTAATAATAAAGTAACACACCTTCATGCCCTACTGGATGTACATAACTTTGATGTTCTATGTTTAACTGAGACATGGTTAAAACCATCTACCCCAGACTTTGAAATCACCCCTCTAGGATATAGTATTTTAAGACGGGATCGCCTTCACAAGAAGGGAGGGGGCGTAGCCTTCATATACAAAGCAGGGCTCCAAATTACACTACTTGATACATACCCTCTATCTGATACCAATTCTGAAACTATTTTTGCTAAGCTACAACTAAACACTTGTAAGTCCATCTACATTTATGCTCATATCTTCCCCCAGGTAATAATATCAACTCCCTTGAAAATATCCTAAGCTGGCTGTCCACTAACTTTCCTCAAGAAACCATTTTACTAGGCGACTTTAATATCGACTGGAATACCTGCAATTCTGATAACCCTACCAACCACATAAACCTACATGACTTCTCTCAAACTATCACCTTACCTACTAGAATTTATAAGCCCACCAACAAAGAATCCTCCCTAGATTGGATCCTTATAAATACTCACTCCCCAAGCTATATGGCAGGCATCCTCCCTGATGACATTAGGGATTACTCACTAACCTATTTAATTCGACAAAAGACCTACACACTAAGCCCTACAACCTTCAGAACTACTCGCTCCAATAAACATTTTAACCCTGAACACTTCCAAAATGAACTGAGAGTTTGCAACTGGTCACCCTTAAAACACCTCCAACTAGAGGAAGCAGTGGCATACTTCAATACTAAGTTCCTTGAAATCCTAGACTAGTATGCCCCTTCTCGTACCCTTAGGAATAGCACCAAAACTGCACCATGGCTTACAAAGGAAACTAAACAAAAAAAATTTGCTAAGAAACAAACTTTGGACCAAATGGTGCTCTTCCAGAGACCCAGCTGAGTGCTTAAAATTTCAACAGCTCAGAAACTCTACTAAAGCTTCTATACTACTTGACAAAAAAAACTTCTTCTTTCAACTTCAACAAGCAAACCAACAAAATCCTCAGAAATTTTGGTCAGGAATTAATAGACTCCTTCATCCAGGCTGCTCTAAGACACCCACCCCATCTGGAATTACCCAAGACACTCCCAAACATATTTCTGACTCCTTTAATAACTTCTTTACTGAAGCTATCCAGTCTCTTGCTAACTCACTACCTCCAGTATCCTCTATTTCACCCCCACCCTCCTATAACTCTCCATCCACTTTCCAACTCCAACCCATCCCTACATCCCTCATCTGTACCCTCCTTCAGAAAATCAAACCCTCTACACCTTCAGCTGACCTCTTACCTGCTAAGTATCTTCAAATAGCAGCCAAAGTTATTGCTTATCCTATCTCAATCCTAATAAACAGAACCATTAAAGAAGGTACCATCCCATCTATCTGGAAAGTCTCACACATTATCTCCCTACATAAGGGTGGCAACTCAACTGAACTTTCCAACTATCGTCCTATTGCCCTACTCTCACCCATAGCTAAAATCATGGAAAAATGCATCCACTGCCACCTACTAGACCACCTTCTAAACGGCCTACTAGCCAACTCTCAGCATGGCTTTCGACCCTTCCATAGCACAATTACTGCCCTCCTGTCATTTTCTGACCACATTAACAAAAACTGTAACAACTACACACTGTTCTCTGCTATCTTTACTGATCTTTCAAAAGCATTCGACATGGTTAACCATCAACTACTCTTGAATCTTCTCAAGCCCCTCTCACTAGCACTGCAGTGGTTCAAGTCCTACTTAGATAACAGGCAGCAAGCAGTGCTTTGGGAAAACACTCTATCTGCCCCTCTTCCTGTCACCCTTGGCATACCCCAAGGATCTATTTTAGGCCCTCTTCTATTCTCCATCTTTATAAATGATCTATCCATTAGTATCACTCAAGCTGTAACTACACAATACGCTGATGACTCTACATTAATATCCTCAGCTACAGGGCCTTCTGAACTGCAGTCCCTTACCCAAAATGTCTTTGAGCTTGTAGAAGATTGTTTTTCTACAATGCAGTCTCCTCCTCAATGCAAAAAAGACTAAACTTCTAATATTAACATCTACACAAAAATCTACCCCATTTCACTTCTCTATCAAATCCAAAAATGGCACAGTCATTTCTTCTGACACTTCTACCAAACTCTTAGGAGTCACTATTGATAACAGCCTTAACTATGAAACTCATATCAACTCCACAATAAAATCAGTTAACCGTAAACTAGGCTCCCTCTACAAAATCAAACCCTTCCTCACTCCCTCAGCCAGAACTACTATTGCTCATACCCACCTTATCTCTACTCTCTTTTATGCCTCTCCTATATACACCAATCTATCTAAAACTAACCTCAACAAGCTTGCAATCTCCTATAATAGCATAGCCAGATTTGCTACTGGCTCCCTCTTTAGAACCCACCACTTCCAGAATCTGAAACAACTGGGCTGGCTTGAACTGCACAATCAGATTTTATTTCTTATCAGCCCATATAACAATCTTAGAAATCTACGCTCAGCCCACAAACTACTGTTTTCTGTACATAAACCCTACAATAAAGCAGGAGACTCCCTCTTCTCTAATGCAGTAGGTAAAAGCTTGAACCTACTGCCCTCTGAATTTACCTCTCTCTCCTCTACTACACTTTTCAAAAAGAAACAAAGTATTTCTAACTAGCCATTGGCTATGTCCCTGTACTAACCCAGAGTAATATTATCTCATCCAATTATCTTTATTATCTATTTCTTCATTTGCCTTTCCACCTCTATTCAGTTTTTTTCTTAAAGTCCACTACCTATAGAACAGACTTATTCTTCCCAAGATATACATAATGAACTCCCCTGTCATTCTGAGAATCTACCCCTCAACCAATTTTCTCCCAACTCTCTTCTCTTTAAACTACTCTCTCCTGCTGCTCCTTACTTATAACTTTGTTTTGGAATCTCCCCATCCTTCTAAATACTTCCTTCCCACAGTGATTTTCAGGGGGGGGGGGGTACAAAAAAAATTATGGGATATCTTACTATTTTTTTTTCTACTGTCTTATATCACATATGCTTATTTACTTTGTACCACATGTTTTGTACGACTAGTATCTTTAATTGAAGTTTAATGTCTTGAAACTGAATTATTAATGTGCTGTATATTTTATGTGGAGCTTTTCTCCCCGGGCTTCTACTGAAAATGGACATATATCCAGTTAGACTAGCCGGGTCAACAAATGTAAAATAAAATAAATAAATGAGTAATGGAAACAAACTGAAAATAATGAGGAACACAACAATAAATATTGCAAATGAAAGTTTACTTAATGGCAAAGCAATATTAAATTATACATAAGGCCAATATAAGAGGGAGTAATAAATAATATGATAATAGCAAATGATAGTAGTAAATATAACTGATTAAATAAATAAAATAAGAGAAGTTGTGGGTTAAGAGAAGAAAGGGAAACATTAGTAGCTTCACAGATAATATAACTAAACATACTACAACTACATACTTTTAGATATGTTAGATGTTACTTGTGAGACCACTGACTGCTGTGACATTTATTTGAAATACTACCCTGTTCCTTATACACACAGTATAGTTCAGATCACATTGCATCCGGCAATCATTCAATATTGCTTATATTGTATATATGATGTTCCATGTATGTACCTCTCAGCCTCTTAACACAGGACATTATGGGCCAAGCCATACACAATGGTGACACAAAGGCACAACAGCAGGGAACATTCTTACATAGTGTGTTCTTACAATAGTAGTAAGATGGTTTGATAACAGATTTGCCATTAAATTGAATTTCGAGAGATGTCTCTAATATCTGCAAGTCAGAGGACTAACATTTTTTCTGACATCAGTTCTCAGCAATGTGTCAGACTGGCCAGTAAAATTAGATCATATACCAAACACCAGACATATGGGGCAATATTCAGTACATTGTGCAAAAATCGTGACAGTTGAGATGTATATCCATGTACACTGATTACACTTGACAGCTGGACAGTCATGGCACAGGTCTATGGGTATGCACTTCACATGCAAGCATGGTTATGTTTTATTGATAAAATGGAAAAACAGTATTGACAAAATATTGATAAAACACAACCTGAATAACTGGATGGGGAACAGAAAATACACCCCTGGGATTCCACTTGTGTCCCTGCTGGGCAGTGGAATTGGGTGCTGACTTGTTGGAACATGAGCTAAATTCTTGGCTAGGTTTGTAAGGGCCTCAGGGCCAATAGCCTAGTAACTTCCTATGATCCTATGACAACTACACAATTTCTTAGTTGGCTGGTGTCAGATTAGAACCCACAAGCAGTGACTACAGTAATACTGAACATTTTATTTGAAAAAATTTATCAGAGCACCATCTCCTTTTACACTTTATCGATTCATGTTGTTTCAAATTTTGCGTTGGTACACATGGATAGTGGCCTAGGACTTTTGTTAACTTACATGTTTACCCTACTCAGTCATCAACTGCAATCTACATTTTTCAGACAAGGAGCAGACCACAACATTGACTCTTAAGCTGGGTATTCCACAACATTAACTAATGGCTGGAAGCTATGCTGCACATTACTGCATGCTTACTTGCTTTAGCTTGTTTTACCAGTTCAGATATGCACTGACACATTAATGGAAGTCTGATGTCTCAGGTATTTCATACATGACTGTTAAGAGTGCAATATCTGTATTTATTTTATTTTATTATTAAGTTATGCATTCATTTATTACTTTATTGATTTTTTTTTTACATACCACATGCTTGCCTCATCCTGGCCAAATGCCTTGCATGGGACTGCACATCACAAGCCAACTCTTCTGCAACTGTGGTAAGAGAGGGAAAACATTATGCATATCAGTTTGACACAGATTCACCTTGTATATTTATAAATTACTAGAAAACATACTTACATATCTGTGGGGTGTTCCCTGCCTGTGTCTCTTGGATCCACTGATCCAAAGTACCCCTCTTCCATTGATAGAGGTCATCATAATGGTGATAACACTGCTTACCGGTGCAGAAGATACCAGTTGCATTGGTCAGGTCCTTGGCCAAACTATCCCAGGCCTCAGATTTGTATTCTGATGCTTAGCATTGCAAAACTTTTCTAAATTTAGCAATAATTGAATTTAAAGTGAATTGATGTTTCAGTGACCTGACACAGTTTCACAGCAGTATATGTAAAAAGTATTACTGCCTGCAACTCGAACGCGGGACCTACTGCACTGTAGGTCATGACTTACCCTATCTAGCCACTGGAATAGTAAAGGAAACTCATCATTGGTGATATGAACATTAACTGGGCTTCTTTTAACTCTGATACCCCATCTCATTCAATCAATCTTTACAACTTCTCACAACTTGTAAACCTTCCAACCAGGCCAAACAAGGATGGTACCTATTTTGGCACTATCATAGATTGGATATTGACAACCCATCCCTACCTTACCTCACATACCGGAATACTACGTGTCCGACCCTCTCACTGACCACCTGCCAGCTTTTGTAGACTGCCTACCTTCTCCCATAGAAAAACACCACCACTACACCCGAACCCGCAACCTGGCATCCTTCAACCCTGACATTTTCTCAGAATGCTTAAAACACGCTGACTGGTCATCCCTAAAAACCCTTCCACTAGACAGTGCTGTTTCTTATTTCAACCAAACATTCCTTACCCTTCTAAATCAACAAGCTCCTCTTAGAACCAAATGCATCAAAGCCAATCCCTGCCCCTGGCTATCCTATGAAACTAAATGTATTATGCACCAACGAGACAAAAAATGGAAACAGTACCAAAACAGAAACCCCCAACTCCCTCCTAGAGTTTAAACAATTACGCAACCTGGCCAAAAAACTAATAACTAAAGATCGCAAAACCTACTACTGCAAACTCCAATCCATGCACTCAACCAGCCCTAAAAAATTTTGGAATTCCATTTCCTCCATTCTTCACCCTGGTAATAAAGACAACCCATGCCCAGACCCTAACCTCACCAGCCTAGAAACTGCCATAAAATTCAACTCATTCTTTATAGACTGCATAGCAAAACTATCCTCCTCCTTCCCTAACCCCCCTCCAACCCTACCCACTCCTGCCCCCTCACCCCAATCAACCTCCTCCCTCCACCCCTTTCAGCTTAACACCCATCCCCACAAACACAATAAAAAGACTTCTCCTCAAGCTAAAACCCTGTCGCAATGCCCCAGACAATCTACCACCTACCTTCCTCAAGCAATCTGCTGAAGCCATAGCCTATCCCATATCTATTCTTATAAATAGATCCATACAAGAATCCTACTTCCCAACCACCTGGTGCCACGCATTCATCATCCCTCTCCACAAAGGCAGTAAAAACATAGACACAACCAATTTCAGACCCATAGCTATACTTTCTCCTCTTTCTAAAATACTAGAAACAACTATCCACACACAACTCATGACATACTTAACCCTAAACAAACTCCTCCCCCCTACCCAACACAGCTTTCACCTTGGCTACAGTGCCATGACTGCCCTCCTTTCCTTTCTTGAAACCATCAACCTAGCATGCGACAATGGCAAATACGTATCTTCACTATCCCTAGATCTCTCAAAGACATTTGACACCATCTCCCACACCTTACTTCTATCCCAGCTCTCATTCTTATATCTCTCTCCCTCCACCTTAGCCTGGTTCTCCAGCTACTTATCCAAATGCCAACAAGCTATCCAATGGAAAACAACAACCTCTCCTTTCTTACCAACACCCACCAGCATTCCCCAAGGATCTGCACTGGGCCCTCTCCATTTTAACATATTCATCAACTTCCATCACTCCATCCCTGAAGCCTCAGTTATCCAGTATGCAGGTGACTCCACCATCATCTGCTCAGCCTCCTGCCCCTGTGAACTTCTGCTAAAAACCCAGGTAGCCTTCTCCAAAACAGAATCCTGGATGCAATCCAATCACCTAGCCCTAAACACTAACAAAACAAAACTAATGATTTTTACTCCTACCAAAATCTCCAGTTTCAACAGAAACATATTCTCCATTATAAGCCAGAATAACACCCCTCTACAAATCGTTCCCAGTACCAAGCTGCTAGGCATCATCATTGATGAAAACCTGAAAATTGACTCCCACATTTACTCTGCAATTAAGAAAACCCATCAAAAAATAGGTCTCCTGTACAAACACAACCGTTACTTCAGCCTCTCCACCTGACAAACTCTCGCATCTACCTTCCTTCTCTCCTCGCTCATGTATGGTGCTCCCCTATTCACCAACCTCCAACCTGGCCTACATTCCAAACTCGAATCCTGCTACCACAAAATTTGGAACCAATTCAAAAACTCATCTCATCACTGCCACTCCTTACACACCTTCAAATGGCTAGAACTCCCCAACTACCTGAAATATCTACAACTAACAACTGCCCACAAGTTCATCTTCAAACCAGCAGACTCTCCTTCTCTCGCCACATCCCTAATACCCTACATACCCAGCCGGTCCCTCAGATCCGAAAGCCAAAACCTCCTACAAGTGCACAAACCCTCTCATCCCCCTGGCCAACTACTACTATCCTGCACCATAGCTAAACTGTGGAACTCTCTTCCCTCTCCACTACACAGTGTACAAAACAACAATAATGCCAAATCCTACCTGCACTCTTATCTATCCTCCAAATGGGAATGCGCTTCTCATGCCCCTACCTAAGCACCCCCAACTCTTAAATCCTATACCCCTCTTATAAGGATATCTGATTAGTTCACTATCCTACGGAACAAATTTCGATTTTCTACTCTTATCCCTTGCTCTCTAATATACTCGTGTTACACATAAGCATTTTGCTTCAAATGTTTTTAAAAATGGAACTTTCTAAGTCAGTAAGTAACCTCTATGCTAACTTTACTAGCAATGTTTAAATGCTTCAAATTAAATCTTCAAAAGATAAATTCCTATTTAAAATGTATCATCTTAGCCAGAATTATTTAATGTTTAAAAATTGTTTCATACGATAATTTTTCCCATCTAATATGTAACCCCTATATCTTTGTAATGAATGTTATGCATGAAAGCCTCTGGCTTATTATTATTATTATTTTTGCAAAATGTGTAATCTCTCTCGCTATGAATGTAACTGCTTGTGGAGCTTTTCTCCCTGGGCTCCACTGAAAATGGGTTGCTCCGACTTAGTGGACTCTCCCGGTCAACAAATGCAAATAAATAAATAAATAAATCTTTAGTTATACCATGAAGGAGGTTTATATTACATTATCAAACATTTACATGTTCAAATGTTATATGTTCGACACCATATGATCGAACATGTAAATGTTTGAACGTTTCAACGGAGATCTCCATAGAATGCGGAAATGGAAGTTTTCCATTGTCTGCACTGTAGTGCGATCTTGAAGTTGGTATACTTAAAGAGCAGGGGGTATGGGGGTGCAGTGGGGCTTTCTCACTGCTTAACCTTTCAGGTAGGTTTTTTTTGTTTGTTTGTTTTTTGATTTCTGAACATTTAAGAGTTCGAACATATGGTGTTGACCATATGGTGCTCGGACTTTTAAATATTCAATAATCTTATATAGACCCCCCCCCCATGAAAGTGCCACTGTAAGTTTAGCGCAGCTTCGCTGCATGGGTTTGTGCAGTGCTAAGCACTGCAAAACTACAAAAATTAAAAGCATCTGGTTTCTATTTTTACATGTCTGGTGCATATCTGATGTATGGGTGTGCAGAGCTAAGCATAGCCAAATAATGCAGTGCATCATGCAAACAAGCACATCAACATAAAAAATAAAAGATAAAATAGAAATTAAAAGCATTCAGTTTCTATTTTTACATGTCTGGTGCATGTTTGATATATGAGCGCACAGAGCTAAGCATAACTAAATAACGTAAACTGCTTTAAAACCAAATCAGCCAAACAAAACAAAACGAGGAACCTTGTTTACAGACAAAATCGCCACCGAGCCAAAAGCTTCTTAACGCTTTTATTTTGAACCAACAAAAGAGCGTTTTCGCCGCAGATCACTGCAGCTTCTTCAGAGAGACAAATAAAACAAGAAAACACTCCAGTTTAAAAATGCTAAAACAGGAAGTAACATGTTCCTGTTTCCTGTTACTGACAAGTTATTTTTAAAAAACACATGCTAAATGCCTGATCGTAAAACATATTTAAAAACATTCTTTGTATAAAAGACGCATATTACACCAAAAGATAAATTCACTTATGCAACTTAAATCTCCACGACTTAACCAAAATACAGATGACAGCAACCAGATGTCAATACTGTTTGATACAAACTCCATATATAGTGTGTAAATGGATCTATCAGGGAGAAGTCCCGAAACTCATAAGGAATATTGACAATGGTATACAATGTACAATAACCAATATATGGACAACCCATATTTGTTCAATTCAAGATTGATTCAATCTTCTTATTATTTTATTAAAATTAAAGACGTGACGTCTTTAATTTTAATAAAATAATAAGAAGATTGAATCAATCTTGTTGAACATATGGGTTATCCATATTGGTTATTTACATTTATACCATTGTCAATATTCCTTATGATATGTTTTACGATCAGGCATTTAGCATGTGTTTTTTAAAAATAACTTGTCAGTAACAGGAAACAGGAACATGTTACTTCCTGTTTTAGCATTTTTAAACTGGAGTGTTTTCTTGTTTTATTTGTCTCTCTGAAGAAGCTGCAGTGATCTGCTAAAACGCTTTGTTGGTTCAAAATAAAAGCGTTAAGAAGCTTTTGGCTCGGTGGCGATTTTGTCTGTAAACAAGGTTCCTCGTTTTGTTTTGTATAACTAAATAACGTAGCGCATCGCAAAAACAAGCACATAAAAGTATAAAAGAAATTAAAATAAATACAAATTAGTGAAATAAATTGTCTTGTACACCTTTTGGTCAGGTTATCAGGCTGAAAGGTATGTGGGTGTGCAATCATTTTTACACAGATTCACTATCTGTATTGTCTTGACCTCTCTTAAGCATACACCACAATTAATATGCATGGCATGCTGTTGAGGGAAGATGGTGGCCATGTACACTGATACATTCTGTGTAGGCTCTACACAGAGCCTAACCAAACTTTATTGAATCCTAGGGAAGGTGCTTATTAAAATTTCAGACACCTTACAAACCTTACTAAGCAGACCATTAAATCAGATACGCAACATTACTACCAACCACTCCAACACAAATATCAGAGCTCCATTAATAAACTTCTTTATCCCAGCCAGTCCAATATACCCTGACCCACAACAAACAGCAACAAAGACAACATCCCTTCCCAATTCAATTTACATTTTATACAGACTATTTTGTCCTTACTCAATTAAACCCCACCATTACTCACAATTCCACAAAATTCTGAAATTCAGACAGGTCCAGTTTCAAGCCTGTTCCAGCAACAGCTATTAAAAATATCACCATATAGTAAAATCAACTGCCTTAATAGCAGATAATGTAACTGTCAAGTACCTGAAAATAGCAGTAGGCACCCTTGCTTGCCCTGTATCTATCATTATAAACCATTCTATCTCAAAACCTATGTTCCAGCTCTCTGGAAAATGCCTTTTGTCATATCCCCACACAAAGGGAAGCACATCCACATAATGTGCCAACTATAGACCTATAGCTATCTTAACACCTCTAACAAAAAAATCTGGAAAAATATATCCATTCATAACTCTTAAAATACTACATCAATAATAACGTCCTCTGCAACACTGAATAATTTCATCTCAAACACAGCACTACAACTGCCCTTCTCAGTTTCAGAAATACCATAAATCACGAGAAATTCTGGCAACTTTGTATTATTTATGTTCCTTGACCTATCAAAAGCATTTATCACTGTTCTCTCACCAACATCTACTCACGTAACTTTCATCCTACAACCTTTCCCATTCAACTATGTCATAGTTCCATAGATATCTCACAAAAAGACAGCAGGCAGTAAAATGCCTCCAAGATATTTTACCTTCTAACATATTTCCACTGGAGTCTCACATTGTTCAGTTCTTGGCCCATTCTTGTTCAATATCTTTATAAATAAATTTCACAAAGCTTCCAAGCATGCAGCAATAATACAATATCCAGATGATGGTACCATCATCTGCTTAGTCCCACCCCTCTCAGAACTTACTGACCTCACCCAGGACTCCTTCTCATCCACTGAAATATAACAAAGGAATATCACCTAAAGAAAAAAGCTAATGTCTTCACCCCGAAACTCTTCTCAGACCAAAAACAATCTTTCAAAATGTTCTCTGAAAATAACACCAAAATAGTAATAATACCACAATCAAAGTTACTGGTGTCACAATGAATGAACATCTAAAATGTAATTTCCACATTCTCCAGAAACTTGGATTATTATACAGAAGTAAACATAATCCCACTGATAGCACTACAGAAGTACTACATTAACCTCAAATATTGCCTTCTATCCTTTATGCCTTCCTCTTCCTGATTAAACTTCATAGCAGCCAAAAAATGAAATTAGACAGGATGCTATTAAAATTACTAGATTTGCCATCAATTTCCATACAAAAAGTTACAGTTTAAAGCTGATAATACTGGCTAGAGCTCCCACAATGTCTTACCTGCTCAGAATGACTTATAGCCCATAACCTAATATATGTAACAGAAAACTGTCCGGCACTACAAAACTTCATAAAATATCATTTCCCAGCCAGGGAAATATTATCTCAAAATAAATTAATCTTATTTACAAATCTAGTAATGCTGCCTGCAGCTCACTTCACTACTCCTGCTATGACTCCAAACTGTGGAACTCCCTACCACAATATTTAAAGCAAATACAAGCACTAAACATGGTGGCCAAGATGGTGAATAATTAACAGCACTGTTTTTTTTTTGTTTGATTTTTTTTTTAAATCTGCTTCATTTTAATGTCTCTGATAGGGTTTTTACTAGAAAACTCAAACAGAACATTTCAAAACTTGATGGAGTTATAGTCGAAATAACAAGTCTGAAACTCTTTTAATTGCTTTTTCCTGTCAAGAAAACTAGAAAGAACTAATTGTGTCAGAATGAGCCACTCTAAGCCCAATGTACAGTACAATTAAAAAAGTCATAAAGGCTAATATACTAAGTAACATCAATGAGCTATCTGTAAAGACAGATAAGTTAGAAAGAAAAATGGACAATTTTAAAGTGGAATGTAAAAAACAAGTTGAAGTTAAACAACAATCATCACAAATCTCGAGTATAGAAGAGGCAATGTCTTATTTTGATGGAAGATTACTTGAAAATGAGAATTGCACTAAATTTCTTCTGAAACAAAACCATTTATTCCAAGGAAAAAAAATAGAAGACTTTGAGAATAGATCAGGAAGAATAACATCAGTATGTATGGGATTCCTGAAAAAGAAAGGAGAGATGGTATGATTTGAGTGCTTAATACCTTGCTGCCTAAAACTTTGAACCTGCCTAAAGCTTTTTCCTTCGGCATTAAAAGAGCACATATATCACTTTCCAACTCATCTCAAAAAAAAAACTTTCACCAAGGTCAGTGATTGTATATTTTCCTCAAGTCAAGTTAAGGATTTAGTCTTAAAAGCTGCATGGCCTAATTATGCAGTAAAAATTAGAGAAAATACTATAAGATTTGACAATCACTATTCAACTTTAGTGAGGTTAAAAACAAAAATGTGTGCCACTTATTAAAAACTTAAAGAAAAACAATATTAAAGCCCAAATCTTGTTTCCAGCAAAACTAAGGATTCACCATCCAGAAGGCAAGATGATTTTTAACACCTTGGAAGATGCAATGTACTTTATACAGAAAAATAAAATCCTAGAAAAAACAGAAGAAATGGATTGGAATTTATCAACTTCTTTGAAGAGAAATGTGACAAGAGACAAAAAACTGAATAACAAATGAAAATCAATATATTTCATGGTTATGAAGTCTTATAAATTTAAAAAAGCAATTGAATACTTATGAACAAGTGCTGAATATTACTTTTTACAAGGTAAATCATTGAATTTATTTCATACTTCAAATGGTCACTGGTTCCCTTTTAAGTTTGCTTCTTTCAGCTATATATGAAATTAAAGCCACATATTTTCATTTAAAGTTTAAAAGGTTAAACTATTTATTGTATTAACAGTTACTCATTATTATAATGAAACTTATGATAGGTGGCACACCTTCTGATATCTTGATATAGTTGAGTAATGCAGTACTAAACACAATACAGAATGGAAAAAATGACTCTAAAGAGGCATTTTAAGTTACATTCTGGGTTCTTAAAATGGCCCATTAGTGTCCTACTGATAGTATACTTGACATGCAATAGCACCCAGGAAACACATGCCATGTTATAAACAAAGTATAAAAAATATATTTTTTTACATATACAAAATTTATTATTAGAATTCTATCAAATAATTAGAATAACATTCACAGTGTTACAAGTTAAACTTGGATCACACATAACTATCATGTTTTTAATGCAATTGTATATGTTATGTCTCCATTAAAAATGACAGTCTGCTTTATATTAAACATCTCATTCAAATAATGCTTGCTAAATCATTAAATATTATTTCTTTAAATACAATATATTTTTAGTGGTTAAAATACTTTGAATTTTTTTGTTGATTTTTATAGTGATTTGGAGGGGTTTGAGTGATTGATATCTAATGTAGAGGTGGCTTGAATTCACTTGAGAGCATTTTTATGTGAATTTCAACTGACAGATTGCTAATTTTCAAGCCAATATGAAAACCAGCTTGAAACAAGTTAGAGTTATGAGCACCTTTGTGATGCTGCAAGAGTTCTGACAGTTCTAATAACTATCCAGATTACTTCTTTCTGTCTAAAAGTAAATAATCATAATATCTGGAATCATATGCTAAGATGTCAAATAATACAAGTTAGATAACAAGTAAATGACAGTGAATTGTATTCTAAACCACTATTTGTTATTACATAGTTCTGGATTCTTGCTACTAATAGTATACTTGAAATGCAATAGCATCTAGGAAGGTTATGCTATGTTATAAATAACATATAAAAACATATAGTTTCTTACATATATCAAAGTTCTTATTGGAATGTTATCAAATAATTAGAGTAACATTCACATTTTTTCAAGTTAAACCTGGATCAAACATAACTGTTACTCTTTTAATGCAAGTTTATATGTTATGTCTCCTTTAAAAAATGACAGTCTGATTTATATTAAGTATCTTATACATATAGTGCTTACTGAATAAATACAATATATTTTTAGTAGTTAACATACTTTGAAATGTTTTTGTTGTTTTTTTTTTATGGTTTGGAAGGGTTTGAGTGATTGATGTACAATGTAGAGGTGGCTTAGATTCACTCATGAATGTTTTTGTCTGAATTGTAGCTAATACACTTTTCATTTGTAAGCTCTTCTTATGAGGAATAGCTTGAAGCAGCATAATTAGAATAATGACCAATTTTGTGATCCTGCAGGAGTTCTGGAAATTCTAAGAACTAGAGCTAAGATGTCAACAAATACAATAAGTACAAGACAGCAAATTTCATTCTAAACCACTGCCAATTATTAAATAGTTCTGAATGCCTGCAGTATACCAAAAGGATTGTTTATATACTACCCTATAGAAAGAAACGTCTGATAAAAAAATAGGATTGTGCTTCTCTGTTGTTGACTCTTTTTAATGATAACAAAACTTAATATCTCAGAGCAATTTATTATGGAAAGCTTGAATCTTAAAATGGAAGATTTTTCAGATGTTTGTTCAGATGCTATTGGACATAAAATTTAAGGAAGCAATAGGTCTGATTCTAACAGGAGTAATAGATTAAAGAGTATCAGATATATAAGGGTAAATATAAATGTTCTATTATATGATACTATACACTAGGATTATAGCAAAAATATAAAACTAGGACTATTGTAATAGTACAAGACATAGTAGGCAAACAAAAATAGAAGAGATCATAAGAAGTAAATATGTTTATAGTTAAATAATATAAATATTTCTACAAAAAGAGGGAGGTTGGCATAGTGGTTAAGATGTTCACCCTTGCAGGTAAAAAGTGCAGGATTTGATTCCCACATGGGGTAATTGGCTGGGCTTGGAATAGTCCACAAGGGCAGTTAACCTACTGCCAATTTATAAACTTATGATTCTTTACACATAGTAAACAAAACAGAAAAAATATATAAATCATCTGACCTATAAGTAAATAAATATGAAAATATCAACTGACTTCTCCCTATAATAGGCCAGGAAGATAATGTGAGGTACAGGGAAAGATGTTTGTAGAGATATTCAGTTTGGTCAACTTATAATAAAGATTCTGAACACTTGTTTAACTTTTCTTATTCATAATAACTCACTGAAAGGCTTTTTAAGTTGATGCGCACTAAAAATATGAGACACGTTAATATGAATCAGAACCATTAGCTAAGTGTTGTTAGTCTAGTGGAAAGTTTGAGAAGTAGTTTCTTCATCTTTTTTCAACAAACTAGGAATACATTATTCCATGGTAGAATGTTTTAGGGTTATATCATTAGGTATTTTTTATTAGTTTCAAAAGTTTTGTCCATAGCTGATGATTTCATATTGTTAGATATATATAATAAGTTCTGTACATAAATGTGATTTCATTAAATCTGCATTTTTTCTCTTATATAAATGTCTGATTTTAAATGCATATCTATTAATATTAATGGACTGAATATTTTATTTTTTATGAAAATATAAATAATAATACAAATAACCTAGATAATGATGGTATAGTTGAAACTTATTTAAGGGAAAATATAAATAATAAAATAACAAGTAAACAAATAAAAAAGATAGATCATTCACTTTAGCAGAAATAAAAGATCAAATAAAAAATTAAAAAATAATAAGTTACCTGGCTTAGAAGATCTTATATCAGAACTGCATAAAATACTATCAGATGATGCAGTTAAACTATTAGATATGATCTACAGAGAAATAAAAACAACTGCTGAAGTCCCTCATCGCGGAAATATTTCCTTATATCACCTGTTTTAAAGCAAGATAAGGCTTCTACAAAGTGTTAATTATACAGACCCATTTCACTTTTAAATGTGAACTATAAGATGTTCATGTAAATTTTGGCCAACAGAATTAATCTACTTATATCTAAACTAATTAACAATGATCAGACTGGTTTATTTTAAATAGACAAGTACATGATAATATAATAAGAAAACATACATAAATAGACTATGCAAATAAAAATAAAAAAGAATTTTATATCATTAATCTCAATTTAGATAAGGCCTTTGACTTAGTTAATTGGTCATACCTGTTTAAAGCACTTAAAGTGCATAATTTCTCATCTGAACTAATTGCGTTAATATCTAAGTCATCTAATAACTCTTGCTCTTATGTTAAAATTTGTTCTTTTCTTTCTAATTAATTTAAAGTACAAAAAGGTACAAAACAAGGCTGTCCATTATCACCTTTAAAGTTTGCATTAGCTATAGAACCCTTTGCTAATAGTACTAGATTCCATAAGAACATTAATGCTATCAAAATAAAAGAAAATTTCAAAATAAAGATTCAACCCTTTGTTGCTATTTTACTAGCGCTAGGAAATATAGAAAATTCATTGTAACATATAATTAGTTCTATGAGTCAGTTTGAAGATATCTTGAACTTAAAGATTTAGTCATGATAAAACAAGTACATTATTAATTAATAACAATTTAAAATAATCATACAGTAAGTATGCTAACTTAAATTGGAATAGAAATTAAATGAAATACCTTGGTAGAACCATTATGTCTAATGGTAAAGAAATTATATAAACCCACCTTCATCGGGTTGTTAATAAAATTTTAAGTTTAGTCACAAATTGGAAAAATTCTTCTTTACCATGGAAGAATGATTAATGCTTATTAAGATGGTAATTCTCCCCAAAATATTGTTTGTCTTGCAATCTTTAATACTATGTCCACCAAAAAAAATATCAAGAAGATAAATAATAGTCTACTTAAAATGTTGGCATTCTAATAAACCAAGAGTTATTGTGTCAAGAAAAGGTTGGGATAGTGGTAGAATCGGATTCCCTGATATTCAATTGTATGGCACTCCAACAATTGTAAAAGTTATAGTGTTGTGGATAAATTCATCTTAATATTCAAAATGTAAATAGATACATCAAGAAATGTTATTAGTAAATAATAAATTTATCATAACCAATCATAAAGAAATAGTCCAAAATAGTTTTATCTAGTTATTAAAAGATTTTTGCATAAATGGAATTACACCCTCTTCTCAAATTCCTTATGTAAATAACATAATTTCCTCTTTCCAAAACATCACATATTCTAACCATTGCATTAAAGACTTACTATTTTATATGCTTACAATTGCATATAGAAATGATGGCCTAGAAACTACTTCAACAAAGAGCTAGTAAACAACAAAGTAACTTAGTTTACTGGCATCAATTCTTGAATAGTACTCATATACATTGTTGATAATTTAAGGTCCAAATATAATCAAGATTCTGAGAATTGATTCATTTTCCAAATATTTAGAGACTTTGTGAACACAATGATTAATAAGATTAAATTAACATAGATAAAAAAGTATTCCCCAAATTACTGGAATTCTTAAAAATATCAGTAATAATGCAATGAAAAACAAATCATATTTGTCACAAATTTATAAAATTCATAAGTTAGATGTCACATATTTAGACAATTCCATCGGAACTACTCCTCAAAAAGTAACCATGAAGACTTCTCTGAAGGATACAGGAAAATAATAAAATCTAAAGCTAAAACTATATTTTCATTATACTAGAAAATTTTCACTTGGAAACTCTTACAGAGAGCTGTTGTCACTCCTAACAAAATTACAATTATGTATAAAGCATATAGAATTAAATGTTGGACATGTGATTCTAAAATAATAGCTGGTTTGATGCATATGGTGTATGAATGTGAAGTCATCTCCCCTTTTTGGAAAGAAATTAATAACTTCATTCAAGGACTATGGACAGATTCATGTAATATTTTTAAACCTTTAGTTTTATTTCATGCTTTGATTCCAAATATAATTCCAAACACCCAAGTGCCTCTTCTTTGGTCTATTCTTGCTATAGCTAGAAAAGTAATTACTAAAAATTGAGAAAGGAAAGTTACCCCTCTAATGTTGAATTTATTAGTATGTCAAAAATGATTTGAAGTTGGGGCATGGCCAAGATGAGCACTGAGTAACATCACTTTATCTCTGCTCTGCCTTTTCAGAATATCTATGACAGTATTTTTTTTAATTTATCCTATTTTTGTTTTGTTTTTTACATATTTGGAATCTTCTAATCATCCTCTAGGATAGTATATAAAAATTTCTATAATTTTTATATTTTTTCATGTCAAAAAGTACTAGAGAAAATATTTTGACTCCAGGCTACAGAATGAGCTTCTCCAAAACTACTCTCCAAGAAACAACTATTTTAAGAAGGAACTTCAATCACTATAATCTAATATTCAAGAATTGACAATAAAAATTGATAGAATTGATATAAAACTGGACAATTTCAAAGAAATTTTTTCCCAACAAATGGAAACCTAATCTGAAGAAGCGTGCCTCTGGAAGCACGCGAAAGCACTCATTCTTTGTAATAAAGATTTTGTTTTATTCTACGTGGTGGTTGATCTACAATTTCTTCATCATATCGTTTTTGGTTCCTATTTTGTGATCAACTTTTAAGGGAAAGGTTTGCCATCTCATTTTTCAAATGGAAATGTTACATGAAGACCTCAAGCAACAAAAAAGACAGATTACAGGAATAGAAACTTTACTGAATGATATGGACACTAGAATTCAAGAAGGTGAGCATAGTATAGGCTTTCCCCCGAATTTACCATTCCACCATGCACGACTAGCTTAGTCCTGCATGGAGGCTGCCTTTTAGGAGCATGATGGCAGCGCGCCATGCATAGTAATGAGGTGTGCTGCCTGAGCTCCTAATCTTACATGGAACATGAAAGAGCGCAAGGGGCGTGTCTGAGAGCAGAGCTTTCAGAATATACACTCCCCTGCAATGAAAAACAGCAGAAAGGGGTAAGAAATGAGCGAGACCACTCATAGGTGTCTGCATATCCCCACCAACTGTCCCCCTCATGTACAACAGCAAAAGTATACAGAAAAAATGAAAAACCCATTTCTTTTTTAAAAAAATCAGATTAAAGCTAACTGTAGGTGTGCAGGTGTGCCCATCACTTAGCTAAACTTAATGCAGCTTAAATGGCTGAAGAGGATAACAAGGAAGATATATGCAACTGAAGCAGCATAGCAATAGTGCAGTGGGCAGAGCATTCACCTTACAAGCAGGCATTCCCAGTTTCAGTCCCACTGCAACACATTCCATTTTCCATGGCAAAGCACATAATGACTAATATTTATGTTGTAGAATCCACTAAATAACATATATTTATGAACTGGAGTACCCCAGTAAATACACATGTGAGATGTCACTATCATAATGAATAAAGCACTAGTAAGCGGGTCTAAGCACTAATAAGCAGTAGTAAGCCTATTTAAGCACTAGTAAGTGGGTTTAAGCCCTTTTGTGCAGGGGAAAGCAATGCACACACAGGTTAAACAATTCTGAAGATAACTCTCTGTAAGCATATGTAACTGGAGGTTAGCATTGCTTACCCTCCCACAACTGCTCAAAAGTGCTTTAATCACTCTGTATCCAATGGCCCTTGTTCTGCCAGTAAACAGCCATGCAGGTCTTGAACCCAGGACCCTATACACTATACTCACAGTAGTTAACTACCAAGCCATCACAGAAGTACAGATGAATGAGGTATCAGCAAACAAGTCTTCACCACAGTAAAATCAAACTGAACCTGTGAAAGTAATCAGCATACAGACATATGTACATTAACCCACTACATAACATAAATATGTGAACTGGAGTACAGCATAAATCGAGAAGTCAGGTGTAATTTTAATAGAGTGTTGAAGTCCCCAATAAAACACAAGGTCCTGAATCATGAATACCAGGCATACATATAAGGTGTAATGAATAATAAATCAATGCCATAAAGGAATTATAATGCAAAGTCTAATGCAAGCAATGCTAAGCATTCCACAGGCCAGCTTAGGAGGTGTAAGCAATGTATAGGCTAGCTAACTCAGTGTGCCCAGAAGTATACCCCTTTAAACAATGCCAACCCTAGGTAAGCAGGTTTGCCCATAGCCTAGCCTTTTCAAAACTGGCCAATCATAGAAAAATGCGGGAAATCAGCCCTACGTAAACCCAAGAGGTGGGAATACATCTCATAACTGATTATAGCTTCCCCTTGCAGGCACCATGTCAGGAAGGGGAGAAGATGTGCACTTTCAGGCACAGCACTGGTGCATCCAGAAGTCCAGAGTCATGGCAGGACTCCTTGTCAAAGACCATGATCAAGGACTGCTACAGGGTCATTACTAGGGCTCCCAATATAAGGTGGAGGCCAAAGACCGTCTCACCTGTGACCTCACCAGTGTCACTGGCATACCCTGAACTAGTGAGCAGGTCAGGTATCACTATGCCGACCTGAAGCAGCATAAGGGGGACCTCTTGGAGCAGTGGATCCAAGAGGCTAGAGCAGCAGAGGATGTTCCAGTTATGTGTAAGTATCACCCCACTATGTGTGTAATAATTGCCAGCTCATGTATATCATGGATAGGTATGGCTAAATATTCCTCTTATGTCCCCCACAGCTGCAATGGAGTGGGCCGCAAACCAGGAGGCCCACATCAGTTGTCTGGCAAGGTTGCGACGTGAGACAGGTCAGTAATACTCATGCATTTACTGACATAGGAAATAAAACTAAAAGTAATAGTAAATCAATTGCCTGTATAAAACCTGTATTGTTCAAGGCAAGTACTGCATACACCGGAGAATATGGCAGGAAGAGTCCCATACAGTTTGCATATAAATAAAAGGGTAACAGCCTGACAATAAAGGTCTAACTGCTGGACTGCATGTTTATACTCTGGTATCATATGGTAATGTAGATTTGCAACCATGTAATAGTACTGCTGTATTATCACTGTTACCCACACTGTGCACCATAAATTGAATGTGTAGGAATGCCTGTATATGACTGGTGTAAACCCCAAAGGCCATTTAATACAACTGAGAGACACATAGACAGAAAACAGGGCAAATGCAGACAACAAAACCCAAATAGCACATGCAACTGATATGTGAACTGTTGCTTTTTTAGCACACACAGCCATGGTTCGAATCCTGCCAGTGGTAGTAGTCTGCATACAGAATCATACCCCACAACTGTACAGATATGTCCAGAATGTCCAGTAAAGTGGCACATATCTGTTGCCTATCAACCTGTCCCCCTGGGAAATCAGTGGGATGATTGCAGACATATAGGCATCAAACAGGAAATCCAACTGATTGACACACATCTGTGAGAACAAAGCTGGCACACTAGCAACTCTCCAAAGCCTTATGAGACTAAGAAGCCACGTATGTCCCATTTACATCCCAACTTGTCAAGCTGTGGCCAGAGTGTGTACAGTAACAGAGTGAGATGTATGTGCATAATAGTAATGTAGAATCTGGTACTGTGTGTGGGAACATTCAGGGCATGCTAACAAACATTTCTCCCACAGGTCTGCCAGATACCAACACTATGCCCATAAATACAAGAATGATACCTTGTACTGGTACTGTTTACATTGGTATTGCATGGCATTGCGACTGATGCAGTTGCTATGAATAATGAGGTATTACACATCACTGTCGCCCACACTGTCCAACAAAATATTACTGTTTAGGAGATCTGTATAAGAGTGTTGTAATACAAGGTCAGAATGCAAAAGCACAGGGATTAATAAGACAGAAAGCAGATAGGAGATATACAGCAATATCTATATAGCAGACACAACTGTGATGGGCAGTGTTTAAGTTGTAGCAGACGCAGCCATGGTCTGAATCCTGGGAGTGGATGGAGGCTGCATACAGAATCATACCCCACAACTGTACATATGATGCCAGAATATCCATTATATGGGCCCATATCTGCTGCCTGTACCCCTGTCCCCCTGGTAAGTCTGTGGGATGATCCCAGATGTTTAGCCAGCAAACATGGAATACAAGTGATTGTCAAACATCTATGAGAACAAACCTGTCATTGTAGGAACCCCTGAAACTGTTAGGAGAGTAATATGCCAAGTATGTCTTATCTACACCCCCATGTTGTCAAGTTGTGACCAGAGTGTGTACAGTAACAGAGTGAGATGTATGTGCATAATACTAATGTGTAATCTGGAACTTTGTGGAGCAACAGTCAGGTAGTGCTAACAAGCATTGCTCCCACAGGTATGTTGGAAACAAACACTGTGCTGAGAAATAAAGACCATTATAACCTGTACTGGTACTGTTCACTCTGGTATTATAGAGAATTGTGAGTGTTGCAGTTTCCCTGAATAATAAAGTATCACTGATCATTATTACCCACACTGTTTTAAATAATATAACTGTGTAGGAAAGCATGTATATGCATGTGTCAGGTCACTAAAGGTTGAAGAGGGCAAAGTTCTAGATATGTCCTGGCACACCTGCATGTGTTCAACACATGGCCAGAGTCTGTGCAGAAAGAGTTGGATAGCTATGTGCACAACATCAACCCGGAATCTTGGAGCATGCATAGAAACAGTTAGTTAGTGTTAACAATCATTCCCTCCACAGGTATTCCAGGTAAGAGGTATATACTGCAGGTAAAACCAGTTTGTGTCTAATGATGATGACAGCCATATCACTGTCCAAGCTAAGGCTATAGGGTAGCTTAATAAGACTTGTACGGTACAGATAACAGCACTCAGGTCACTCCAGAACAAGTACAAATACGACTCTGTCATTGCCCATGTTAGTGTGAATGACCTGAGCTGTACCTCCCTGGACTACATGAAAAGAGACATGGAAGAGCTCTCTGATCACATAGCCCAGGCCAGTATGACCCTGACCCTGAGTAGCATCCTGCCCTCACCAAGAATGTTACAACGGTATAAAGAAAAAATTACCAATTTCAAAAATTGGCTAAGCTTCTGGTGTCATTCAAAGGGGATCCAGTGTCTGCAGCCTGGGATGACATGCTCGACAAGCCATGCTGCTTTGCTAGAGATGGCTTGCACCTGTCATCCTTAGGCTTTCGAATACTGGCCAAGGCTCTTACCACCCCCATAGTGCCTTTTTTAGGCAAGGTTCAAAACACAAACCCACCACCATAAATAGCACAAGTAACAAAAAACTGAGGGTAATGCTACTCAATGCCAGAAGTCTAAACCTCAAAATGCACACACTCAAGGCACTCCTCAGTATGGAGAAAATTGATATATGTGCAGTAACAGAAACTCAGTTTAAAGCTCCAGAGAGCACCCCAGCACAACCAGGCTACAACTGATACCATACATTTCAGCCACAAAACCCAGACCGAAATACAAAAGGTGGGGGTGTATCCATATTCATCAAGGATACCCACACCTCCAGGTTAGTGGCACAGCACAATGCTTCAGAGACCATCCATGTGCAACTAACAATGGGCAGAACTGCAATTCAAATTGTAGCTTGCTACAGATCACCCACCATGTCCCAGGACCCCCATTTCGCATTTCTGGAAACACTGGGAAACATAAAGGTCCTACCAAATACCCTGATATTGGGTGATTTCAATTACCCAAACATTAACTGAGAGAACTACTCAAATACTAACTCCCAACATTTCCTAGAATTTATAAACTCAAATGCCCTGAATCAACTGGTCAACACCCCCACCAGAGGTGGCAACATATTGGACCTGGTCATCACCAACATGGGCGACCGATGTTCCACACCGGAGGTCAACCCCTTGAAGGCTAGATCTGACCATAAACTAATCACTCTGGATATCCACATTCCACCCCCACCCTCGGTCAAAGAAACCACCATGAAAAACTTTTCAAAAGCAAACTTCACGTTATTTAAGACCGAGGTGGAAAGTTTCAAATCCCCCATGCTAAAGGATAATGCTGCCCAAGCTGCAAAATCCTTTACTAATGCATTCTACGGGCACCATCAAGAATGCATGGATTGTGCTATACCAAGCAAAACCAAAACTCATTCCTCCAAGAAAAGGAAACAAGTCTGGTGGACCCCTGCCATAAACAAGCTATGCAATAGAAGGAGGAAACTAGTACAGAAAAGAGTAAAATCCCAAGAGAGTAAGACATCCCTGATCAGTATCAGCAACAAACTATGATCCCTCATAAAATCATTCAAGGCTAGCTTTGAAATAAAAATTGCCAAGGACTCCAAAGATAACCACACGGCATTCTTTAGCTATGTCAATACTCTAAGTGGCAATTCCCAGATCTGCTCGGAGTTAGTGCAGAATGGCACAAAATACACTGAACCGACTGATATTGCCAACATCCTGGCAGACAGGTTCTGTGCAAACTTCACCCCCCTCTCACCCCCAAAAGGGCCCATAACCATACCAGAAGAATATAGTGCCCCTGAAATCACAAGCACTCAAGTTAAAACAGCACTCTCCAAAGCCAAAAACACAGCATCAATGGGACCGGACAGTGTCCCAGGCTGTGTCCTACACAAACTCAAAGATTAACTAACCCCTCACCTAAACACACTGTTCAAACTCAGCCTCTCCACAGGCTACGTGCCCATAGAGTGGTGTACAGTAACAGTTATTCCACTCCACAAAGGTGGAGCCAAAACAGACCCTGAGAACTATCTCCCTATAAACCTGACTAGCTTGGTCTGCAATGCTATGGATCACATCATCATGGATCTCATTAAAAGAGAAATTAGGAACCTCCAAACACTGGACCCTACCCAGTTCAGCTTTGGTAAGGGCAGATCATGCCTCCTAAACTTGGTGGACTTCTTTGAGACAGTTACCAAAGCTATAGATGAAGGAAAGGTGGTCCACACAGCCTACCTAGACCTAGCAAAGGCCTTCGACACCATTCCCCATTCTGGTATTATAGACAAGCTCACCAGCCTAAACATAAACCCCTACAGCACAAGATGGGTTGCCAACTGGTTCACTAACAGAACCCACATGGTAAGAGTTGCAGGAGCTAGGTCTGACTCTAAACCGGTTACAAGTGATATTCCCCAGGGCTCAGTCCAAGGACCCCTCCTGTTCGGCATATACTTCTTAGAGGTACAGACAAGCACAGGAGGACTATGACTGACCAAGTTTGCAGACGATTGCAAACTAGGGGCTATAATTGACTCTCCGGCTGACACAGACATCCTCCAAAAGGGACAGATACATGGTGCCAAAACCATGGCCTCAAGCTAAATGCCAAAAAGTGCATAGTCATCCCCTTTGGAAAAAACAAAGTACCCACAAACTACCACATAGGTCATAGCCCCCTAAATACAGAAGACAAAATAAGGAATCTGGGGACCCAAGCAGATAGTAATCTCTCCTGTGATAATCACATTGCCAAAGTGGTTAGAAAATCCTTCTATGTGGCCCACCTAATCACAAAAGGGTTTGCATCCAGATCAAAAAAGGTCGTTGTGCCCCTCTATGCATCACTCATCAGACCAATTATAGAGTACAACGCCCTATTTGGGATGTACCTGACAAGAAACCTGCAACAGCTGGAAAGACCACAGAGGTACCTCATCAAAAGGATCACTGGCCTCAAACAGATGCTCTATGCAGCTCAGCTGAAGAAACTCCAGCGGTACTCGGTTGAATACCGCCTACTCAGAGGTGATCTCTGCCTGACATACAAGGTCATGTCCAACCCAGAATTGATGGACATGCTCCACCTAAAGAAAACCATATCCCCACGAGCCAAATGTTCTAGGGATCTAAACCTCACCACAACAATAAATAGGACGTGCTGGAGGGATAGATTCCTGTCCCAGAGACTTCAAATGCTCTGGAACAAGATTCCAATCTACATTAGGCAGAACTCCTCACTAACACTCTTCAAGAGAAACCTTGACGAGTGAATGGGAAACAGGAAGTTTAGCCCGGGGATCACTTCTGTGACTCTGCTGGACAGAGGAACAGGGAACTAATCTAAGGGGGTGGCGAAAGCCAACACTTTTCAGCTAGGCTTATAAATGCCTTTCGGCAGATAGCCTAGTACCTATCTATGAACCTATGAACCTAAGTAATGTGGACTACAGGAATATACTAGTTGTTAATTGACATCTTTCTCTCCCTCCACCATATCTCCAACAGTAATTAACATACCCACCCCAAATGGTATGTAATGACACCTATGTTCTGATAATGTCCAATTGTTTGAAAAATATTTTAATTGTTCCCATGCATGTGCTATATTGAATTATTCCAACATTGGTGGCATGGTGCCATCAATGTACCTGCATGCTGTTCTTATTACCACTGTGGTCCCATATATTCATTTGTTCTGTTTGCTATGCAACTGTTCCGTATCTGGTGTCTGGGTTAATGGGAATATCTATGCATGCTGTTATACCTAACCATGGAATCTGTTGACTATTACTAACCCACATATGATGATAAAATCTAAACACTATAGCACATTTGGGAATGCCAGTCCCAGCGGACCCACCTGTCCCACCTCAGCTGGCCATAACACTGGGCACTAGCATGTCTGGGGCTCAACCTGGGACCTCCCTGTCTGTTGGTCCTGCACCATCTTCGGGTAGAACCACCTCAGAGGATGGGGCTCACCTCCCTGGGAGCGGGCATGGACAAGTACCTGTCATCCATCGCCAGTTCAGGGTCGTGGTGTGTAGACAGATCAACCAGCAGCTTGGTGATCTTCTACGCCAGCTCAAGGGCCATGTATCGCAACTAGAGTGTCACTCTGGCTCTGCGACTCAGCCCCCAGCACAGCCACTATCGGGGCTGTGAAGGTGCAGTGGTGACTGCCCATGGGTGGGGACCTCAGTCCCACTGTTTCCACTAGGGGGCTTATGGGCTTCCGATTATCCAATATCCCTCCCCATTAATTTTTTTACCCCCCACGTGTCATATACCGCCCCTGTATGCGTCTTGTTTGTCTTGTCTGTTAACCTACCCAAACTGCCTCCCCAAATATACCTACTATCCCACCCCAGCATCCCACTCTCACCTGAAAAAAAAAAGGGAAATATGTTCCCCAAAAAAAATCTTGCCCCATACATAGCTGTCTATTTCACACACGTGTTCACTGGACACATGTAATCCAGTCTAATTGGCATCACAACTTATTATTGTTGTCCTCACCCCCTCCAAGTGGTTTGAGTGTCCAAATCTACCTCCAAATTCAGTGTATATGCACAGCTGTTGCTGTAGAAGAAATGGGCAGCTATGGGCCTTCCCTACACCCTTCCTGCACATCCTTAGCTATTTTCCCTACTGTCTTTTCCTCTTTGTGCCCCTTTTTTCACCACTTTCCTAGTAACCCCTTTTTCTTTTCTTTTAAAGAAATTAATATGTGGGTAAGTGGGAGTAAACACTTTTAAGCTGCAGTAAATGGGTTTAAGCCTGTTTGCGCGGAAGTAAGCAATGCCTACACTGGTTAAGCAAATTAGAAGGTAACTGAGTACAAGAAACTGTAACCAGAAGTTAGCAGTGCTTACCTTCGCCCAAACCCACGCAAATCCACTTACAACTGCTCAAAAGTGCCTTAATCACTCGGTATCCAACGGCCCTTGTTCTGCCCAGCAACAAGATAAACAGTCTCTGCAAGGCTCAAGCCCAGGAACCTGCACACCATATACAAATTGATTTACCACTAAGCCATGTCAGATATATATAGCCCTGATGTATTCATAAACATATCATCCAGCCCAGTCATTCAACAGTACAGAGAATGTATTCCAACATGTAGATGTATGTGTGTGTGTAAATATATTAATATCTAAACAGATACAACATATCTATATATATGTGTATGTATATATATATATATATATATATATATATATATATATATATATATATATATATATATATATAAACATATATACATACAAATGCCTACATCTGTAGATATGCATCTATATGTCTAAATATATACAGCAAGTTATATATATATATATATGTAAGCAGATATATATATATATATATATATATATATATATATATATATATATATATATATATATGTAGATTTATATGGACATAGTTATCTTTATGTAAGCAGATATATATATCTATATAGGTATATACGGACATACATCTGTAGATAACAATGGGAAAATAACAAAAACATATATGTCCACATGCACCATTAATGGGGTTGAGAGGCCCCAAACAATAAACGCCTTGTATAAATAGGTGTGCCCCCCCACCGCCAAACACGTCTACACTGCAATACACTACCAAGTGTTGCCGATCGCATAACTAGGACCTGACATGACACGGGCACAAAATGTTAACAGTACTCTATCCTAACTGTATGATGTCAGGCTGGTATCGGTAACATTTCATGCAGTACAGTCTGGCTCCCATAGGTAATGTACAATGTGGAAGCTATCAACATCCCTAGGATACATATACACAGACACATATATGCAGATACAGATAAACATATATATATATATATATATATATATATATATATATATGTATATATATATATATATATATATATATATATATATATATATATATATATATCTATATATATATATATATATATATATGTATATATATATATATATATATATATATATATATATATATATATATATATATATATATATATATATATAAATATATATATATATATATATATATATATATATATATATATATATATATATACACACATATACATATAGATATATATGTGACTACACATGCACACGCAGAGATATGTATAGTAAGATATATATGTAGAAGGTGCACGCAATATGGAACAGCCACTATGCCTACAATTAACACCTTAACAACTGGACACTGTATGAGCCACCCATACAAATGACAATCGTTGCCTGCAACATATACCCACAGAGAGGTCAGGGGATATAACACCACACACATGTTTGCATAAATAGAAAACCTTTATTTGTATATTATTACAGTTGTATATGCCATGTCATATAGCTGTTCAGACACTGACATCCATATAAATAGAGTAATGCAACTATGAAACAGTTATACTAATACAGTAGTCTGGAAAAGTTTACAAATGTTGCTGTCCAGGCCAAGCCCTTCAAATAGTACAATAGTAAAGACAGACTGGGCCACAGGATACAAAACAATCAACAGTAAGTAATGCAAGCGTATAGTTCAGCAGCCTCTATCTATACTCTGTACACAATCACTAGGTGGTAAAGACCTCAGTTGACACAATGGGATGTAACTGTTACATAACAAGGCATAACTGACACCACCATCACAAGCACACTGACAAACAGAACAGTCTGTATGGCAGAAG
This sequence comes from Protopterus annectens, assembly GCF_019279795.1. NCBI lineage: Eukaryota > Metazoa > Chordata > Ceratodontiformes > Protopteridae > Protopterus > Protopterus annectens. The sequence goes on from NC_056738.1 coordinate 169,323,196, forward strand.
GCAGTAAGCCTGCATTAACCCAATTTATGTAATTAATTTAAATATAGGTGAATTGTATAGTAATGTACATCCAGATACCTAAAGGCATCTCACCCCTGATACCCCCACACGTTGTAATAGCCTAGGTTATTTATGGTGCATCCCTCCCCCCCAGACTCAATAATACAAGGCCATATACCACTGTTACATACACTGGCCTCTGGAGTGCATAAGGGCACACATGTATTGTGTAGGTGAAGCCCACACATATATGGCCCTAGCCCTACTGTATGTGTGGGGGATACAACAGCAGTGGACTGATGGCAGGAATGGCAGCATGATATACTCACAGCCCACTACAGAACAACCTCTGACAGCATGTCATATGTGCAAAGCTTGGTATGTAGGTGGAGGACAGACGCTAGAACACAGACCCATATGTGGAAAACTGTTGTCATACACTTAGCAAGTTGCTGGTGTTACAGGATAGTCTACAGCATACACTTAGTCACGGATTTGAGGTTAGAAACATAAATGGATGTAGACATGTATTGATTGCCCTCAACACACACACTGCCAGTGAAATATCTGACATAGGATCTGTGGGGTGGACAGACAAAACATGATAGGCACACCTCTGGCCATCAAGAGGATAGGCCTACAGTTGAGAGCTATGCAGACAGACTGCATTCTAAGTTAAACTAGTATGTACACACAAACCCTGTAACACCAGTACTATACAAAGCATAACACAACTGTATTCACACTGTCTGTAGCTCTGGAACCTCCTAAAAATATGTAGCTGGCCTGAGTGTGCAGGTTCTCCTGTAAGAGGTATTGCTACCTGCTGTCTGTAACACTGATGCCCACACACAGGAAGGATGTCCATCACACAGGAATGGTAAAGGGACCAAGCCCACATGATGTAAGGATTTATGGTAGGTGGTTGCCACCATAACAATGATAATTAAGTAATACACAGCAAGCTGCATGCAGTTAGTAAGTGTAGGAAACTGACTGGTGCAGAGGCCATCACCTGATTATGTGCATCACCTACTAAAGCCATGCTGCAATCTATTCAAAGCAGCTCATTCCATTTATTGTAGAAAGACAGAGAGAGAGAGAGAGAAAAAAAGAGAAAGAGAAAGAAAAAAAAAATCCAAAACAAAAAGCCTAAGGCAAAGGCATATTAAAAGCCAAAGGAAAAACAGACCATCACTCAACATTCATTCATCACAACATCATTCCCACAACAGGTATGTGAAGTATATATACATGTAATAGGATGTAGTACCTTTTCCATAATAATGGGATAGATGATGTGGAATGATTTAAATGTGCCATCAGGTGTTGTTGTGATGATGTTCAACTGAACAACTGCTATGGACAATAGTGTCTATCACTGTGGGTAGAGGGCCATAGCCATCAACTGTGCAAGTCAGCACTGACTGACAAGATGTAAGCCATCATAATGTGTGTTGTGTAATGGGAAGTATGTATATTACGTGGCTAGTAGCTGGTGATGGAAGTAATGCCATTATGATGGACATGTGGGACTCATGGCCCACAAGTGGCAGGATACTCAGATTAATCTGTAATGTAGCATGTAGGAATGCCATAGGTGTGTAATAGGGTTACCTGCAATTGGGTCCTACATATACCCCCCTAATGTCAGGCCATGTCTATATGTGGCACCTGTCTGTGCTGTAGCAAGACAGAACAGTGCAGCTGTGCAGGAAGGTGTTGTGAGATTGTGAACCTGATGTCTGAATGTACCCCACCTATAGGTATGCATATGTGTACATATGTCACATATATAATATATATATATATATATATATATATATATATATATATATATATATATATATATATATCAGCATGTATGTCCACAAATACACAGATACCCATGTATAGGCATATATATGAGCACATATATACATCACATATATCTACACATATATAGATATATACCTATATGCACATGTCTACATATATACAAACACATGAACAAACATATATGTATGTAAAGACATGTCCCCTGTATTACTGCCACAGTGATGCGTGCTATGTGTGAAGCACCAGCACATATAACAATACACACAGATATCTACAGCTGGCAGTGTGTGCAATATGGATTGGTATGTCACATCAGTCCCTTGTTGGGACCACATTGCCCTGTCTGTGAAATATGCAATGTGAATAAGGGGAAGTATGGCAGGTATACTTGTGGAGGTGGTCAGGGTTGGTAGATATAGAGGACATTCTACAGGGGTGGTATGCGACACTTGTGGTGGGTAAACACCCTGGATGGTGTGCAGTCTGTGATGTGGACACCTCATGGGCCCCAATATGGGCACAATGGAAACAAGCCTCCCACCCACTGCTACTCACAACAGCAGTCCATGTCCTGACGTTGCCTGGCCTGGAGGCTGAGCAGGAAGAGCATGCTGGCCTGTGAATGTGTACTTTGTGCCTCAGACTGATGTAGCACATCCCACATGTGTCCGCGGAGCCTGGTATGGAACAGACCCTAGACCTGACCTCAGGGGACAAGAACATGTCTGTGTGTGTCTCCGGGGGGGGGGGGGGACAACATCCCCTGGGTTGGTTCCACCTGATGATATTGCTGGACCTGTACATGACGAGTCCCCAGGTTGGGTTACACATGTGATGTGGCCAGGTATCATAGGCAGACGGGTTAGTAGAGATGATTCTGCTGGCCATTAGAACATATACATGTTATTGTGTCACTGTTACAGAACATATGTTGGTAGTAATAGTCTACACAATCCCAGAACATGTCCAACAGCATGCATAGATATCCCCAATAACACAGAATGTCAGATGTGCAGCAATCCCAAAGCAGCCATACCACTGGCATATATGGAACCATAGTGGCCCTGAAAACTGCATGCAGGTGAATAGTCTGTAACAGGCCGGCAATGATAGTGTCCACGCAGGGGACATGGCTATACTCACATAGCAGAAAGTGTGGTACAATACAATATCTGTCCCACTGGTAGGTAAGCTGTAGCCATACCTAATAAGTTGTGTGTACAGTTTGTTGAAACTGATATGGTAGGGGGGTGTGACAGAGAGGTGTATTACGAACTGTGGTAACCTTGCTGTATGAGTTGCTCAGACCTGTTTCCATCTTTATGTCTTTCAGCCAAAATGTTACATGCCCACCTGTTCAACAGCGGAGAATGATGTGCTTATATCACACTTGATACAGCACTACCCAGTGCTGTTTGGCAGGGCTGCCCATGAACAGCAGGAGTGGACCACCCTGCGGAACGACCTATTCCACAGAGTCAATGATGTTGGACTGCACAACTGCAGTTATGAGCAGGTCTGGCATCATTGTACTGATCTACTTCACAATGCCCATCAGAGTGCTGCTGCAGTCTGTGGGGATCACCTCGCCACAGGGGGGGTATGCCATCCATCCTCCCCTGACATGTGTGGAAGAGCTCCTGGCCAGCCTCATGGCACCTGCCCATCTGGCCAGCCACCAACCGCTGGACACCTTTGTGGAGGTGGGTGGCACCCACACACTGTCTGAGGAGCATGCAGCTAAGTACACAGGGTACATCAGTAGACCACTGTTGTGTATACATCCACATTGGTACAAGTAGATCATGTATATCTGACATGTCATAGATATATTGTGTTGCTGCAGTGTAGTGATAAACAGATGTCCAGATGTGGTAGTATCATGGAAATGTACCGTTGATGTATTTTAATACTGCACCCACCCTGTAGTACTGCCACTGGTGTGGCCACTGACGCTGCATTTCTCACCTTCTTATGTAGGTCCCTCCAGAATACCACCAAGGCACCAGCCTGTAGCTGGTGAGTAATGTTTAAGTAGATGTTTGCTAACACACTGGGCATGTAATGGTGATGGTATATTCCATGCACACATCTAACACACCTACCCTGAATGCATGCTGTACATGTGCATGTATCATTGCTGTGAAATGCATGTTGTCACAGGGGTGACCATGGTGGGGTATTGGAAGGGTATGTCAGACACCTGCATGATAAGTAACATCCCGTCATTGCGGAATGTGTCCACAGGGAGTAACATAATGGTGGTAGACATGGCCTACAGTAGGGACATGTTCGGAACAACACCCATATACAGTGCAACACCAGTGTATATACCTGTAGAACAATGGCAACTGCTGCAGCGATACACTATGGCATAAGGCATTACAGTAGTCCACATTATCAGCTGGGTCTAGGCTGCAACATGTGGTGTTCAGTGTATGGGACACTGCAAAGTGACACACGTGTAGGGCTTACTTGTCATGCATCTGCATAAAGGCTGAAGGAGGGGGGTTTCAGCATGACACACCAGTGCACTGCAGCAGGGATCATAAGGATGCTAGGAATGGCTCTATCTGCACATAGTCAGGTTCAGGACCTGTGGCAGTGGTAACCCTACTCCCACAGCAATAGTGACGACAGTGTGTGAACACCATGGGATGTGCACATGAGTAGACCTTGCAATCATGCAGACTAGGGGGACATGTGTAGGGCAGACTGAACATACACTGGCAAATGCAGATGGCCCACACTGGTATACTCCTGCCAGGAGTAGTGACTGCTGTAGTACACACAACAACAGGTGCGATAAACCGTCATGATAAGGGTGTGCACACATATGCCCACACAGTGTGTATGCATCGCGGTCAGCAGCCGCACACCTAACACAATCTGTAGACACTGCATGTGAAAGTACAGGGCATATGACACATATTGGGCTTGTGTACCACTAGGTATGTGGTCCAATGGCAGATTAAGGATTGGTGCGTAAAAATCAATAAAGGTGTGTACACCGCCCATAGCTATAGTATGTTCTGATGGTTGTCAGTGTAAGAGTATTGGATTGGTCATACATGGTCTGTTGATGTTGACAGCTGTAAATCAGGCATCAGGCATTCACCAATGATAACTGTTCACATATCATCCCAGGTATGTGTTGCTGAAAAACATAGGGGCTGTGAGTAGTAAAGCTGACAAAACTGACACAGTACTACACATTCCACAATGGATTGTACACCTGTAAGTTCTGGTGCACAGTATATGGCAGGGTGCAGAACAGGTGCACAGCAATACTGTGTACATGGGTGCAATATTATCCAAGGGAATGGGCATCACCTAGTGGCACAGCATATGCATCACGCACATGTATACTGTTGCTAGCATGGATTGACTATAGCTGAACTGCATGCTGTTCTGTACCATATGTTCTGCATGTTGAAAGATGGGTAATAGGATGACTGTGTGTACTATCATTGTGCAACCTCACCTGTATGTGTGTGTGTGTGTGTGTGTGTGTTTGTGTGTGTGTGTGTGTGTGTGTGCGTGCGTGTGTCCTTGTGGTTAGTTAGTTTGTCTGCAGGGTCACTCTGGTGAAGTGAATGGAGGTAGATGCATGTAGGATGCGTGTGTGCATGTGTGTGTTTGTGTGGGTAGCCATGTATACACATGTGAGATTGTGGGGTGTTCATACAGCTGTACCTCCCTTTGAGACTGTGCAGTACATGGACATAGACTGCCACATTACGTACCAGGAATACCTGTCATGTGTGTAATCACAGGACAGCAAATAGTATAATATGGTCTGTAGCATGGAACAGGCATCCAGAGAGAAGGTAGACACCAGGTACACCCTTAATATCGCATTCAGCAGACAGGTCACCTACAACCCACATATGCAGCACTACAGATGCATTTGGGAAGTACTAGTCAACACCAGGGAGTATATCCAAATATTACAGTTGTCACATGATAGGCTGAAGGAGCAGCATATCTAGCATGTACTGAGCATTACATTCACATGACACACCAGTGCAATTTATTATGGATACAACATAGTAGCCCACACATATAGGGGCCATGCACATCATGTATGGACATACAGAGGATGCATACCGAATGACAGCAGTGAGGTCATGTAAAACCTCTATACACAGGTCAGGCAGGTAAAGTAGCAACAGGCCTTGTGTTGTGGCCACTTGTGTAGGCATTTAGAAGACTGATATGTTAATGACTGGTATCAAAGTGTGTATGTTAACAAGTGTGATGCAGGATGAGGTAACACGTGGACATATACGTGGGACTGTCTGTAAAGCCATGGACAGGTAGGTATTATGGAGGTGTGTGTGTGTGTGTGTGTGTGTGTGTGTGTGTGTGTGTGTGTGTGTGTGTGTGTGTGTGTGTGTGTGTGTGTGCGTGTGTGCGTGTGCGGATGTGTGCATGTGTGTGTGTGCATGTGTGTGTGTGTGTGTGTGTGTGTGTGTGTGTGTGTGTGTGTGTGTGTGTGTGTATACTGTTAGGCAACGCTGTACAGGTTTTAAAGTGCATTTATTGTTTTCCCCCACAGGTGGAGAGGTTTGTTAGGGCCCACCTGCATGCAGTCTGATGTTGGTGTCCATACAGACACCAAAGATAATGATATTAATGTTGAGGCACAGGTGGGGTTGTCAGGGGCCGACACTGTGCCAACATTTGACATCCCCCTTTTAGGCACCCCAACCCCGCACACAGTTCCAGTGCCTATACACAGTGGCCATAGTGGAGAGACAGCTGGTGTAGGGTGGCAGAGCATAGGAAAGTGTGATAACCATGCCTACTGTGTCCAGTCGCAGCAGGCATAGCCAGATGTCCGGCAGGCACCACATAGGCAGATGTCCCAGGGTGCTCGTGGTAGGGCCACTGGACATCATGTCCCTGACAGAGGCGACATAGCTGGTACCAGCAGGGGCATGTTTTAGGCTGTCATGGTGGTGCAGGCATGTATAGAATGTTACCACAGACAGGGCCTGAGGCTGCAGAGGGCTGCTCTTACATCTGCAAATGACAACGCACGTGAACTGGCTGGTGCCATCTGTGGATTAACTGAGTTCATGGATAGACAGTCTAGTGAGATGATGGCCCTCATCGACCGTGGTCTGTCCATGCTTGAACATGTGGTGGGAGTGCGGCAATGGCTACGTGGATGTACACCAGCAATGCCAACAGCTGACAGTCAATGTGGATGTGCTAGGACACCAGAGGGATCCCGTAGTGGCAGTAGCAGCCCCGACAGTGCGGGGGGTGTGCTGTCCACACCACAGCAGGCCACATTCACTTGCTCCTGGCCAGTTCCAGGAGGGACCTGGTACCAGCGGACAAATGTCATCAGAGGGTGAGAGTAGCACATCGAGGCCTGTACCTGGATGTGTCTGTGGAACTCCTGGCAGGCACAGTCCATGTGTCCATGGCCGGAGGCAGTGAGCTGCACACCCTTGCAAGTATGGTCTGCAGCTGTCCATAAACACCTGTGTAGGGCAGCCACATGGCAGAACTGTGTGCATGCATACCCACACACTATGCAAACACATCTAAGGCAACCTCATACCTACACAAACCACATCACCTCGCCCAGCTCCCAACAGTAGACCCCTCACCCACACACATGATGTCAAATGTATGGCCCACCCTTGGCCTCCGGCAAATCAACATCCCACTGCGTACATATGATGATACATGTGCCACATCCCTGTCATCCATACCATCAATGCAGGGACAGGTTGATATGGTTCTGATGCACACGGTGACTGTGCAACAGTGTACCACAGTACTGCAGTGTAACATGTTATAGGGAGTAAAGTGCAATGCATATATGGCAGGTAGTGTAGCCATCCAGCAATGATGCCTAGTAGCTGTTAGTAACACTGGTTGGTTGTGGTCTCTATAATGTTATCCATTTGTGTTGTAGGTGTACATGTGTCAGCACTAGGATGACCTGTGGATATGATGATACCTGTGCCACATCCCTGTCATCCATACCATCAATGCAGGGACAGGCTAATATGGTTCTGATGCACATGGTGACTGTACCATAGTGTACTACAGTACTGCAGTGTAACATGTTGTAGGGAGCAGAGTGTAACGCATATATGGCAGCTAGTGTAGCCATCCAGCAATGATGCCTTATAGCTGTTAGTAACACTGGTTGGTTGTGGTCTCTATAATGTTATCCATTTGTGTTGTAGGTGTACATGTGTCAGCACTAGGATGCCCTGTGCATATGATGATACCTGTGCCACATCCATGTCATCCATACCATCAATGCAGGGACATGCTGATATGGTTCTGATGCACACAGTGACTGTACTACAGTGTACCACAGTACTGTAATGTAACATGTTGTAGGGAGTAAAGTGCAATGCATATATGGCAGGTAGTGTAGCCATCCAGCAATGATGCATTATAGCTGTTAGTAACACTGGTTGATTGCAGTCCTTATAATGTTATCCATTTGTGTTGTAGGTGTAGATGTGTCAGCACAAGGATGATCTGCAGTCATATTTCACAATGGGGTATGTCACTGTGGTGACACCATGGCTGTGACATATCTGGGATGCTGTTGAACACATTTCACAGGTTACTAAACTGGTTATTGCCTGTGCCGCATGGACAGGTGGTCCTCTGAGGCATGTATACCCTGCAACCTGATGTAGACCCATCCACATACATGCACATTGTTACTTGGCAACACTGGGACTAGACCCCTACCTAGCTATGTAGTGATACTAAAGTGTGTGGCTTACACTGCACACACCACACAACGCTTAGGGTAAGGTGTGTCCCAGGTTACATGTTACATGCAGAACATTCCCAGACATGTACAGCATGCTAATGGGGGATGTAATGGATATATTTAGACAATACGTAGTGTGACATACCATCATATACACATTTACAGACACTTAACAGCCAGACACACATCTGAGATACCAGGGCCTATTGCTGCTAACTAAGTTGACCGTGTGCCCACTGTGTTACAGGTAGGCTGCACACATCACATGCATAACTGGTTTGGGTTGTGGTAACAGTTACCTATATGGTTGATGGTGACAGTGGTAACCATAACGTGGTACATGGGACATATACTGGGTGTGCCTTGGTGTAATTACAGTGTACACAGCATCCACATCCCCCAGTGGATATTGTACTCCCTAATACCCATGATGACACTCTGCCATACCCACCATCACACATTAGCCACTACTGTGATGCAACCCATAGTATACCCCAACAGTGATACTACAGGGATATGCATCTCATGCACATGCCACATGTGTAGTAGGGTGTTGTATTGTCATGCCTCCCCTATGGGCAGCAACATCACTATCTGTACTACTGTGTGGCAATGGGTATTGTAATAGGAATATGCGGCCTCGGAATGCTGTACCCTACAGATATACGGACATGCACAACTACACACACATGCCAGAACACAATGGGTATCCCATGCCTATCACCCCATTTGTAAAACACTGTTGTGCTGGTACTGCAAGGCTCGTGTAGCCAGTGTGGGGGGAACTTAACATGGTACATGTACTGTCCCATACAGCAGCAGCCACAACTGACTATTGGCAATGGGTGTTGCATTGGTTGTGAAGGCCCTCATGGAATTCCCTAGTACAGGTGTGCTAACACACAGACACTACTATACTCAGTCATGCACACTTACACATGTGTCAGTACAGTGGTGCATCCCTGCAGGTGGTCATAGCGTGTACCTAGCTATTTTCCAAGGGGAGATGGGTTGTGTAGGGGTTGTGTGTACAGTGTTATACTGCCACCTGCAAGGTGGCAGTGGGCAATCTACTGACAGACACTACTGTCGTGACCCTCACGGTGAGAATGACATGCATAAGCCAATCCTCCAGGTGCCTCCTGCACATGGTCACTGAGGTGATCATGTTGAAATGTATGCAACATGCATTTCAACACATGGTTAGTGTCTGTGATGGAGACCTGTACCCAAGCATGTTTGGTTGACTGCGGTAGTGTAGTGGAGGTACATGTGGCATGCAGTGCATACAGGGTGACATCTCCTATATGTGCCACTTCTTACACAGCTGGGTAGGCATGTCAGTGTCAATCAAGCTTAGGTTGCCTGTACATATCCCAGCTAAATATCTCTATCTGCACATCTGTACAGGGACTGACAGTCATCAGCTTGGTAAGTAGCTATGCAGTAGCATGAGTGTGTTAACATATAGATGTCTGACAACAATATGTATGCCATAACTACATGTCACGTGCTTCACTAACATGTGCTGTACAGACGGTAGTCTACAGTTACATTCCACATGAAGAATCATTACCCAGTAAGGGGTATATACTGTGACACAGCTCACACACCAGGGATACAACAGGGAGACCTTGGTGTCCAGCCATGCTTGCAGGTGTGCCTGCTATTAGTACTACATTAAGCACTCTGCTCTTACCTGGGTTAGCAATGTCAACAGTAGCACCGCCATGATACACTACATGCCAGTGTGACAGCACATACCCTGGGCTACTATGCCTGTATGTAACACATTCACATGAATAACAGTGCTGCACAGGCCTCATATATGTCTTTGTCCCACACATGACACTCACACCCCTTGTTACTGTAATGACAGCACATAGGTGCATGTATTGTACATGGCATTACATACACTTATTACAGGTTATCCAACTGGGTGGAGTGTCCTGGTTAACAGGACTAAGCTATGCTTAACAAGTATCAATATTGCTGCAATATAACAGCTAAGCTGATTTGCACACTGGTAAGCGCTGCCTATACTGTGTAAGTGCCCATACGTTTACTCATAGCTCAGTACTGCTTAGCTTTGTGTAAACCCATGCAAACCTGCTTAAAGCAGCACAAAACTGCCTTAACCACTCTGTATCTGACAGCCCTTGTTCTGCACAGCAACAAAATGAACAGTCCGTGCAGGTCTTGAACCCAGGACCCTTTACACTGAAGTTACAGCACTTAACCACTACCCCATGACCAGTGTGAAGACAGCTGTTATTTTACCAAAATAGCTGTCAATACACATATTGAGTAGTATTGAACAATTGCCGTTAGTTCCTAAAATGTGTAGTCCTTGTTATTAATATGACTGTTGCATCACATCTTTTGTTTTATCATAATGTGCACATAGCAGATACATACAGTGAGATACATCTGGGAGGGTATACACAACCATGGTTTACTCATGACAGGAATATGGTTGTATACATATAATAGGTCTATACACGTCTACATGTACATACACGTGTATACTCATACATATGTCTGTATACACAGCTGTATAGTGCTACGTATATATGGCCATGTGTACATCTCTTCATATGTACACACACACACACACACACACACACACATATATATATATATATATATATATATATATATATATATATATATATATATATATATATATATATATATATATATATATATATATTTATTCCAGAAAACCCAAACTACCGATGCCCAAAATCCCGAGACCAAATACCCAAAACACTAAAATACTGAAACATCAAAACTGCAAAATTCAAACTACTGAAAACTACACTCAACATACACCACACACATACACATACACACACCGTCCACCAGAATACAAACACACAAACTAAACTACAGACAAGTAGGGGGGCAACCCTCCTGCACTCCCCATACCCCCTACTTAAATATTCTAACTCCACTACATACATAAATCCACGAAACACCACCACACACCTACATTCCCCTCGCATACACACATCACAGTCACAACACACACTTACACACTAAACCCTAACCAACACATATAAACATAGATACATACCTGACCTTCCACCATACCATAACACCAGAAGTGTGAATGTCAAACTCCCGATGATTGGGGTTTGGGTTTTGAATCTCGCGTTTCTGGTCTTTCAGTAATTAGGGGTTTTGGCTATATAGTCTCGAAAGTTTGAACTTCGGTAACTTTCAAGATTATGTAGTGATCCCATATATATATATCTATATATATATATATCTATGTATATATATATCTATATATATATATATCTATATATATATATATATATATATATATATATATATATATATATATATATATACACACATATATGTATATCTAGATATATGTATATATAGATATACGTATATGTATATATAGATATATGTCTATATAGCTATATATATGTATGCACATCCAATGTGTACAGATATGCCTAGTTATGTTGGTATATATGTAGATATCTCTAACTATATGTGCATACATATCTATTCTGATATACCTACTACTGTTAATATATATGTAGATATCCATAAGTATATGTACATATGTATCTCTATCTGTATATGTGTAGACTTATATTGCCCTGTGTATGTATGTATATATATATATATATATATATATATATAGGTGTTTATATATATATATATATATATATATATATATATATATATATATATATATATATATCTATATATACATATATATCCATCTATATATGTCGGTATGTATATGTGCATATATCTATGTAGATATCTGGATAAATATACATACATATATTTTCACCATATGTCCTGAACATGGAATGTAGCCCTACCTCAGCCCCTATAGTCCCAACTCCGTAGTGCAAGGGGATGTCAGGTGTGTATAGCAGGTATATTTGTAGACTATTTCTACTGTAATAGGGATTGTCTTCGCAGACATGGTGTGTGTGGGAATTCACATCTGCTTTTAAAATGTGCGCCATTGGCTACTGAAAGGCATCCTAAGGACATCACAATACAGTACTGCTGCTAACACGTCATGCTCCTGTGGACTACAGCAGAGATATTAGCTAATATATGTGGACATTATAGCGCACTCTGGACAGGCAAGAGGTGTACACAGAACCCCTTAGTGCAAGACACGTGGACCGAGCCTGGCAATGTGGATGTTAACAGCCATGTACATGGGTATAACATGTAATGACCGGTATATATCTGCTCCCATAGGTTATGCATTCACACACCCCTGTCTATCTTGACACATAATAACCACTGGTACAGAGGTGCCATGGCTATATACTACCCACTAGATATTGACATACATCTGTACAGCATCCCACTGCTCTGTATGACATACATGACTGTTAAGGGAGGACCAGGAGCAGTACATCTGGCAAGTATCTGGACATGGCATCTCACTGGGTACGTGCACTAAGCTGCTAGGCATATAACAAAGCACTGTGCAGGCTACAGGCAGACTGGCTCAACACTGGCCTACGTTTCCTATGGGAGAATGCACATGTATCTGCATTTATAGCAAGCTCTACAGGCATGTCACAGCACAGAGTATGATACATCAGTGTGAAAGTGCATAACCACAGCCAATGTGAACACAGCCATGCATGGTAAGCTAGCATTATATTACAGTATATGGACTATTTGTTCAACACCATCCTCATATATGCCACTCACACACTAACCCTACATATACTGGGCAGCTACACAGTGTAGTCCAATGCCTGACTGTGGTATGGGCCATGTGGGCGTATGGCCCTACAAACATGTAAGCCAATAGAGTGACATACAGTGGAGCAACATCAGATAGAACTGGACCAAGAACAATGACATCTACCATAGTCTGTACACAGGCCAAAGTCCATTTTATCAATATACAAACTGTCGACATTCACCTTACGTACACAGACTTCAGTACTATACACAACCACAGAATGTTCAGGGGATGTCATCAGATATAACCCCTACTATACATAACATGTGTAGCAGTCTGATATCTCACAGGGTTATCAGTTATGATGTCACTAATTATGGTGTACAGCACATATGCACCTCTTACTGCATGACATATGTACAAAGGTTGACAGAGTTGTGGCTGGAGGCACATACAGAGGGCCAATATTGACATGTTGCTGTGATAACCTCATACATTTACTGTTGTAACAGGGTTTGTTGCAACATATGTCCTATGAGGGATATGAAGTCAGTAACTCTTGTGGCAGTCACCATCTACAGAATGCAATCCTTACACTACCTTCCGCAGTCCACAGATAGGTGCTCTGTGGGTAACACATGAAACAAAAGGCACCACACACTGCCCAGTCTGCAGATGACCCTACAGATGGGGTTCCCTCATAAACATAGCACTGACATGGCAGTTATTAAAACATTTAGGACAGCCATATCCACACACACCCAGTTAAACCAACATTACTCCAAATGCAGGATGGGAGGATGGCATAATGGTTAAGGTGTTTACCTTACAGACACAAGGTGCAAGGCTTGATTCTCATATGGGGTAATTGGCTAGGCGTGAAATGGCCCACAAGGGCAGTTAGCCTAGTACTCATATATGATCCTATGAACCTATGCAGTATAGCAGCACTTACAGTCTGTAGTCAGGTCAGGCACACCCCCCTCCTGTGTGTTGCCCTGTTTCCACGGTGTATGTTGTTAGAGGTAAATACCCAATCCATCTGAGATGCTGTTTGCCAAACAACAGAATGAGTTCCTGCTCACAGTGAATGAAAAGGCCCAACACCAACATGATGTTCCTAGATACTGGAGTGTATTTCCATGCAATTGGCAATGGGAATGTTACCACAGCTGTTCCACATGCAATCAGCTAGAGGAGGACTGCAATTCATGCAGAGGCAATCAGCTGATCATGAGTATCAATAAAAATACACATGCTGCTGCCTAAGCAAAGCAAGTGTAGGTCTCCACATCCACCAGAGAGGGAGTGAGAGAGACAGGTAGAGGCAAAGTAAAGTCAGGGAGGGGTGGGAGAACAAAACATAAGCATGGTTGTGTCACACACCTACCAGCACAGAGTATCAAACCCTGAAGACTATGTAGTGCTATCACATTTCTATGCAGTTATCAGATGCGCCACATAGGTTACATGTTGAGGATCCCTCAAAATGTATATGTGATGGTGAGTGGCATCTGCAACAGGTATATGGTAGCTCTACAGTAGATGCAGTACACGTGCCTGTCCACATGAACAGGTGCCATATCAGCACAGCCACACTCTCACAGGGATGCACACACACATTGACACACATGGCAGGGCCAGGAATACAACTCATCACTAGTGAGATTGCCACAGCACATTACTGTACAGGTATCACATGCACCACAGGGGTCATACAGAGGTTATATGGGCAAATGGTATGTGGAGGTGTCTGACATTGGACAGCATGCTTCAGTATGCCAATGGGGGTTGTAGTGAGTGTGAATGGGATCATACACATCACACAACACACACACACACACACACACACACACACACAGGGTGCCAGTACTGACATGCATGGGTGCACTGCTTCTCGGGTGTGTAGTGGTCGACTTTGCCAGACAGCTATACAAGGCTAGGTGATGGGTATACCTTGGCATCAGCCCACATGACAATGGTCTGCATTGTGGCACAGGGGTGTAGTTTCTGTATTTGCCCACACAGGTGAGTATTGTATTCACCATCCAGTCACCTGGGTGACTATTGTGCATGGCCAATGCTGTCCATTGCTTGCCATGTATGTGCTCCTTAGTCCATGACATGGATGGTGTCTGAGATGTGCACACCTCCCACATGCATGTACAGTGACATGTGGAACTGTACCTGGGGTTTCTGGCCCATGTTGTGTACACAGATTATCATCAGATGTGCCAGTCCTGGCCTCATGTGCTGGGAACTGGAAATGGACAACAGGTTTACCCTGCACCTACATTGATAGCATGATACCAGCATTCCCTGGTGTCAGTGGCATCTGTCCATACAGGCCATGTTTTCAGGCATGGTATGTCCTTTGTGGGCCACATTTGAGGGCACCACAGGTGTTGCAGGTGTCCAGTGGGGAACATAGGGAAGGTGCACTGTTGGCATGTACGTGCCTATTGGACAGAATGACAGGGTGTCATACCCTCTGTAGTCCACTACAATCACACCATGGTTACTATCAGTGGGCAATATGCAGGATACTACCAACATGCTGGCTGTTGCCTAGGCAAGTGTGTGTGTGTGTGTGTGTGTGTGTGTGTGTGTGTGTGTGTGTGTGTGTGTGTGTGTGTGTGTGTGTGTGTGTATGTGTGTGTGTGAGACATGGGTTGACAGTGTTCTCTGGGTAATACTAGGGTTTTTAACCTTGTTTGCCTGGCCTTGATGCCACATGTAGGGGTATGGATTTGCACCCCAGCCTTTCAGCTATTTCACATCTGTTATCCCTGTATCATGGACATTGTGATATATACTAGGGCCACCATATAAGAAATTTGCAAACCCCACTCCATATTGAGGCCAGTTGTTACACACTCACAACCACCTCCACACAGGATACAAGTTACAAACACAGACACACACACCTGTCATGTCTGGGCTTAGAACTCACCTAGTTTATTACACTACAGCACTATGCAGTTATAGGACACATCACAGACATTACTGGAGTACTCCTGTCCCAAAGGTGTATTTCACAATGAATGACATCAGCAGGATTGCCAAAGTAGGGCATTTGAATTGCAGTGAGTGTGGCTAGGCTAAAATCCGTTGCTTCCTACGCAGAGACACACACACACACTTACCATGTCTGAGATTAGAACTCTTGCCTAACTAGTTCATTACACTACAGCAGTAAGCAGTTATAAGATGCACCACAGAGATTACTGGGCTACAGTTTTCTGAAAGGTGTATTTCACAGTGTATGAAATCAGCAACCTTGCCAAAGTAGGGAATTTGAATTTTAGTGAGTGTGACTAGCCTAAAAAGCATTGCTCTCTACAGAGACAGACAGACACACACACACACACACACACACACACACACACACACACACACACACACATATACACACAAAAAGTTGCCATGTCTGGGATTAGAACTCCTACCTAACTAGTTTATCACACTACAGCAGTATGCAGTTATAGGAAGCACCATGGAGATTACTAGCCTACACCATTCACAAGGGTTTATTTAAAAGTTGATGACCTCAGCAGGTTTGTCATAGTACAGCTATGGGGAGGGCAGTGTGTGTGCATGGGCCATAACCCATTAATCTAGAGGTTGACACACCACATGCAGGCACACACAGGGTTATATTCCACAGGTACGTGTATACAGCTGCTAGATGACTACTTCCTTGTACAGTTGTGTTGCATAGCTAGCACTTACACCACATAGTCCATAATGCTGACAGATACCAGTGGCTAATGTCTACAGTGAGTGACATCCGAACCTCATGTGGTTGTAACCATTTGGCTGTGTGCTGGGTGGAACAGGCCTCATAATGGATGGCCTTTTGTGACAGTCAATCTCTTCCACACATCTGTGTAAGTCTACTTTTGGCTTATTATAGTGTGTTGTTATCCTTGGATATATGCCTGTATTCCTATCCAGTTCGTATGCAAAGCATGAGTGCTGCATACTGAGGAGTGTCTGCACTAACATCTGCAACTGCCAGATATGTCTGGTGCACGGTTGTTTGCAGACATGGCCTTCATTTGTTTGTGTGTGAGCATGCCCAGTATGACCTTTTGGTATGTTGTTGGCTGACATTGTCTTCATTTCTCTAATTGTGTGAGCATGCCCAGTATGCCCTTCTGTATTGAATGTGTGGATCGATTCCAGGTTGCTTGCACTGCAGTGCAGACCTTTGTGTTGTACACCTACAGGTAGCATACTGTTTCTGCAGGTTATCCATCGATCATTTGGCAATATGGAGACAAACTGTGCAGGGGATAGTGTGTACTGTAGGTGATTGTGTCTGTGCTGCTTCAGCTGCATGGTACTGCTGTTAGCAGAGATATTCAGACATGTGTACTGTTATACACAATGATGTTTTCTGTCCTCATGTACTGTCAGGTGGACATTCTTGTTCACAGTAATGATTTGGGGGACAAGGGTGACTACAGATGTGTCCGGGATTGTGGTCAGATACCTACATATTCATGGTAAGTTATGCCATTCTGGAGGGGGGTCGCTGCAGACACTTGGTGCTGGGTTTGTGTATCCAGTTCAGCACCTTGGTACAGTGTTGGCAGAGGATCCCATACTTGTCCACCCATCACCATGACAGTATGGCCTTATCTTACTGTGGCAATGCCTCACAGCTGTACAGATTTCCACAGGTTAGCCAGAGGCAGGGGCCATAGGTCAGAATATTTACCCTATTGTGGTGTACGGGCAGGTGTGTAGCCACCCATTTATGTGTTTGCAGCCAGGGATAGTGTATGCACACAGCTTGGTTTCAGACCCTGCACATTCTATGCTGCCCATGCTCCCACACCCCCCCCTCTGTTATTCTAACCCTTTCCATACATTATGCATACATTCTTTGATACTTTTCCTAAGGATATCACCACATCACAGGTGTGTGTTAGTGTTGGTCCACAGTTCATGCAGTGGGACATGGTGGACATGTTACTGTGGTTTGTCCACATGACCTTGCATATGGCTTATGTGGAGTGTGTTATGTTGTTATTTGGGTGTCCATGACATAACATGCATTGGCAGTACATGTGAGACATGGGGCTTTGGCAAGCGCCTGTGGGGCATTAGGTGTTGGTGCAGGCCAGATGTGGCAGGCTGTTGCATTCTGTCAGTACTACAGTCCCAGACCACCATACAGTATAATCCACTGGGGTGACAGGGTAGATGTGATAGTTGTTCATGCCAATACCTTCTATCAGTCTTGATCAGGTGGTGTGGATGCTGGCAGGGTGCTACCTACAGCTAGGGACACACCTGCATGGGACACCTGCACTGCATGCTGCAGTCTTCCGCTATCGCCATATACAGGTGGGGTCTTACTGTACCCTTTCCCCACAGCCAGAGACGTGCCTGTGGGTGGTGTTTGCGTGGCTAGGTGCATGTGTGCTATGGACACTACTTGCATCTGACACACAGATATGCATGGGGAATTACAGTTATGCTGGCATGTGCAGGTACATCCACTGATTCTCAATACATCAGTCCTACCGCCTTTGTGATCTGCAGGTGTTCAGGTAGACATCACCGGTATCCTCTACTACAGGTCCAGTTACTGTGATGCATACCTATATGCACAAATCCAAGGGTGTCTCCATTTCACAGTGACACAATATATACTGTATGTCTGGGGTACTTTCCCTTGTGTACTGCTTGTATATCTAGCCCAACAGCCATGCTATGTCAGTCTTTCAGATGGTGATACATGTTACCACCATACATTTACTAAAATCCAAAAAAAACGGTCCAGGCGACACAGGAAGATGGTAATAAAACGGTCTTTTTTAATCAGAATTCACCACAAGCACTTTCACGCTGACTCAAATGCAGGAGTTTTTCAAGTACAAAGAAAAACAAAAATATCCCTCCTATTTAACTTCTCCTAGATAAAAAGTGCGCCAAAACATTTAAAGCTATATGTACACTATCTACATTTGCATCATAAAATGTTCACAGAATGCATAGCAAAATCCTTTCATAACCTTCAGTGTAAATGCACATAAAAGACTTATAAAAAGCTATTTTTTGCAAATAAACATATACACATATTACTAAACATTGTCCCCCAATATCAATGCCAAAAGACCTACTGGGAACAACTCACATGTTAGAAATACATCAAAACTTTTCAGACCTCCTAATAAAATAAGGTTTAATGGAAATGTGGTAATTTAATCCTGGAGGTTGGGTTGCGTTTAATTTTAATTGCCAGTAAGTCTCCCTACAACAAAGCCAATTCTCCCAATCCCCACCTCTTGGGTCTACTTGAACATGTTCCAAGATACCAAAAAGAAACCCAGGGTGTGTTTGTTCCATATTTAAGTGTCTATACAGTGCACTATTTAAATTATTTTTCCTAATGTTGTAGGTGTACCCATTCCCCACAGCAGGGATATTGCCAGAGACGTGCCTGTGGGTGGTGTTTGTGTGGCTGGGTGCATGTGTACTATAGACACTACTTGCATCTGACACACGGATATGCATGGGAATTACAGTTATGCTGGCATGTGCAGGTACATCCGCTGATTCTCAATACATCAGTCCTACCTCCTTTGTGATCTGTAAGTGTTCAGGCAGACATCACCGGTATCCTCTACTACAGGTCCAGTTACTGTGATGCATACCTATATGTACAAATCCAAGGGTGTCTCCATTTCACAGTGACACAATATATACTGTATGTCTGGGGTACTTTCCCCTGTGTACTGCTTGTATATCTAACCCAACAGTCATGCCATGTCAGTCTTTCAGATGGTGACACATATTACCACCATACATTTACAATGGCTTATTGCTAGCATGCGTTATGCTAGTGGGGATTGTCTTTGGCACTGCAGTCATGAGGGCTTGTCCCTGTCATCAGCATTAATGGGCAATGGCCACCAGGTCTTACCTCAACATGCATACATACTGTCCACTCTCACACATTATGAAACACACACCATCCTAACACACAGAGACCTCATATTGTGCAAATGCTACAACCTATCCTGCTACCTTGCCCATGTCTGGGCATCTGTGCTCCACTCATATTATACCTACTCATACATGTTACTACATTTCTACACAGGATTGCGGAGGGGGGCACACCTGAGTGTCACTACATTTCTACACTGGATTGGGGGGAAGGGGCAGACCTGTCTGTTTTCATGTCTACATAGGCGTGGGGTGACACACCTGACTGTTACTACATTTCTACATAGGATTGTGGGGGGGGGCACCTGACTGTTTCTACATTTCTACACAGGATTGGGGGGGCACACTTGACTGTTTTTACATTTATATACATGACTGGAGGGGCACACCACACTGTTTCTACATGTCTCCATAGGATAGGGAGGCACACCTGGTACTTGCAC
Organism: Protopterus annectens; assembly: GCF_019279795.1. Classification (NCBI taxonomy): domain Eukaryota; kingdom Metazoa; phylum Chordata; order Ceratodontiformes; family Protopteridae; genus Protopterus; species Protopterus annectens. Next base: position 169,343,873 of record NC_056738.1, read on the forward strand.
ACATTCGCTATGACAGTTACTACATTTCTATCCTGGATTGGGGGTAGGGGCACACCTGACTGTTTCTACATGTCTACATGGGAGTGGGGGGGCACACCTGACTGTTACTACATTTCTGCATAGGGTTGTGGGGGAACACGCCTGACTGTTTTTACATTTCTACACAGGATTGGGGGGCATACCTGACTGTTACTACATTTCTACACAGGATTGGGGGGGCACATATGACTGTTTCTACATGTCTACATGGGAGTGGGGGGCACACCTGACTGTTACTACATGTCTACATAAGGTTGTGGGGGGATACACCTGATTGTTTTTACATTTCTACACAGGATTTAGGAGGGGCACACCTGACTGTTACTACATTTCTACACAGGATTGGGGGGGGGGCACACATGACTGTTTCTACATTTCTACACATGATTGGAGGGGCACACCTTACTGTTTCTACATGTCTACATAGGATGTGGGGCACACCTGGAACATGCACACATTTGCTATGACTGTACTGGTATGTCAGGTACTCCATTTCAGTCTGTATTCTAACCTATCATACTGACAAGAGGCATATCAATGTACTACAGGTCTTAGCTTTTGTTAGCCTACATATTAGTGTCTGACTTCCTACCCTTCAGAACTAACACCCCACTGCCTGACCTGCTGTTGTCTGTCTGTGTAGGCCTGGGGGGAGGTTACCCATAGGCATTATTCAGAGGCCATAGCACAGGCTCTGTTTGGGTTTGTCTACACCTGTCCTGCTGGCTGAAACTTTTGTCGGGTATGTGAACCTCCCTGACTGGTATGTGTGAGTCATATGGACACACATGTCACCCAGCACATTTCCTGCAGTGGGTTTTGTCACTCTGTGTAGTACTGGCTACTGTGGTGACTCCAGTATGTGTTACAGATGTCATGGTGCTGATATGGGTGTCTACTATCTTCTGCCATAACATTTAGCCACCCAATTATCTTGTATGCTCACATCCATACCATAGATACAGGTAACAACACATTCTACTCCATTTGGCAATTGGTAGGTTGATTGACTTACCTTGTGGGTGGGCCAGGATTGAGGGAGGTGCTGGAGGGCTGCCTATGTTGGATGCACACAGTACACTCCCTATACATGGTTGAGCACAGTAGTGTCATGTTTGGCATCCCTTTAACTGTATGTGTGAGTCAGAGAGAGGTGTCATGCCCTGAGTCCCTACTGTGTCAGTGTATGTGCTATGAGTCACCTCTTTGCCAAGGCCAGGGTATTCTGGGCACACCTCCATCTGCCTACTGGGGCAGGCTCAGGTTGTTCCTCATCTGAGTCACTCTGTACCTGTGCAGGCCTTGGCATTGGTGGGGGGCTGTGTGGCCTTTCCCAGTGCTGATCCTGCTGTAGCTGTTTCCGCAGGATCATATTGTGTAGCATGGCACATACCATAACAATTTAAGTACATGTAGCTGGTGAGTACTGCAAGGCTCCACCAGATGGGTCTAGACACCAGAACCGTGACTTGAGCATCCCAAACACACGCTCTATTATAAGTCTGGTCTGTGCGTGTACCTCATTATCGTGTTCTTGTTCAGGTGTGTGTGCATTTCTGATGGGTGTCATCAGCCACGGCTCCAATGTGTAACCAGCATCCCCCACTAGGTGACCATAGGAGATGTCCCCATTGGCAAATCTCTGGTACAGCTGCATCAGATGCCAAATGTGGGAATCATAATAGCTTCCAGGGCAGCCAGCACACACATTCATTATAATGCCCTGGGCATTGTACACAACCTGGCAGCTGATGGAGGGGAGGCCCCTGCGGTTGATGTAGGCCCTACCCTGATCACCAGGTGGTGCTTTGATGCATATGTGCGTGCAGTCTATAGCACCCACTACCTCAGGGTATTCTGCTATTTGGTGGAAGAGACACATATTGCTGGCCAACACCTCACGGGTGTTGAGAAAATATACGTGCTCACTGGCATGTGCTGACATGGCATCCAGAAACTGGTGTAATACTCTGGATGCTGATGCCTGTGAGATCTTCATGATATCCCCAGTTGAGTTTTGAGAGGTACCTGTGGCTAGTATTCCTAGGCATACACATACCTTGGTATCCACTGGTATGGGTTCCCCTCGGTCAGTTCGGTGTGTCAGGCATGGCCGGCACAGCTCAACAGTTTGCTGTAGGAGGTCCATGTCCACCCTATAGCACTCCACTATCTCCAGCTCATGTAGCCCCTGGTAGGTTACCCTGGATCTGTACACTCTTCTCTGTCACTTCACTGTGGGTTGATCAGCAGCATTCACATCCTCATCACCCTCAACTTCTTGCACATGTTGTTCTATGTTGCCTGCTGCAGCTCCTATCATTTTGTAGTTTTGTTTGTTAAAAGTTCCCCGCTTGTATACACCAGTGGTGTAGAGTATGGGAAAAAACAGAGGGGAAGGTGTTTGCATCATTTATAGTAGTGTTTTGGGCAGGGCTGGTTTTCTCCCTGTGTAATTGGCTGATTCTGATACATTTCACCAGCCAGCTTTGCTAGTTTTCCTTGATTACCTTCCTACTGCTGTTTTCCCTTCCCATTGCCTTCTTGTTTATGCCCAGGGGCGCGCTGCACAAACAGAGTTCTCAAATGTGCACAGAGCTGCTATTTCCTGGTTTAACTTTCTTTCCTTTAAAACCAGGTGCACGGCACACACACCCGCTTAGGCAATGTAAAGAGTGCTAGGCAGACTCTGACACAAATTAAGCACGGATTATATGCGCCTTATGAATAACTTCTTTGAGCCTATAGAAATTAAACTTGTGGAGGAAATAGAAACTTTGGAGAGTAAAATAGTTACTATGTCATTTTTTAAAGACTTGTCTGATATGTATCAAACAGTCCTGGATCATTTGTATGCTCTAGATAAGAGATTTCAACAAACGAAAAAGAATAAAATTCAAAGGGATATTAATGACTTCAAAAATGGTCATATTTTTTCTTGGCCGAGAAATAATAATATTTTTGTGAATCAAAAAGAAAAGAAAATAGACTTAAACAGTAAAAATACAGGTCTATTGGACCAGCTTGATACTTTTGATGAACATTTGGTACTTGCGGACGATTTAGCCAATGCTAACTCTCACAATAAAGATAAACCCCACCCTTCTATGCAAACATCCAATCAAGGGCAGGGTTTGTCTAATAAAAGAGGAGATAATGAGGCATTGGATTCTCTACTTCCTGGTGGTGACATCATGACAGACAACGCTGTGCGGCCGAAAGTAAAGGAGGTGATGGTAACTACTGCTTCAACCCGTACGAAGGAAATTCTGAAAGAAAGAACACCACAGAGAAAAATAACCTCCTATTCTCCTTTTCAGTTAAAACAACCCGAAAAATTTCCTTACAAGTAACAATGAGGAATACCTCACTACGACAGTCGCAGCAGTTGAATACAGGGCTCAAAAGGAAGAATGGCAGTCCGCTGACTCAGAGCAAGGTGATGAAACGTGTGAATAATTAAGCATTAATACTAAAATGTTAAACCATGAAAGTGGATATAGCCCTAGGGACAAGGGAATTGGGACTATTTCGCAATGGCATGGAACTGAGGGCTATGCATTGTTGAACGAAGGTACTGTAAATCTTTCAAATTTTGTGCTGGATAAATTTCATCTAAATGTTCTAAAGAAAGGTTTGAAGTTTATTCCAAATATGTCCGATGATATCATACAAGCGATAACGGACTTAAAATTGTTCATTAGAAAAGTTAGCTTAAAGCTAATTTTTAAAGGTAATGATAAGCAAATGTCCAAATGTAAAAAATTGAGTTTGTTTTCACCAATATTATGTCCTATATTGGCAGCTTTTTCAAATGTTGTTGAAAATGAGATAAGAATATTGTATAATAAAAGACGTAAGAAAGCGATATACAATCTAACCTATTCTGAATATATGGCAATTAAAAATTTACAAGAGAATGAGACAATAATTATTAAACAGGCAGATAAAGGGGGAGCAGTCGTTCTGATGGATAGGGATTGGTATATGACGCAATTTAAAGATTCTTTAAGTGATACATCTACTTTTAAAAAAATCACTTATAATGAAGTCAATAAGCATATAACAAACATTAATATGGCAATATATGAGTTACAGCTTAGTAACGATATAGATATTGACTTGTTTAATTTCTTAACAGTACCTTGCCCTAGAATTCCGCAAATCTACGGCATCCCTAAAATTCATAAGGAGCTACTAAATCCCCCATTACGAACAATTGTCTCAGGTGGAGGTTGGATTACACAACCCATCTCAAAGTACCTCCAGACAGTCCTAGGGCAGTATTTAAGTAAATGTGTTACAGTATTAAAGGATACCAATAGTTTTTTGCAAGAATTATATAATTGGTCAATGGGTAATAAAGAGCAGAATTATATTTTTGTATCGTTGGATATAACTTCATTATTTACAGTTATTCCAAATGAATATGGAATAAATGCGATTAGGAATTTTTTACTGAATTAAATTAAAATGTATGCCAGAGAAATAGAGAATATTTGCTCTCTGCTTGATATAGTTTAGATGAACAATATCTTTTTATTTGATGGTGACTCTTATTTACAGTTAACAGGTGTAGCAATGGGTACACCCATAGCTAACACTTATGCCAATATAGTTTTGTATGAATGGGAGAAAAAGGCAATTCTTAATGGAAATAATGGGTTAAATTCGAAAGTGAGATTTTATAAACGTTTTGTAGATGATTGTTTTTTATTGTGGGGAGGTAATACGATGGAATTAAATGACTTTGTAAAGTACCTTGATGGAACCATGAATTTTTTAAAATTTAAGATGACTGAGTCTGAACTGGGTATAAACATTTTAGATGTATATGTGTATAAGAACGGTAACACATTAGAATCCACCATATATAAAAAGGAAGTAGATGCCTCTAGGTATCTTAATAAGAAAAGCATGCATGCACCACATACCTTTAAAGGCATAGTGAAAGCTCAATTAATAAGAGCTAGTAAATTGAACACCCTGGATATTAAATTTGAGGAACAAGTAAAGGAAATGAAGCAAGATTTCCACAATAGTAGTTATTCAGAACACATGATAAATAAGGAGTATGAAGATGTTAAAAAAGAGAGACTTAATAAGTATAAACCTATACTTAGTGGGGGATTACAGGGAGAGGATAAACAAAAAAATGGGGAAGAGAAAGTGAGATATCTTACTACTTACAATCTGAATACAAGTGCTATATGTAATATAGTTGAGAAGAACTGGCCCATTTTGTTGGCAATGCCAGAAATTAAATCAATAGTGGGAGATAGACCCCTATATGCATATAGGAATTCTGAAACACTTAAACAGAAGCTCTGTTAGAAAGATTTCAAACAGATGAATAAATTGAAGCAAACAAGAATAGGTACAATTAAGTGCTATAATTGCACATGCTGTAAAGACCTATTTGAAGGTGAACATAGATTTTTACACCCCACTAATAAAGAGGTTTATAATATTAATGATTTAACTTATTATAATATAAAGCAAGTGGTTTATTTAGCCACCTGTAACAACTGTACATCATTCTATGTAGGAAAAACTACACAGAGGTTAAAGGATAGAATTATAGAACATAAGTTAGAAATAAGAAGAAAGTTATTGACAAATGCTTTAAGCAAACATATTATAGAAGAGGGTGAAAATCATAAGTTTAGCTTTAGAGTTATGTCACATATAGAAATGGGAGTGAGAAAGGGAGACATGAACAATATGTTGGAATTAAAAGAGTATGAGTGGATAATTAGGTTACAAGCATATGTGAAACCAGGCTTAAATAATGCTGTTAGCCTTAAACCAGTTTTATTAAAAAACAAAGAGAAAGGCTCTGAAAAGATTCTTTTATAACAAACAATGTCTACAATTTAATAGGATGGTATTATTTTAGACAATGGTTTTAAATTAAGATATGAGAGTAATGTAATTTAAATTAATATATGTTTTTTAGAAGTGTTTGATGTACTGAAATTTATTGTTGTATTATATCTTTTTAAGTAAGGAGGCTGGCTATATCATGTGATTAATTGATTCCTCTATTTAAAGTTCTGTAAATTAATTGTTTAACATGTACTGATGAAGGGTGTATTCCCGAAAGCTTTACCACATTAAACTTTTGGTGTGCTAAGTTGCTGTTTTTCTGATACATTTCACCAACCAGCTTTGCTAGTTCTCCTTGATTACCTTCCTACTTCTGTTTTCCCTTCCCATTGCCTTCCTGTTTAAGCCCAGGGGAGCGCTGCACAAACAGAGTTCTCAAATGTGCACAGAGCTGCTATTTCCTGGTTTAACTTTTTTTTTCCTTTAAAACCAGGTGCGCGGCACACACACCCGCTTAGGCAATGTAAAAAGTGCTAGGCAGACTCTGACACACCCCCTTGCTTAGCTGTGCTTATCTTGGAGCAAACCTGAGCCACAGGGCTCCAATCCAATTACAGTATGCCTGACACACACCCCTATGATGTCAGCTAACTCCTAGGCTTGCACCAAGGTATACCTGCTCTTACATTGTTGGGACCTGACTAGCATGCTGGGGAAAACTGGGATTCACGACCATTCCCCTCATTTGCATAGGATTGCCTGCTAATGCATAGTTACATGTCTCACACTGAGCCTCCCCCCTTAGCAGCCACTCCTCACTGGCCATGTTGTCTTCTGCCTGCCATTGACTTTAAATGCAGAATACTGATTTTAGTTAGAATGCTTATTTTAGGTTTATTTTCTTATTTTCCCCGATCCCATTTGCGCGCCGCTGCCCTACGCTTAAACAGCCGAGATCAGCTAAAAAAAATAAAAGTTGATTTTTTTTTATTTTTTAAGCTGTTTGCAATGCCAATGACCTTATACTTGGCCATTGGCATGCTTCCTGACTGATATGCAGCCTTTATTTGGAGCTGTCACAGCTCCATTTTGGATTTTGCAGAAATGTACTTAGTTACTAACCAAGTAAATTTCTGCAGATTATACTAGTCCTGCACTACCGTTTTCAAGCTTCCTGGATCGCATATTTACCTCATTTGCATGGATTTCTCCTGCAAATGGGGTGATTTTCATATAGGGGCTTAGTCTGTGCAGGACTAGTGCAGGGGCACTCGTGCACACCCCTGCAGGCTATTCCTGGATCATACAGCAGAGATATTGCCTGCTAGAGCTCCTGCACTAATCCTGCATGATGTGCAAGGTTTGCAGAATCCAGGGGTATCTCTTAAAACAAAATACCCTTTTACAAACAAAAGTTGATGATCTAGAGAATAGATCAAGAAGAAATAATATTAGAGTCTTTGGACTACCTGATAATGTCGAAGAAGGTAATATGGGAAGGTTCTTAACTTCGTGGCTTCCTCAGGTATTACAGCTTCCTGAAGCTCTCTCATATGGGATAGAGAGAGCCCACAGGTCCTTGACTTCTTCAAAAAAAGGTAAAACCAATTCTACTAAATCTGTTATAGTGCAATTTCTATCATCACATGATAAGGAGATAGTGCTAAAGACTGCATGGGCTAAATCTTCTATTAAATATAAAGAAAATGGCATACGCTTTGATAATGATTACTTATCTTCTGTAATAGCCAAAAGAAAACTTTTCCTGCCAATGCTTAAAGAACTTAAAAAAGCCCAAATAAAATCTCACCTATTATTTCCGACCAGATTAAAAATATTTCTTCAAGATGGTCAAAAAATATCTGATGACATAGAAACTGCCATCACTTTTATCAAAACAAGAAAACTACTTGATAAAATAGAGGATATGGATTGTGAAAATGCCAGTCTTAAAATAAATGCTGACACCAGTTCATGGAAGATCTCTGAACATAAAAAGAAGCTCAAGAATAAGTGATTAACTAAAACATTTTACACTGGCTTTCTTTTATTCAAGATTTATTACATAACCCAGAAGTGGGAGAGATGGAAATGGTTCAACAGGTGAGTTTTTATTGTTTAAATCTTTTTTTCCCAATGGTACATAGCTGTTTCAATGACATTTTTATAGTTTATTATTAGTGAATTTACTTTACTCTGTTAAATGCAGCTTGATAACTATAGCAAGTAAATGCTACTTAGCTTATTTATTATTCTCTAGATTTATTTGCTGATTGTTATTATCGATGCTCCGTATAACTGGGGAATGAATTCTGTGGTGTCTTGGGGACTAAAACAAGTATGGAGACTTAAAGATGGTAAAACGAGGGTCTTTGGTACTGCAGACATTTTCCTTATTATTTTTTGTTACCTTCTCTCTATTTGAAGAGAGACTTTTGATAGATATTATTGCCGTGATTACTTTGATAATAATATTTTTTTGTTGTCCTGGTAGTGTGGTTCGTTGGTGGTTGTGGTGATAGACATTGGAAATACTTTTGGTAAACTGATATGATTTGGTTTTGACCTCGGGTGTTTGATTAAAACTGAGACTGTGTAAATGTGGAGTTAAATGGATGGTTACTATGTAGTTAATGGTAGAAAGATTCCTTGATTATCTGATTATAGGATAGTTTTAAATTTGTCAGTATTTGTTGTAGAGAAGTGGAGGGTTCGCCGTTGGTTGATACATCCATGGTGATCTGGTGGTTTGTTGGGTTTGAGAGATGGAATTTGTTGTGCTTATTGTATTGAATGTCAGCTCTCTCCCTGTATCTCTATTTTTTTTTTGTGTTTTGTTTTGTCCCAGAGTTGCCGCGAGATAATCAGCTGCTTTGGTAGCAAAAAGCTGCTTATGATTTCCCTCCTGAGCCTCGTGGATTTGATTTGAAATACTGATCTGTGATGCGGTCGCACTACAGCTGGTAGATATGAAGACAGAAAAGAGTGCTGTTTCCATGGAGACATATATTATATGAAGTCTGTGCTGAGGAACTTCACAACACAAAATAATAGCCTGAATAGTCGATCTCTAATGCCATCTACAGGAGACAGGAGAAAAGAAAGAAATGCAGTTAAGTGATCTGCATAGCATGACTGTACCGATAAAACATTTACTGACTTTTATGAATATTTAGTTCTGATATATTTAGACTCTTGTATTTTTAATACATCTCATCATAGTTTGTATTTAATTAAGTAGAGCATTCTCTGCATTATATAACAAACATATAAATGTCTAGCAATATCACCAAAATGCTGTAAAATCATTACGTGAGACCTGTACTGAATTTTATATTATTCTTACAGAGATTAGAAATCAGATTTGGGAATAGTTCTAGTGATTCAGTAAAAACCCATCTTTTGAAAAAGAAACTGAAATGGATGTCAAATATCTGAATGCAAGTCATTTATTGCACACAGTGTGGGGGTGACCTGAGATGCAGCTGTATGCTTTTGCAGGTTGCAGCAACATAGTCTTCTTTAGGTGATTTAATTTCTAGTATATTAATTAATGTGTTGCTGTATTCTGCGGGAGATGGAGACTGATTGAGGTTAGGACAGATTTAAAGAAAAAAAAAGTTAATTTCCTGGAAAAGTTGTCTCTTCCCTTTTGGTCACTTCCCAGTCCTGGATCATCCTCTGCCAGTCACAAACATATGTTGCATTCCTTCTTAGAAAATATAGAGGAATATGTTAGGAGTTCACTTTTATGGTAGGGAAGCTATTAGTCAGAATTTATTGTATTCTTGTTCTGAGTTATATGGAGATGGGGTGGTGGTGTTACTAGTTATTGGCTCAATGGACAAGTAGATGGGGGAAGGTGGACTATAGGCTTGCAGGGTCTATATTAAATTCTCGAAAGCCGACAGTGTTGAATCTGACATTGTCGACATGAGAATAGCGAAACTGCAGAACATCGAACAAGTAAACGGAAATCTCCGTAAGGGGAGATTTCTATTTACTTCAATGTATTGTGGTCTCGGAGTTCGTATATTTAAGTAGCGGGGGGTGTGAGGGGTGCATCCCCCATGTGGGAGGTGCAGGGGGACTTGCCCCCTGCCTACACCGTTTAGTTTTTATTTTGTTGTTTCTATTTTTTTTTTGTGAACATTCAATGTTTTAAGAGTTCGATCACTAAAGGTCGACCTTTAGTGATTCGAACTGTTAAATATTCGATGTTCTAATATAGACCCAGGCTTGCAGAATGTCCATGTGATTGAATTACATCTTCAACATTGACTACACACTTAGACCATTGCTAAAGAACACCTACCATTTTCGACACTCATTTAAATGTTTTCAGAAAGCATTTAAATAGCAAATTTCATTCTGTTATATTAAAGTCCTTTCAAAATCATATATATGCTTTGACTCTAGAAGTAAATTTGTTTAACATGGTCAGTTTGTGAGAGTAAGTTTATTCTTTTCAGCTCATGATGTTAAGCTATCAGGTGTCAAAACACAGGTCCAGATGTCAGCAAAGGAAAGTCTTTCTGTGCTTTATATTCATTACTATAGAAAAATATACATATGAACATACACAACTGTGTCTTAGTAGACAAGGAAAGAAATTCATGAATGTAAGAATATACAAGATATTTACTTTTCCTTATACCTGGTTTTAGGAATACTCCAAGAAATCCTGACTTTACCAGAGTTTCACAGTAAGGATCAAAAGTTCTTCAGGGTATAGCTTGCTTACAGACCATATAGCAATTTACTGCAAGTGAATTAGTTGTGTTTTCTGTCTTAGGTTCATAGGTTCATAGGTAGATACTAGGCTATCTGCCCGAGGGCATTTATAAGAATAGCCAGAGTGTGTCGGCTTTTGCCGCCCCATTGATTAATTAACTGAGCATCTGTCAAGCACAGCCAATGAAGTGATCCCAGGGGTGTACTTTCTGTTACCCATCCACTCGTCAAGGCTTCTCTTGAACAGTGTTAGTGAGGGGCTCTGCCTAATGTAGTTAGGAATTTTGTTCCAAAGCATGGGGAGTCTCTGTGACAGGAATCTATCCCTCCAGCATGTTCTATTTATTGTTGTAACGAGGCTTAGCTCACTAGAGAGCATGGCTTGCAGTGACTTGGATTTCTTTAGGTGGAGCATGTCCATCAATTCTGAGTTGGACATGGCTTTGTAAGTCAGGCAGAGATCACCTCTTGAGTAAGTGATATGCCACTGAGTACAGCCGGAGTTTTTTCAGTCGGGCTGCATAGGACATATGTTTGAGGCCAGTATTCCTCTTGGTGAGGTGCTTTTGTGGTCTTTCAAGCTGTTGGAAGTGTCTTGTGAGGTACATCCCAAATGGGGCATTGTACTCTATGATGAGTCTGATGAGTGATGATTAGAAGGGCACTATAACCTCTTTATTTCTAGATGCGAACCCCTTAGTAATTAGATGGGCAATATAGAAGGATTTCCTAACTACTTTGGCAATATGATTGTCAAAGGAGAGATTACAATCTACCTGGGTCTCCAGATCTCTTATTACCTCTTCTGTATTAAGGGGGGGGGGAGGGAGAAGTTTGGTAATTCATACTTTTTTCAAGCTAGAAGTGTCTAAGGGCCATACAGATTGAAATTTGTTACCTTTGAATACAACTTAAACATTTCATGTAAAATGAAGGACCAGGTGCTTATGTTAATGGAAACAAAATATTCTGAAAACACTTTGGTGATGGTTCACTGTAGGATGGCTGCATATATATTACATTCTAGCTATCTTAAATAACAGATTTTTTTTAAAAAATCCATGATTTGTTATGACCTTTATTTAAATTTAAAACATATGGTTGGTCCTTATGATATTTGAAACTCAATCTGATTTACATAAAGAGGAATTTTCACATTGCATCTTTATTATATATATATAAAATTTATGACTTGAAGCAATGTTAAAAATATATAACATAAAATCAAAATGAAACAGTTACATTTGATATGTTTTAGTATGTTTCTTGAATGATTACATACAAATGTTTTAGAAGTATTTTTTTATAATCTTTCTTTTGTAGTCACATATACTGCCTAATAATGCAAAAGTATGCAACAACAAATATATTTAGGTGGGGATGAGAAGAGTGTTGTTACTAGTTAGATGGTCAATTTGAGTGACAGATGTCACTCAAATTAGGAGTTTTCAACTCCAGGGGGGTTTAGAGAGTGTTTATGTTATTAGTAAATGTTGTACATTTCTGTTAATAGTTATTATGATGTTCACTAAGTTTCACAAAATTTAATTTGATATAAACATATCTTACTGGGAAAAAGTTTTATGTGGTTCATATGTAACTTATAATTGTATTCCTTATAGTCAATTTCTATTGTGTTCTAAAACATGGAAATGGGAACATTAGTCAAGTAATATTCAGAAATATAAACATTTTATGGCATCTTTAAAGTGTATATCATTAAACATTAATGGACTAAATAATCCTAATAAGAGAAGATCTTTGAATAAATATCTTAAACTACATAACTCTCAGCTAATATTTCTCCAAGAAACCCATCTATTAACTGAAGATATTACAAAACTGGATACCAAATCATATAAACTTTTGATTAGCTCTGAGCATGCACAAAAAAGAGGAGTGTCCATACTATGGAAAAATACATTACCTATGCCTAAAATAATTGATACATATAAAGATAATAAAGGGATGTTATCTTCAGTTGTTATAGAATTTAATAAAATTTTGACTTTAATAAATATATATATTGATTTCCTGGCATTTGGACTTACATCAGTAAAACAACATATAGATCATATAGTACAGTTTTCTAAGGGCAATATTATTTTTGCTGGAGATTTTAATTGTATTTCACATATAAAAGATTCTAGTACTAACGGCAAAAAGGAAAATTCCAGCGATAGCCAAAATATTAAATGAATTCTCTGATTCATATATGCTGAATGATATTAACAATTTTGCAGATGCTAAATCATTGTTTTATACATTCTACTCACACAGACATAACTCATATTCAAGAATAGATAGGGTGTTTATTTCTAATAACCTAAATGATTCCCTATTAAACTAAAAGGTAATTTTATGTCCTCTTTCAGACCATAATTCCATAACATTTGATTTTATAATAAATTCCACATTTAATGTTCAAATTAAAAGGATACTTGTGTATATAACTAAACTAAAATACTTCACTAATTTTATCTCTGTAGAAGTGCAAAATTTTATTGAACTTAATAACACATAGGGAACTTCTGAAATATATATCTGGGATGCTCTAAAAGCTTACCTATATATTAAAATTATTGATTGGTATGAAAAGAAAAGAATCTCATGGGATAAAGAACTTCAAGATATACAATCAAAGCTAGATAGTTTAAGACTTGATGTTTCAAGAAATCTAGAAAGAAAGCTAGACTAAGTGAAATAAATACTTTGAACAATAGGTTCATAGGTTCATAGGTTTATACTAGGCTATCTGCCCTAAGGCATTTATAAGCCTAGCCCAAATTATTGTGGCTTACGCCACCCCTTATATGAAAAAATACTGTGCCCATTAGTTTGTTGTGCCTCTGTCCAGCAGTGACCCAGAGATGATTCCCGGGGTAAACCTACGATCTCCCATCCACAGGTCTAGATTTCTCTTGAACAGAGTCAGCGAGGTGCTCTGCCTCACATGGACCGGGATTTTATTCCACAGCATAGGGAGTCTCTGAGTGATAAATCTATCCCTCCAGCACGTCCTATTTATATCCGTGCTAAGGTTTAAGTCGCTTGCTCTAGTGGTTTTGGTGGATTTGGATTTTTGAGGTGGAGCATGTCCATTAATTCCGGGTTGGACATGGCCTTGTATGTCAGGCACATGTCACCTCTGAGCAGGCGGTATGCGACTGAATAGAGCTGGAGTTTCTTCAATCTGGCAGCATATGACAGATTTTGGAGTCCCTTTATCCTTTTGGTGAGGAACTTTTGGGGTCTCTCCAATTGCTGCAGATGTCGGGTGAGATACATCCCGAATGGGGCATTGTACTCGATCATTGGTCTGATAAGTGAAGAGTACAGGGGAACAATGACCTCACTAGATCTGGATGTGAATCCCTTCATGATCAGGTGGGCAATGTAGAAGGTCTTTCTAACCACTTTAGCAATGTGAGTGTCAAAAGAAAGGCCACTGTCAACCTGGGTCCCCAGGTCCCTGATAACCTCTTCTGTGCTTAGTGGATTGCCACCTATATGGTAGCTTGGGGTTACCTTGTTTTTCCCGAAGGGTATGACTATACATTTTTGGCGTTTAACTTCAGGCCATGGCTCTGGCACCAGCTATCTGTTTCCGTGAGTCCCTTCTGAAGGATATCAGTGTCCGATGCACTTTCCACTATGGCGCCCAGTTTGCAGTCATCTGCAAACTTTGTCAGCCAAAGTCCTCCCATGTTGGCCTGTACTTCTGAGAAGTAGATGCCAAACAATAGGGGCCAAGGACCGAGCCCTGTGGGACACCACTTGTGACCGGCTTGGAGTCTGACACAGCGCCAGCAACTCTAACCCTGTGGGTTCTGTCCTTAAGCCAGTTTGCAACCCATCTTGTGACATATGGGTTTACATTTAAGCTGGTAAGTTTTTCTACAATACCCGAGTGGGGTATTGTGTCGAAAGCCTTTGCAAGGTCAAGGTAGGCTGTATGGACTGCCTTTCCTCATCAATGGCCTTGGTGACTATTTCGAAGAAGTCGACCAAGTTCAAAAGGCATGATCTTCCCTTGACAAAGCCAAACTGGGTCGGGTCCAATGTCTGCAAGTCCCTATATCTTTGTTTATGAGCTCCATTATGATCCTCTCCATAGCTTTGCAGACTAGACTTGTTAAGCTTATGGGCGGTAATTACCAGGGTCCGTGAGGTGCCACCTTTGTGGAGTGGGACCACAGTTGCCGTCGCCACTCCTTGGGCACGTATCCTGTGGTAAGGCTGAGATTAAACAGCTGCCTTATGTGCGGGTTTAATTCCTCATTTAGCTCGTGTAGCACACAGCCGGGGACACCATCCGGTCCCATTGATGCTGTGTTTTTAGCTTTAGAGAGAGCAGCTTTCACCTGCGCATTTGAGATGTCGGGAGGCTACACTCGGCTGGGATAGTTATCTCTCCTTTAGGGGAGAGGGGTGAAGTTTGCACTGAACCTGTCTGCCAGTATGTTGGCAATGTCTGTGGGTTCAGTGATTTTTGTATCATTTTGGACTAATTCTGAGCATATCTGTGAGTTTCCACCCAGGTTCCTAACATAGCTGAAAAAGGCCTTATGATTGTCCTTTGAATCCATGGCAATTTTTCTCTCAAAATTGGCCTTAGTTGATTTTATGAGTGCTCGTATTTTTTACTAATAATGATCAGGGGTGACTTCCCTTTTATGGATTTTGTTCTATCATGTAATAGCTTTCTCCTCTTATTGTAAAGTTTGTTAATGGCTGGGGTCCACCAGACTGGACGTTTGCCCTTTGTGGAAAGAGTCTTGGTTTTATTTGGGATTGCCTGATCCATGCAGTCCTGGAGGTGTTCATAGAAGGCATTTGTAAGGGCTTCCGCAGCTTGGGTTGTGGTTTCCTCTGACTCAGGGGCCTTGAAGGATACCACACCAGTCTTGAGTAGTGTGAAGTTTGCTTTAGAGAAGTTCTTCACTATGGTCTTTTGTTTGGGGTGGGGGCGGGATGTGGATTTCCAGTGAGATTAGTTTATGATCAGATCTCACCAATGAGGGATATACTTCGTGTGGAGCATTTTGTCCCCATGTTTGTGACAATGAGATCTAGTATATTTTCTCCTCTCGTGGGAACAGTGACTAGCTGTTCCATGGCATTTGAATTTATGAACTCCAGGAACCGTTGGGCTAGAAAGTTAGGGCTTGAGTAATGTTCCCAGTCTATATTCGGGTAGTTGAAGTCACCCAATATGATGGTGTTTGGAGATACATTTATACCCTCCAGTGTCTTCAGGAAGGCTGTGTGGGGTTCCTGAGTTTGAGAGGGTGGCCTGTAGCATGCTACAATTTGTAGAGCAGTTTTGCCTATTGTTAGTTGCACCTGGATGGTTTCCGAGCTTCATGCATTGCCACCAACCTGGAGGTGTGAGTATCCTTTATGAATATGGATACACCCCTCCTTTTGTGGAGTGGTCCGGGTTTTGGGGCGGGCATGATATGAGGTAAAACCTAATAGTGCCAGGGTGCTCTCAGGAGCCTTGAACCAGGTTTCAGTTACAGCACAGACATCGATGTTCTCCATACTGAGAAGGGCCTCAGTGCGTGCATTTTGAGATTTAGACTTCTGGCATTGAGCAGCATTACCCTCAATTTCTTCCCATTTTTGTTTTCTAGGGTGGTAGGTTTAGAATTTGAGCCTTGCCTAAAAAAGGCACTATGGGGTGGCAAGAGCCTTAGCCAATATCCGGAATCCCAGGGTGACAGGTGCAAGCCGTCCCTTGCGAAGCAGCGTGGCTTGTCAAGCATGTCATCCCAGGCAGACAGACACTGGATCCCCTTTGAATGACACCAGACATTAAGCCAATTGTTAAAGCTGATCATCTTGTCTCTATATTGTGGCATCATTCTTGGTGAAGGAAGGATACTGCTCAGGGTTAGGGTCATACCTGCCTGGGCTACATAATCAGAGAGCTCCTCTATGTCTCTTTTCATGCAGTCCAGGGAGGTGCGTCTCAGGTCGTTCACACCAGCATGGACAATGACTGTGTCATATTTGTACTTGCTGTGGAGTGACCAGTGCTTGTGTTATGTGGCGGATTCTAGCGCCCGATAGGCAGCTTACTGTGACCCTCTCCTTGTTCAGCCTGGTGAGTGGGACGTCAGTGTGTCTGACTATGGAGTCACCTATGACAAGTATGTTTGGTGTTGTATTTGGCCTTAAGGGCTGTGACTGCTTTGCACACTGCTTTTGTGGTTTATGTGTTGCTTGTGGGGTGTCTTGAGGTAGCAGTTGTTTGGGTGTCTGCTTTGGAGGCCTCTGCTGTTTAGGTAAATTTTACTCAGAGCCTCCAGTATGTCTTTGTGTGTTTATGTGTTTGATTCAGTGGAGTGGTAGCATTATGTGAGGCTGGTTTTGTGGTGTGTGTAGTTGCCTTCTCCTCCTGTCTGGTCTTGCCAGTCCTGAGTTGAGAGAGCTCAGCCTCCAGTTTGGCTAAATAGCTGCATCTCTCAAGTATTTGTGTTATGTGGGAGGAGGAGAGGGTTGTCTGTGTACATGAGGCAGTTATAACATTGCCTCAAGATTCCCAGATTCACCAGCTGGACCGGAGAGGAGATTGACAACTGACCTTTGGACATGCTAGAATAATATTGGGAAATCCTTAATTGAAAACAAGGGCCAGTGGGGAGTGAGGGTGTAGTGCTTTTAATTTTTAGTGCTGACTTATATAATTGCTTTAGTGAGCAAGTGCCAGGTAACTTGAGTGCAATGTGATACAAGTAACTAAATGCAAAAGCGACAAACAGTAACTTTCTTTCAAGTGAAACAAGGAAATAAGTACAGTAAGCAATGCAGATATCACTAGTGATCCACAGAAGCTGAGAAGTTGCGTATTAGGTGAATTAGCTTCCAGGAAATAACAAGCAAACAAACAACAAGTATATAAACAAAGCTAGATTCAGTAGGCCTGGATCTAGTCTATGCTAGAGCAAACAAGGTGAACCAATTTCAGTAAGATACAGTTCAAATATTCAGGCACTATAAACCTTTAACCAGAAAATTCCCAGCTCAGAAGGGCAGAGTCCAGCCTCTTCTCCCACAAGAGTGCAGTCCACGAACCTTCTTAATGTAAAATAACTGGCCTGAAGCCCAAGTGCCTAAACCAGAACTAATACACTTGGACACTGGGCTCTCAATCAGCAGTTCCCAACTTAGAAGGATGAAAGCTACCTGTCCTGCCACCACAGTGCTTGCCACAAACCTTCCTAATGTAAAACAACTGGTCTGAAGCCCAAGTGCTTAATCCAAAAGACTTGAATGATAGCTACACTTTAATCAAGTTACAACCAAGCAGTAATAAATACCATTGAATACTTTAGAGAATGTCTGGATTAGTGCTCAAGTTACACAAACAAAGCTAGATCCAGCAGGCCCGAATCCAGTCTATGCCACAGCAAACAAGGCGCACCAACTTCAGTAAGAAACAGTTCAGATATGCATGCACTATAAGCCTTTAACCAGAAATTCCCAGCTCAGAAGGGCAGAGTCCAGCCTCTCCTCCCACAAGAGTGCAGACCACGAACCCTCTTAATGTAAAATAACTGGCTTGAAAGCCCAAGTGCTTAAACCAGAATTAATACACTTTTAGAATAACAGACACTGAGCCCTCAATCAGCAGTTCTCAACCTAGAAGGATGTAAGCTACCTGTTCTGCCACAACAGTGCAGACCACAAACCTCTCAGTGCAAAACAACTAACTGGTCCGAAGCCCAAGTGTTTAAACCAAAAGGCTTAGAATGAGTTACACCAAGCAGTAATAAATACAATTGAGTATTTTAAGATGATGCAAAAGTAAAAGAAGTAGGTAAAAACACAAGTACAGTAAAAGCAGATGAAATTTTTTTTTTTTTTTTTTCTGAACAAGTGCTGAGATCAAAGAAACAGATTTGAGTGCTGAAACTAGAAAACTGGCTAGTTACAAGAAAAAAAACAAGCTAGAAGGCTTCCCTCAAACACAGAAGGGCTTGGGGGCTCAGAAGCCTACAAATAGTCTGTACCACTTAACAAGAAAGGCAGGAAATAAGCTTAATTTTTTTTTTTCTATTTCCCAGATGCTCTCTTTGTACACAGTAGGAGTGCCTGAAATCAGAATATGATCTCACTGCACTCAGTTGAGTGAGCAAATGAGATGGGCCCAGAGGCAGGCTGAGGGGCGGGCAGTTTCAATGCCACTAAGATTAACACAAAACAGGGCGGGTGGGTGGGAATAACTGAAGAGCAGAATAACCAGTTAAAAATTCCTTCAACACTCCTTCATACACAGTTTAAATCAATTTAAATACTGTATTTTTAAAAGAAAAAGTGCATAAAAGGTACTTAAATTCTCTTATACGTCCAGTTGAATATAACCAAGTTCTTAGCTTGCCAAGCTGAAGTTTTAAAGCAGGAATTATTTCACATGCACCAGTTTAAATATGCAAGGACAGGAAATCACTGAATGTGGCTACCCCCACACCTGTAATTACTAGCAAATAACAAAATTCAGCCAACACTAGCTTTTAGTTCAAGTTACTGAAGAGCAGAATAACCAGTTAAAAATTCCTTCAACACTCCTTCATACACAGTTTAAATCAATTTAAATACTGTATTTTTTAAAAGAAAAAGTGCATAAAAAGGTACTTAAATTCTCTTATACGTCCAGTTGAATATAACCAAGTTCTTAGCTTGCCAAGCTGAAGTTTTAAAGCAGGAATTATTTCACATGCACCAGTTTAAATATGCAAGGACAGGAAATCACTGAATGTGGCTACCCCACACCTGTAATTACTAGCAAATAACAAAATTCAGCCAACACTAGCTTTTAGTTCAAGTTACTGAAGAGCAGAATAACCAGTTAAAAATTCCTTCAACACTCCTTCATACACAGTTTAAATCAATTTAAATACTGTATTTTTAATAAGAAAAAGTGCATAAAAGGTACTTAAATTCTCTTATACGTCCAGTTGAATATAACCAAGTTCTTAGCTTGCCAAGCTGAAGTTTTAAAGCAGGAATTATTTCACATGCACCAGTTTAAATATGCAAGGACAGGAAATCACTGAATGTGGCTACCCCCACACCTGTAATTACTAGCAAATAACAAAATTCAGCCAACACTAGCTTTTAGTTCAAGTTACTGAAGAGCAGAATAACCAGTTAAAAAAGTATCTAGAAATATTAAACCATAAAACTATGATTAATTTGAAGAAATATAAACTCGTAATTTTTTCTATAAATCCTAGATCTATGAATATTCTAGCTAACAAAAGTAAAAGGTTAAATAAGTTAAATCAAATTAATGAAATATATTCTCCAACAAAAAGAAAAATGGTTTCTGGTTTATATAATATATTAAAAAAGTTTAGAGAATTTTTCTTATAAATAAATCAGTCCAATACTATAATTAATGATACAAAAGATATTCAATCATTTATCAATAATAACATAAATAATAGATTACTAGATGCACAAATAAAGCTAATAGATAAACAAATATATTTTAAAGATATAAAAGATCAAATTACTAAACTTAAGCAAAATAAAGCTCCAAGTAACAATGGTATAATTTCTGAAATCTACAAAATTATACATACCAAAGCTTTAACTTTGTTACACAAAGTATTTAATATAGAGAAAAATAAAAACATTATACCCCCTTCTTGGAAATATACATTTATTTCTCCTATAATAAAGCCTGATAAAAAACCCTACAAAATATTCTTCATATAGGCCCATTCCATTGTTAAATACAGACTATAAAATGTTTATGTCTATTTATACTGACAAATTTAAAAATGTTTTACCTTCCCTGGTAGACATGGACCAAACAGGCTTCATAATCAATAGAACTTCCTACGATAACATCAAAAGAATAATAACTTTAATTGAATCAGTGAAAATCTTAAGGAATAATTTAACTCTAATCAGTTTAGATATCAACTGTGCTTTTGGCTCAGTTAATTGGGATTATCTTTTCATTTTATTGAAGGAGTTGAATTTTTATAATAGTTTTATTAATCTTATCACTCAATTATATAATGGAAGTCAAGACTATAAAAACATTGGTACAAATGTATCCCAGAACATACCTATTGTAAAAGGAGCCAGGCAAGGTTGCCCTTTATCTCCTCTTTTATTTGCATTAGTTATGGAACCTTGGGCAAACTTAATAAGAGATAATAGCAGTATACAAGGTTATAGACTAAACTCCAACAAAACATCAAAAATTCAAATGTTTGCTGATGTATTAATTACTCTTGGTGGTACTAATCCTACTTTAAAAGAATTGTTCAAAAACATGGATGCTTGTTTGTCTTTTCAGCTTTTCCCAGTTAGAGGTCACCACAGTGGAATTCCGGTCCGCTAATGATTGGCAGTCAATTTTTATGGTGCCTAGTTGCCAGCCCGATGCCCAACCTTCAGCGAAGGCACACCCATTCACACATGTCTTTCGAAGACCACTCGACCCCGGGGAGGACATGCAGACTCCACACAGAAGGCACTCCAGCCAAGAATCGAACAAGAGAACCTCTTGCTGTGAGGCAACGCTAACATGGATATATTTTAAAAAACTCTGGTCTTACTTTTAATAACAGTAAAACCCAAATTCTTTTAATTGGTTCAAAAAGTTATAATGTACAAGATGAATATAAAAAATATATACCTCAATCCCAACAAATGACATATTTAGGTATAACTATAACCACTAATATTAAATATATTTTACAGCTAAATTATAGTAAAAGCATATCAACTATAGAGAGTTTAATAAGTAAATGGAACAAAATTCTATTCACAATGGAGGAGAAGCTTTCCATTATAAAGATGATATTGATTCCTAAAATGTTGTACATAATACAATCTATATCTATTCCCCCTACAAACTCTTTAATAAAAAAATTTAACACACTGATTAAAAAAGTTTTTATGGCATCCAATAAAACCTAGAATTGCAATATCTTATCATATGTATAGTTGGAAAAATGGAGGCATATCTTTACTACCAAATTTAGAAATTTACTCAATCTCATCAGTAATCAAGACAATTGTCTATCTTATAGATGGAGAGTATTTAGCAAAATGGAAAGAGATTATAATTAATTTATCTCAGAATACTAAAAATAAAGTTAATACTCATCTATCAGAACTAGTAAATAATTCATTTATATAGAGTTTAAAGGACTACTTTTCCAAGTATTCCACTCAGACATTTAAATCTACGTATGTAGTTTTAATTCTAAAGGCCTATAAGAACTATATATTTAGGTTTAGAATGTTTGAGAATTTGTTGTTTCTCATCTTTCCTAATGCCTATACACAAGGGATATTATTATCTACAGATCATTCTAAAATATCACTATTCAAACAAAAACATTTAACATTTTGGCATCAGCTGATAAATAAAAATGAGGTAAATTCTATTAATGCTCTTATAGGCAAATATAATTTTGGTACTCTACTTTGGTTAGAATTGCAAGAATTTAGAAAATATATTCTAGATAAACTAGATTTAATTCCCTCAAGTGCTAAGAATTCAATACCCAAACTTATTCGATATTTGATTTTATCTATCCAGCATAATTTCTTAGTTAAAAACAGTATATCATATATTTATAGCGCAGTTAAACAAGATCTAGATGTATACTCAGATAGCTATTGGAATTCATTTTCTGTAATCAATAATTTTAATCCTTCAGAGAAAGATAAATTTAATTTTCTTCAAGTCAGCCAGCAAAACTACTTCTTCTCTTAAATGGAAAATCTTCACATGGAGATTCTTAAAAAAATCCTTTCTCACTCCACAAAAAATGAGTAAGATAACTAAAGAAAATATTGTTTGCTGGAGATGTAGCGCAGAAATAAATGCTGATTGGAATCATATATTTTATGATTGTCTTTAATTAAAGAAATTTTGGGAAGAAGTCATTGGGCAGGATTCACGAAGCCTCCGTGTAAGAGTTACAAGGCTTACACGGAGGCTGCATTTAAACGGTGTGATGTCAACATGTCATGCATATGCATAAGGGCATGCTGAATCACACCTAAGGCTTGCACGGTCTGTGAAAGACAGTAGGGGGCATGTCCGTAGGCCAAGCCCTGCAAGCGGACACACCCCCAGAAGAGTAAAAGTGCCCAAAGTAAACCCCCACGACAGAGTACATGGAAATGTGAATAAACACAACACAACACCTGCCCCCACAGACTATGAACATAAAATTATATAAATGAACATGTTATATATTTTTTTAATTGTAAAGATGTTTGCCCGTGAGTGCGCTTTGCGTTACGTGCCCGTAGCTCAGCCACAGTTAGCAGTAAGTGGAAAAGCATATAAGAACTAACTATGCAAAGTAAGCCAAAAAGCAATAGCGTAGAGGTAGAGACTTCGGCTGAAGAGCAGGCAGTCATGGCTCGAGCCCCCACAACATCAATTTTTATTTTTTGTGAAATAAGCACGAAACAAGTCCCTGACATATATGTACACATATAAAATTATATTTTATGTAAAATGTAATGAAATAGGCCATTTATTTTGAAGAAATGTGAGATAACAAAATAATAAAAGATGCCAGATGTGCCTATAGCTGAGCTACAGTTTAACAAGGTGAGTGCATCTGCCCATAGGTGAGCAGTGGTTTAAAAGGTGCAAAATGAGTGCCCGTAGGTGAGCAGTGGTTCAACAGGTGCAAAATGAGTGCCCATAGGTGAGCAGTGGTATGCTGAAACTGTGTGCCCCTAGCTGAGCTGAGCGTAATATGCGTGCTGACAGCCAAATGAAGCATAAACCAGCGTAACCCATTTGCGCAGAGCTGCGCACCGCACCAACAAGCTAACCGACGGGCAACGTTGAGCAAGCTGTAACAAAACTGCCTTTACACAGACACACCCCCTAGCCTGTCTAGACAGTCATAAAATATAAAAAGTAGTGGCCAGGTTCGAACCCAGGATAACATGCACCATAGTCAAGGAAATGAACCACTAAGCCATGACAGCTGTACTTCAAAATGCAGTAATAGCAAATATATAGGAATGAATAGAAAGAGGAGCATGACAAAGCAGGTTTTGTAAAGCTGATACAATTCCAAAATGGCCAATCACAGATAAGTGCGAGAAAAACGGCATATATAAGCCCCATAGGCGGGAATACACAGCATAACTGATTGTAGAACTAACTTGCAGCCAAAATGAAAGGAGTAGGTAAGGGTAGTTGCTTCCGAGCACAGAGGTGGGGCGTTGAGGAGTCCAGATATATGGTCTGGCTCCTTGTCCACAATCATGAGGCCCAACTCATGCAGGGCCAGGTGCTGTGGGGAGTATATAGGGCTGAGGCGTGGGACCAGTTGGCTCATGATCTCACCAGTGCCACAGGGATTCCAAGGCCTGGTGAGCAGGTCTGTCACCACCATGCGGACCTGAAGAGACGTAAACAGGACCAACTGAACCTTTGGATCCAGGAGGCCCAGCAAATGCCCAACACCCCACTACTGAGTAAGTTACATTTAATTATGTATGTAAGAAATTAACCTAGCTGATATTATGCAGATGTGTATTCCAATATTACTTTATTTATATTACAGCTGCAGGTGTCCGTTCTGTGAACCGCAGAGCCTATGGCGATAGGCTGGTGCGGTTGCCGCCACCAGGCACGTCAGTAATCCACTCCCTGTAACTTTAAATAAATATAAAAGTATGACAGTTAGCAAAAGAGTGTAGTGTAGTCACTAAGTAATAAAATGTGCAAGTAACAGTGTAAGAGTGTTTGCAAGTATTGCTTGATTACAAAAGTGTGTTGCAGTCTGTAATCCAAACAGAAAAATTAAAATGTCTGAAATAAAGTTTGAAATAAAGATGCCCCACCTGTAATATAATAGTACACAACCTGCAGCAGGCTGAAAAATACAGCTGCAGAAGATGAGCAAATCACATGTGTGAAATATATCCCTGTTGAAATACTGAAACATGACAGAAGTGAGACTGTTGGAAAGGATTGTAATAACTACAGGTAAAACATGTCAATAAAGCCTAGAAGTAAGTATCATCCTGAATTGTAAAATTAAAACAAGTGAGAGAGTGTGAGAAAGAGTTATGAATCCACCAATAAAGTAGTAATAACTCTTGAATAAAGTATACTGCAGTTAGTACAGAATGAAATGAATGTGACAAGCAGAACCAAACTGCAAAATGTGTTCAAAATGTTCCTCCAGCTGGAATGTGTATCCCAAAATCTGGATATGTTGCTCTCAGTCTGCAATATGCAGATAGTATGAATGTCTGAAATACCAAACATCCACAGTTGTCTATAGCTATATAAAGCAAATGTAGCAGGATGATGTAGCTGAACAAAGCCAGATATGAATGTGTATGAATAAAAATGAAAATGTATATTGATGTAGCAGTAACATTCCTATCACCAACTTGAAGTAGTTATCACATAGGAAACTGTAGGTAGAACAGTAGTGTGTATATATCTGCAGTTATTAAAAATGTACAGCATATGTATTGGTATTTGAAGGTGTTAATTATATTTTCTTCACCCTACCCTATAACCACATATAATCCATTCCACGTGAAATTGGTATGTGCAATCACAATTAACACCCCTGGACATTTGTCCTGTTGGGTCATACATATTTGCATGTACGTTGATGCATCTGCCCTGTTCATACATCCAACCCTGATGGCCTGTTGCCATCAATCAACCCTGCATGTTGTTGGATTGTGTATTGCTGTTCAAATTATGCATGTGTTATGCTCGCTGTTCAATGGTGTGAATATCTGGGTGTTTGGTTAATGGGAATACTATCCCAGGAACACCAAGCAAAGATCACCACGATGCAGAAATATATATATTTTAGGATTTTATTGAAAATAACAAGCGCTTTCGCATACGAACTGTATGCTTCTTCAGGTTATAACAATCAACGTTGATGCATGTGCCCTGTTCATACATCCAAACCTGATGGCCTGTTGCCATTACTCAACCCCGCATGTTGTTGGAATGTGTACTGTTGTTCAAATTATGCATGTGTTATGCTTGCTGTTCAACAGCTTGAATTTATGGGTGTTTGGTTAATGGGAATACTAATGCATGCTGTTACAACTAATTGCAAATGGTATTGTATGTTACTAACCCAAACTGTGATGACATAATGCAAAACATAGGATGACAGGGAAGGCGGGTTCCAGTGGACCCACCTCTCCCACCTCAGCTGGCGAGTGCACCTGGCAGTAGTGCCCAGTCTGGACCCTCCTCCGGTGGCCCTGTGCCACCTGCGGGTGGAAGTGCTGCAGGGGATGGGGCTCATCCCCCCTCTGCAAGTGTGGCCAGAGGAGAACCACCACTCACCCTCCGTAGCGTCCGGACTGTGGTGTGTAGGGAGATCCAGGAATCTGTTCTTGGGACCCTACGCCAGCTTGAGGCACAGGTGGCACAACTTACGAGCATGCCTGTTGCCCTGCCTACACAGCCCCCAGCACAGCCCCATCCTGGGCAGTGAAGGTACAGTGGCAACTGCCCATGGGTGGGGATATCAGTTCCACTGTTGCCATCTGTGGGCTCATGGGCTCTGGATATCCAAACATCCATCCCCGTCAATTGTGCAACCCCCCCACAAGTGTCATACACCGCCCCTGTATGCGTCTTGTTTGTCTTGTCTGTTGACCTACCCAACCTACCTTCCCAGCTATACCAACTTCCTTTACCTGACATACCACTCTCACCTGAAAAAAAAAGGGGCACTCTGTACCCACAAAAAAATTACGCCCCATACATAGCTGCCCATTTCGCACACATGTCTGCTGGACATGGAAACTGTCAACTACAATTGGCTGTACAACAAGTATTATTGTTGTCCTTACACCTCTCTCAGGGGTGGAAGGTATCAAATGTCACACCAAATTACAAACATATGCACAGCTGTTGCTGATGAAGAAATGGGCAGCTATGGGCCTTACCTACATCCCTCCTGCAAAACCCAAGCTTGTTTCCCTACTGTCTTACCCTCTTTGTGACCCCTTTTTCACCACTTTCCTATCTCCCCATTTTCATTTCTTTCAAAGAAAATAGCGCGGGTGTGCACACGAGTAAGCACTTCTAAGCAGTTGTAAGCGGGTATGCGCGGAGCTGAACGCCAGTGCGCATGCGGGAGCTCCGCGCAAACCAGCGCTAACCCGGTTACAACTGCTTAAAAGTGCCTTAGTCACTCTGAATGACAGGTCCTGTAGTCAGTTCAAAAGCAAAATAAAATCCCACTGTCAGTCCCGAACCCAGGAAACAGTAAGCTGCATGACTTACCACTAAGCCATGACTTTTATATAAGACCATTGTGTTACAATAAATATATCATGTAATAGTAGGAATGAATGTAAAGGGAATATAGGATGTGTAGTACACAAAGGATGTCATGAATATTTACTGTCAAATCTAGTGGATTTCTACAATAGTAGTGTGTGAACAGAAACAGCCATGCTAGTTGGTAGCTAGTAGGTAATAATGTCAGTTATTATATATATATATATATATATATATATATATATATATATATATATATATATATATATATATATATATATATATATATATATATATATATATATATATATATATATATAGTTGTAGGTGTCAGTGTACATACACACTTAGTACAGGAAACAGGAGAGATGAATGGAGAAATGTTAATCTACAACACAGCCTGAATTATGAGAGATATACTAACCTTTACACTCACAGAACAGTGTCCACAGCATACCAGCTTTGTCCCCGCCCTTACAATCTGAAAGGGCAACGCCTATCTCACATACCCTTTTATAGCACTGTCCTGAAATCACAGTGAGAACTGCAATCAGTACACAACTGGCTGCATGCAATCAGCAAATGCTGGCTAACAATTGGTGCAAAGGCCATCACATGGACATATGCAGATACCTACAAAAGCATCCTGTACTCCCAGTCCATGCATGCAATACTTTCATTGCACCGTCTGGAGGCAGAGAGAGAGAGAGAAAGAAAGAAAAAAAGGAAATAAAAACACAAACAAAAACTACACTTTAGAAAAACTAAGTTGAAGCTGTCATCAGTGACAGTATCAAGCTGGGCTAGCAGCAGCAGGAACCTATACTAACGGTAACGCAACCAGCTGTGACAAACACAGGTAATGTAAAGTAACAATTTAATAGTCTACATACTGTGAACCCTCCATATGTGTTATTGGTCTGTATCTGTATGTATGTCTATGTGATAAGTTTTGTGTACGTTGTTTTACCCAAAGGGGATGACTATACATTTCATGCCATTCAGTGTTAGGCCATGATTCTGGCACCACTTGTCCGTTTCAGTGAGGCCTGTCTGTAGGATGTGTGTGTCAGCTGGTGTATCGACTATGGTGCCTAGTATGCAGTCATCTGGGAACTTTGTCATCCACAACCCGCCCATGTTTGCTTTCACAGCTGAGAAGTAAATGCCAAACAAGAGGGGTCCTAGGACAGAGCCCTGTGGGATACCACGTGTGACTGGCTTTGAGTCTGACATGGCTCCTGCAATGTTGACTTTATGGATTCTGTTGTTCAACCAGTTTGCAACCCATCATGTGACATATGTATTAACATTTAAGCTAATGAGCTTGTCTATGATGCCTGAGCTGAGTATTGTGTTGAAGGCCTTAGTCAAGCCCAGGTAGGCTTTATGGACTGCTTTGCCCTCATCAATGGCTGTAGTGACTGTTTTGAAAAAGTCAACCAGGTTCAAAAGGCAGGATCAGACCTTCACAAAGCCAAACTGGGTGGAATCAAGTGTCTGTAGGTCCCCAATATCACTGTATATGACTTCCATAATGAATCTTTCTATAGCTTTGCAGACCAGGCTGGTTAAGTTTATGGGGCGGTAGTTCCCAGGGTCAGTACAGGTGCCTCCTTTGTGGAGTGGGACCACTGTTGCTGTACAACAGGGTTCAGGTACATATCCCGCAGTAAGGCTAAGGTTAAATATCAGTTTTATATGCAGTTGTAGCTCCTCTTGGAGTTCACGTAGCACACATCCAGGGATATCATCAGGTCACATTGATGCTGTGTGTTCTGCTTTGCTGAGGGCAGCCCTCAGCTGGACATCTGAGATGACGGGGAGGTTACATTCAGCTGTGATAAGTATTTCTTATTTTGGGGGAGAGGGAGGAGGGATATTTGCACTGAACCTGTCTGCCAGAATGTTGCCAATATCTGTGGGTTCAGTGAATTTTATGTAGTTGTGTACTAACTCTGAACATATCTGAGGCTTTTGGTCCATGTTTCTAACAAAACTGAAGAAGGCCTTATGGTTATCTTTAGTGTCCTTGGCCATTTCTCTCTCGGAGTTGGCCTTGGATGTTGTTATGAGTGAACTTAGCTTATTACTAGTGCCAACCACAGATGCCTTCCCTTTATGTGATTCTGCTCTGTCCTGCAGTATCCTCCTTCTATCGTTATACAATTTGTCTTTGGCTGGGGTCCACCAGACAGGATGCTTAACCTTTGTGCATAGGGTCTGGGTTAGAATTGTGTGTGCATGTTCCATGCATTCTTGGGGATGTCCGTGGGAAGCATTTGCAAAGGGGTCATCATTGTGGGTTGTGGCTTCCACTGGCCCAGTGGGCTGCATGGATACCATCTCAGTCCTAACAAGTGGAAATCTGTCTATTCACATATATTTCAAAGTAGTCTACTGTGCTGGTGGTGGTGGTGGTGGGATATGTATATCCAGGCCGATTATTTTGTGTCCAGATCACAGTAGTGGATGACGTTCCACATACAGTACCTTGTTATGAACCCCCAGAGTGAGGTGGTGCATAGGACCTGTCTCAGTGTGCTGACTGATGGGGCTTGGTACTATGTTGTATGGAATGTGGCAGGTATTGTTGCACAGGTGTCGGCTGAGCACTGATATCTGGCAATGTACATGTGTATCCACCAAGAGACACACACGTGCTACATATGGGAGTAGTAGTATATCACTACAGTTGAGTATCATGTATAGCATGTGTGCCATATTTTGCTGACATAGTTTGCTGATATCCTGTTTGTGTTCTCTTTCAGGGACATGGCGAGTCAGCGAAATCCTGCCTACTCTGCTGCAGAAGATGAAGAGCTACACCAGAGCCTGGTGCAGGATTATGACATACTGTTTTCCCGCACCAGACAGAATCAGCAGGAGAGGGCTGCACTGTAGCAAGACCTTGTCCGTAGGGTAAATGACATTGGCACACATAATAGGACATATGAGCAGGTACGACATCACTGCCGTGATCTAATCAGAAATGTCCGTCAGCGTGCGTCGGATATCCACAGGCAACAGGTCGCCACAGGAGGTGGGGTGGCCACACACCCCCCCTTACCAGACTGGAGGGGCTACTCCTAAGTGTTGTGGCTCCAGCCCAGGAACATCAGCAGCAACACACCTGCATTATGATGGAGGCTGGAGCCACACAGCAACACTACATGGAGCGTGGAGGTAATATGCCATATGTACACTTGACTGTTCTGCACACTGTTAGCTTATGCATGTGTAAGGTGTGTCCTTGTTATGTAGCTGTCAACATAGTATGTAATTGTGCAGGTGTGATATTGCCAATATCAGCAGCTGACATGTGAAAGGCAACTGTTGTACTACTGAACTGTATCATACGCAGTATCAATGGCACAGTTGTGCCCACTGACACTAATCCCCTCATTTCTGCGGGTCCCTCCAGTGTTACAGCAAGGCAGCCCAGCCATACTGGTGAGTGTGTTTTTACAATACTTATAATAGTCCTGATAGTGCTAGTAATAACAGTGTACCTCAGTAGTGCTCTGTGTGTATACTGCAGGGTGTGCATGTGTGCATGTGTGCGTGTGTCCACGTGTGCACGTGTGCAAGTGTGCACATGTCCATATGTGCATGTGTGCATGTGTGCATGTGTCCACGTGTGCACGTGTGCATGTGTGCATGTGTGCATCACTGGCAACATTATGTAGACATTGTAAACTGTGTTTCCTGTCTTCCTCCCACAGGTTCTGGTGCTGCTCTGGTGTCCTGCAGCAGGGAACCTAAATCTGGTGCCACAGGTACTGATAATGATGATATCTGTGTAATGGCACAGGAAGGTGTGTCAGGTTCCGTCACTGGTCAGCCAATTGACAGTACACAGCTGTCAACCCCATCATTGCGCACAGTCATCCTGCCAGTACATCCTATGTCACCAATCTCCCTAGGTGATGGACAGGATACAGTGGGCATTGACCAGGGTAATGTGGTATCTGTGGCACATGCTTCCCCACACAGCAGCCATGGGCAGGGTCCTGAGATGGTACCACACAGACAGTTGCCCATGGGTTCTCGTGGGAGCATCCGTGGGCGTACTGCCTCTGGCACATGTGCCCAAAGAGGCCTGTCAACCTCAGCTATGTTTCGGGCTGTCATGCAGGCACAGTCACATATGGAAAGGTACACCAGACAGGGTCTGAGGGTGCTGAGAGCATGTCGCACATCCATGACTGACAGTATGCGTGACATCGCGGATGCTATCCATAATTTCACTGATGTGGGGACATATTACAGCAATTCCACAACTACATGTCCATGAGCCAGGGCAATGGTGGATGGTTTCGGCGTCGACGTGGCTGTATGCCAGCAATAGCAGCAGCTGGCAGTCGGCGCGGACGAGAACAGGCCCGTGGACGCCCTCATAGTGCCAGCAGCAGCCCCAGCAATGCTGGGTCTGTGCTGTCATCAGACCACCCCAGGAGACCATGTGCACATGGCTCTGGACAGTCCCAACAGGGACCTGTGTCCAGTCAACGAACACCTGCTTCTGATGACAGTACCCAGTCTGGCTTAGTACCAGATATAGTCTGTAGCACCCCTGCCAGGCACAGGTACCATGTCCGTGGCCACAGACACTGATCTGTATGACTTGCCAGGTGCAGTCTGTGGCTGTCCACACACTCCAGTATATGGCAGCCATGAGGTGGAACTGTGTGCATGCATACACACATGCGAAATGTTAACACCTAGGGCTCCCACATACATGCACACACTGCACCAACAGTGCCCCACCCTGTACTGCTGTCCCTCTCCAACACACATACACATACATGTCAATTGGTGGTATCAGTGGCAGACTCAGGCATACCTAGTTCACACCCTGTGCATATGATGAAACTGTGCCACCTCCTGCAATCTCCAACATCAGTGCAGGAACAGGTTAACACGTTGCTGATGCACAGGGTGACTACATAGAAGTGTATTACTAGTATCATGTTGGTAACAGTACAGTGTGCTGATATGATTGTGTGTATATCCCAGCATGCCTGATGCAGTAACTGTATGACTGTCCTGAATTGTTATCTACACCCATAGTAAGTACCATAGTGTAACAGCTGCACATTATTGCATACCGGTGGTAAGGATGTCAACAGATAGCCACATACATAGGTAGCACAGGGGAGAAGGTAATGCAAGTAGTGATACGCAATGATGGACATGTACACTAATGGTGGCATGTTGCCCACAACGACTATGCAATGTGGATGTTTGCGCATGTTGATATGTGTGCAGTACCAATTTAATTTAAATTAAATTAAATATTAAATAATATCAATTTTACCATGGACATCTGAGCTGTGCATTCCTGGGTACATGTTTATAGTGCCTGCATATTTGCACTGTTACCTACTGGAAGTGGTACCCCTTCTTTGTTGTACAATGGACTACTTCCAGCCCTGCTTACTGTAGCTTTGTTTGCATGCATGTTTGCTTGAGGTTCCCTGGAACACTGATTCCACCTGCTATGCAGATTTACAGAGCTTCTGTGGATTCCTAGTGACATCTGCATAGCGTACTATACATATGTCAATGTCTCACTTGACAGAACGTCACTGTCTGTTCTGTTCGCATGTACGTTGCCTGTGACACATTGCATATGACTTACCTGGCATTTACCCACGTGTGCAGTCATAAATGCCAGCGCTATGAAATCAGTAGCAGTACACCCACACATACTCACCTTCAGTATGTTGTTCCCCATTGGCCCTATGTGTTGGTAATCACCATGGCAATCACACTACTATGGTAGCATGTGCAAAGGTAACCTGTGAATCACCTCTATGGTCCAGTTGTGGTATATATGAGTCATGTGGCAATGTCACAGCTGCCACATGTATGCAGTCAACCCTCTCCCCTGGCCAGGAACGTACAACACATGTGTGAGATGCAACCACATAGCCAATCTGGGGACTGAGCACTCTGAACCCAGTACTGCCATACCCTGTCAGGTGGCATGACATACTACAGTATCTGCAATACCAGTCTGACATAGACCTGCACTGACAGCAATCCGAACACACTGGGGCATACTTGGAGCCTCAGAATAGCATCCTGCCTGAGCATCACACACCTCTGCAGCTGGCACACAGGCATACGTTAAGTCGGAACAGAGCGCATGCCACACATGGCACACACATCCCGTGTGCCAAAAACTCACAGCCTGTAGGGCTACACAACACACCTGCTACAGATATGTCAGGTACCTCTCTTGGCTGGTGCAGTGGGGTCCCGCTCAACAGGCTGTACATGGTGAAGGTCGCAGTGATATGCCCGTGGGGCACTATGGTCCACCACATAACACATGCATACAGGTCAGTCAGAGACATGGACACATATGACTCAGTCATTGTCCATGCCACTATGGATGACCTGTGACGTACCTCCCTGGACTACATGATAGGGAACATAGAAGGGCTCTCTCAGCATGTGGCATGGGCTGGTATGAGCCTGACCTTGGTTGCCATCATACCCTCACCAGGTATGCTACCACAATATTTAGTTAGGGTGTTCTATTTCTACATTCTGCTCAATCTCCAATGTCATTCATAGGGTATCCAATGGCTGTCAGCATGTGCTTACATGCTAGGAAAGCCACAATGATTTGCGAGGGGCAGCTTGCACATGTCACCCATGGGCCATTGTATATTGGCGAAGACTCTTGATACACACATAGTGCCTTTTGCTGCTGGGCACAGATTACATAGCCACCTCCGCGGGTATCACACGGGATAGGACACTAACAGTAATGCTACACAACACCAGCAGTGTACACCGCAAGATGCATGCACTGGACACTGCCCTCAGCACGGTAATCTGCAATATCTGTGCAGTAACAGATTCCTGATTCACGGCTCACAGGTACAACCCATCACTGCCAGGTTATACCTCATACCATGCCTGTTGTCCCCTACACATGTACCACACATGAACAGGGGGGAGGTATCTCAAGGCACCACAGATACACACACCTCCAGGTTGTTGGCACAGCACAGAGCATCAGGGCCTATCCATGTGCAGCTAACAGTGTGTTGGACTGCCTTCTGGTTCATAGCCTGGCACACACAACCCTCCCATACAGAGGAAACCACCTGTCCTCCCTAACAACACTGGGAATATGACGGTCTCTAGATATGTCTTTATATGGCTGGACTGCATCCAGCCGAACATTGTGTGTGAGCATTACTGTAGCTACAACACACTAGCTGAAAGGTTCCCAGCATGTAGTCACTGAATTGCAGTGGAACAACATGTTACCACTCCCACAACAGGTGGGAACATGCAGCACCTGTTCATCGACTACATGTAGACTATATGGCCTAGACCAGATGTGTATCCCCTGCTGTTAGGATGATACCATATACATCTCACACTGTATATACACATACCGCATGCAGCCCCTGCACAGTAAGACACAGTCATAATGTTATGCAGTGCAAATACCATTTATTCACTTGAGGCACGTGTCAGACATGGTAACTATTGAAGGTCACAGGTATATATGTGTATGTGTCACACACATACATCATGTGTGCATTACCATTGCTGGTTTAAGCAATGTCATGCATTGTTATGAACAACAACCCACACATGGGCATTTTGTGTGGCAAACACACGTGGCAGTTGTGGGTTTCCAAAACATACCTATCTGTGCTGTGACAGTAGTAATAGACCCAGTAGCGAAGCGCACTATTGGCATTACTGGCTGATTAGCCCTGTTTGGCTGTACTGATAGTGTGGTGACATCACCTGTGTTTACTGGGGGAATATGCAGCATCTGGTGTATTGTAGTAGTTGCCAAAAGGAACTGTTCTCTCACACTTGCAATTACACACACCCTACTACCCCCCCACACACACACACACACTTGCAGGATTCATACCCCTACCTAACTATGTTATGACACGTGAGAGAGACGCATTAGCGAAGTGCACTATTCGAATTGCTGGGAGGTTCCTTTTCTCCGGCTGTACTTATAGGGTGCTGACATCATCAGTGTTTGGAAAGGGTAATGTGCATCATGTAGTATGTTCTCCTGATTGCCAAAAAGCACATATCTTTCATACAGAATTGCACACACACAAAATCTCCTCATCCAAACACACACACCTGCCATTTGCAGGATTCAAACCCCTACCTAACTATGTTATGACACTCGAGACGGACACATTAGCAGAGCGCGCTATTCACATTACTGGGAGTTTTCCCTTCTCCTGCTGTACTTATAGGGTGCTGACATCATCAGTGTTTAGAAAGGGGAATGTGCATCCTGTAGTGTGTTTTCCCAGTTGCCAAAAGGGACATTTCCCTCACACAGACTTGCACACACAACAACCCCGCTCACCCACACACTGAGCATTTACATGGTTCAAACCCCTACCTAACTATATTATGACACTTGAGGGAGACGCATTAGCAGAGCACGCTATCCGATTTACTGGGCATTTGTTCTGCACCTGCAGTATTTATAGTGTGCTGACATCTTTATTTCTACAGAGGTATGTACATCTAGTACTACCTGTCAGGTGGGGGATAGCATATATATGCATTTGCAGCCACCTACTTCAGGGTCAGATATGCACATCGCACTGGCAGGTTATGTTCTATACCATGCTTCGTGACCACAGGACCTGTAACATACAACACAACCAGTCCAGAACACCCCTCCCACATCCAGGGCACACACTTTGCTTCCCTGGGAACAGTGCCAGGATATGCAGGTGTTCACATACACCATTCCAGTTGTTAACGTCAGGTACAGGCATATTGTGTGTGGGAACTACTTAGGCCTCTACAACATTACCCTACAGCCACTACAATTTGTGAGTCCATGTGCTATGGCAGAACCACTCACCACAGCCACATGGGGGAATACACATTCCACCTGACCATCTGCAACATGGGTACTCACTGTTCCACACCAGAGGTAGACCACCATTGTTGATATCTGACCATACCCACCTTTCCCTGGACATCCATATCCCATCCCCACCCCGAGGCAAGGTTGTCACAGCAAACAAACTGTATTTATCACAAGCAGACTTTACACTTGTGAAGACTGGGGTGGAAGACTTCAAAGGACCCATGCTGGGGCAGTATACTGGCCACTCTGCATAATCCTTGACAATTGCATTCTATGAGCATGTGGAAGGTTTGCATTGATCATGCTATCCCAAATATACCCATGACTGCTCCACAACAGGACACCTGTCAGGTGTACACCAGCCATAAATGAGCTGTCCAACAGACAGAGTGAGCTAATACATTGCAGAGCTGTAGCCCACAGAGGGAGGACATCTCTGAACAGTACCGGCATGACACTTCAATCCCACATATTCATCACAACACAGTGTTGACAGTGAAATTGTCCAGACAATGCAGATAAGGCTCCCCTCAGTCTGTTATTGACACCCACTTACTGTTAGAGGTCCTCAGCAAACCTCTTCCAGCACACACCATCAACATGGATGTGGCTTAGCACATTCAAACCCTGGGATCTCCAATGTGTCCCTGCTTGACAGAGGCACAGCACACTAGCCTCACACGATGCCTTATGTGACCTACTTTACAGTGGCATAGTAGCCTACTGTACTGGGGAGGCAGATGCCAAGCACACTCTGGCTAAGCTGTCATTCCCTAGGGCAAACAGCCTAGTGTTGACCTCTACACCCATATGTTTAATTGTCAGATGCACATTATTTGTTGCTGATACACTGTTTGCAGGTCTTTATTGCCATAGCATTCCCTGTTTGTATGAACAACGTGTGTATCTGTGGAAGATGTTTGCATATGCGAGGGATCCACTATATCACGTATGTCTCTGTAGTCATTTAACTGTGTGCACTGGGCAGATTGCTGTAATGTGGTTGGTTCCTGGAATAACACGTACACATACCAGATATGTGTGGCCAACTGCTAAACTGTGATTTGGCCTAAGTGTGTGAGCATGCCCAGTTCAGCCTTCCCATGTCATGTTGTCTGACATATG
The DNA here is from genome assembly GCF_019279795.1 of Protopterus annectens. Classification (NCBI taxonomy): domain Eukaryota; kingdom Metazoa; phylum Chordata; order Ceratodontiformes; family Protopteridae; genus Protopterus; species Protopterus annectens. Next base: position 169,380,793 of record NC_056738.1, read on the forward strand.
TCTCATTTATCAAAGTGTGCGAGCATGCCCAGTGTGTGCTTCCCATATGTTGAACTCTGCAGCCCACTACATTTGTGGATGTGTGTGTGAACTTCAACAATATCTCCCGTTTATGGTTGTGTGTTGTGTGTCATGTTGTGTAGTTACTGTCAAACTGCTTTGTGTGTGAACACAACAGGGATTATACTGTGCCTGCAGGGTTTGCATGGGATACTTTGCATACAGTTGTCAACATCCTTTCATACTGACCTGACACTGTAGTACCGTATAGTGTACTGGTTCAGTACTTTCACTGCGGTGGACAGTATACTGGGCTTTAGTCCTATCACTGCTTTACATTTCCATAGTGAGCACAACAGCCTGGTTAGGGGCCAGTTGTGCACATTTGACCATGTTGCATTATGTTCAGATATGAACTACTTATACCAGGCTTGTCCAACACTGGTAGTGTATTCCACAACATAGGTGTACATTGGCAAACAGTAGCGATGTGCCCTAGGCCATTTCTAATGCTAGTCGGAGAGTGTGTTTGTCCTTCAACACACATTGTAAGTGGTGTTTGCCATAATATATGTCATGGTTAGTATACTGTGCCTCCGTCTACCTGTGACATAATAGTGATACCCAGGGTAAACCTACCATCTCCCATCCACTCATCACGATTCCTCTATGGCACCAGTTGTCTGTTTCTATGTGGCCCTTTTGTGGGATGCTTGTGTCAGCTGGAGGGTCAGATATGGTGGGCAGTTTGTAGTCCTCTGCATACATGTTCAGACACAGTCCTTCCATGTTGGCCTGTACCTATGGGACATATATACCAACCTAGGGAGGTCCCAGGACCAGGCCTTGTGGGATGCCACTTATATCTGGTTTGTAGTCTGACATGGCTGCAGCATGTCTGACCATGTCAGTTCTGTCCTTGTTCTGGTTTGCAACCCCTCTACTGACATAGGGGTTTATATTTAAGCTGGTGAGCATATCTATAATGAACATGTAGGGTATTGTATGGAAGCATTTGCAAGGTCCAGCTTCGCTGTGTGGACCACATTGCCCTCATCAATGACCTTAATGACTGTTTCAAATGGGTCAAACATGTTTAGGGGCAGGATCTGCACTTAGGAAAGCCACACTGGGTTGGGTCCAGTGTCAGTAGGTCCCTATTATCTTTATGTCTGCGGTACATGCTGATCCTTTCCATAGCTGTGCAGACCAAGCTTGTCAGGATTCTGGGGTGGTAGTTTGCAGTATCCATTCAGGCAACACCTTTGTTGAGAAGGACCACTGTTGTTGTACACTGCTCTTTGGGTACATACCCTGTGGTAAGGCTGACATTGAGCAGTAGTGTGATTTGGCATTCCATTCTTCTTGGAGTCCATGTTGGACTCAGCCCAGGACACCATCTCATAACATTGCTGATGTGTGTTTTGCTTTGTAGATGCTGGCTGTTACCTCAGCATCTGCAATGTCAGGGGGCCAGCAGTCTGCTGGGATAGATAATTTGCATTCTGGGGGGGGAGGTTTGCACTGCACCTGTCAGGTTGTATGTTGGCAATATGTGTGTGTGCTTGGTATGTTGTTTGTAATATTTGTGTGATTCAGAGCATATCTGTGAATTCCCAACACGGTTCCTACCATCAGTTGAGTAAGCCTTGGGATTATCCTTAGTGTCCTGTACAATTTGTATCTTCATAGGTTCATAGGTTCATACTAGGCTATCCACCCTAGGGCATTTGTAAGCCTAGCCAGAGTGTGTGTGTGTCTTTCGCCGCCCCTTGCTATGTGAATATTATGGCCATTTATGATTTACTTTACTGTGCCTCTGTCTGGACGTGACACAGTGAAGACCCCCAGTGTACATCTACGATCATCCAGCCACTTGGCAATATTCCTGTTGAAGAGTGTCAGTGAGGGGCTCTGCCTAACATGGAGTGGGATTCTGTTCCAGGGTGTGGGGAGCCTCTGGGTTATGTATCTGTCCCTCCAGCACATCCTATTTCATTATGTGTTGAGGTTGACATCTGTCACTCTCACAGCTCCAATGGCTTTGATTTTTCTGGTGTGGAGCATGTCCATTACTCCTGTGTTGGACATGGCCTTGTACAACAGACATACAATGCCTCTATGTAGGCAGTATGTGACTGCATTCAGCTGGGGTGTCTACAGCCAGGCAGCATATGACATATATTTGAGACCCTTTATCTGCTTGGTGAGGTACCTTTGAGGTCTTTCTAACCACTGCAGGTGTCAGGTAAGGTACATCCCAAATGAGGCATTGTACTAGATTATGGGTCTGATAAGAGAACAGTACAGGGGCACAATGACCTCTGTTGACGTAGATGTGAATCCTTTCATGATACGGTGTCCAATATAAACAGTCTTCCTAGCCACATTGGCAATGTGAGTGTCACATAACAGGTTACTGTCCACTTGTGTCCCTAGGTCCCTGATTACTCCTTCCATACATAATGGTTTACCACCTATGTGGTAATTTGTGAGTACCTTGTTTGGTTTTTGGTGGGACATTCATACTGTCCAGTGTCTTCAGGACATCTGGGTGGGGTTCCTGTGTGTGAGAGTGTGGTCTGTAGCATGCTACAGACTGTACAGCAGTTTTGCCTATGGTTAGGTGCACATGGGTGGTCTCCGATGCTTCGTGCATTGTCACTTACCTGGACATATAGGTGTCTGTGCTGAATATGGATACTCCCCCTTCTTTTATGTTTTGGTCCAGGTTTTGTGGCCATAACGCATGATATGAGGTATAACCTGGTAGTGCTGGTGTGCTGTCAGTAGGCTTGCAGCAGGTTTCTGTCACTGCACAGACATCGATGTTCTCCATACTGGGGAGGGCCTCAGGAGCATGCATATTGCGGTTTACACGTCTGGCACTGGTCAGCATTACTCTTATGTTTCTTACCACTTATGTTTTCTAGGGTGGTGGGTTAGTCTTTTCAGCCTTGCCTACGTACGGCTCTATGGAGGTGGCAAAAGCCTTATCCGATATCCAGACGCCCAGGGGTAACAGGTGCAAGCCATCCCTGGAACAGCAGCATGGCTTGTCATGCATGACATCCCAAGCAGACAGACATTAGATCCTCTTGGACTGACAGCAGTAATTGTGCCACCTGTTAAAGCTGATCATTCTGTGTTTGTACAGTGGCATCATTCTTGGTGAGGGTAGGATGCTGCAAACGGCCAGTGTCATACAGGCCTGGAGTACATGCTCAGAAAGCTCATCCATGTCTCTTTTCATGTAGTCCAGGGAGGTACATCTCAGGTCATTCACACCAGCATGGACAATGATTGCATCATATTTCTACTTGCTTTGGGGTGACCTGCGTACTTGTGTTATGTGGCGTATTGTAGCAGCCTACAGGCAGCTTACTGTACCCTTTCCCTTGTTCAGTCTGGTGAGTGGGACAGCAGTGTGTCTGCATATAGAGTCACCTATTACAACTGTATCAGGCATGTTGTTTCTCCTTCTGGCCTGTGACTGTTTGGCACACCAGCTTTGTGTACTATGTGTTGCATGTGCTATGTTTGGAGGTTGTGGTTGCTTGGGGGTCTGCTTTGGAGGCCTCTGTTGGTGTGGTGTGTTTGTAATTAGGGCCTCCGGGAATGTTTTTCTGTGTTTATGTGTTTGGTTTGCAGTTGTGATAGGTCTATGTGGGACTGGGATTGTGGTGTGTGTGGTTACCTTCTCCTCCTGACTAGTTTTGTCAGTACTGAGTTGAGGAGCTCAGCCTCCAGTTTGGATAAATGGTTGCATCTCTCACATATATTTGTGTTTCTTGGGGGGAGTTGAGGGTTGTCTGTGTACTTGGGGCAGGTCTAATATTGCCTCATGATTCACATATACTACTTGTTGTAGCTGGCCTTAGTGGATTGTATGTGTGGACGTATTTTATTGCCATACTACTGATCAGTGATTACTTCCCTTTTTATGTTTGCTCTATCATGTAGTAGCTTCCTCATTCTCTTGCATGGTTTGGTAATGGCTGGAGTCCAGCATGCCAGATGCCTACGTGTATGGCATTGTGTCTTGTTATTTGTGATTAAATATTCCAAGCATTCCTGGCTGTGTTCATGGAATGCCTGTATAACAGGTTCTGCAGTGTGGCCCATATTTTGCACCTGCACAGGGCCTTTAATGGATTCCACATCAGTTTGGAGGGGTGCAACTTATGCTTTACACATGTTTTTCACTGTGGTTTTCTGGCCTGGGACTGTGGTCAGGATGTGTATATCCAGTGTGATTACTCTATGGTCTGGTCTTACCAGTGAGGGATACACTTCTCATCTTGCCATCCAGTACCCATGTTGCTGATTATCACATCCAGTATGCTTACCCCTCTTGTGGGAGTGGTACGTTGTTCCTGGGCATTTCGGTTTATGGATTCTAGGAACTTTTCTCCTACAGTGTTGGAGCTAGTATAATGCTCCCAGTGTATGTCTGGGTATTTTCAGTCAACCAATATAATGTGGTTTGGGGGGCTTGATATATTCATGTATTCCAACATAGGCCAGGTGCAGTTCCTGGTGTTAGGATGGTAGTCTGTAGCAGGCTATAAACTGGGAAGCAGTTTTAGCCACTGTTACTTGACCATGGCTAGTCCATGCTGTTCTTGTTGTGGTACCAACATGGGGGTGTGGTTATCCTTGACAATTATTGCTAGTCACCCTCCTTTTGTAGCTTGTTCCATGTTTTGAGGCTGTACAGCACAGTATGAGGTGTAACCTGGTAGTGTTAGGGAGCTGTTGTGAGCCTTGACTCAGTTTCCTGTTACAGGACAGATATCAACATTCTCCATACTGGGTGCGTTTACACTGCACGCATCTTGCTGTTTAGACTTCTGGCATTGGGTAGCATTACATCTAGGTTCTTATCCCTTCTGGTACCTATGGAGGTGGGTTTGTGTTTTGAGCCTAACCTATTCAGGGCACGCTGTGGGTAATGACAGCCTTTGCCAGTATCCATGAGGCCTGGACTGATAGGTGCACGCCACCCCCTAGCAGGTGGAGCATCATGTCATGCTCAGCATGTCATCCCAGGCTGGCACACATTGGCTCCCCTTTGACTACCTGCATTACTTCAGCCAATTATTGCAATTGATCATCCCATCGTCATATTGTGGCATCATGCTTGGTGAGGGTAGGTTGTTAGTCAGGGTCCTCAAGTGTGCATATACTACATGGTGTTACATTACATAACACATGGCATTCATGCCTCAGGTGGTGCTGCAGGGCTGCCTCTGTCGGATGCACATATTACACTCCCTGTACATGTTTGAGAGCAGGTTATGTCATTTTAGGCATCCATGTTATTATATGAGTGAGTCAGAGAGGGGTATCATTCCCAGGGTTCCTACTGAGCCAGTGTATGTGCTATGCGTTGCCTCTTTGCCAAGGCCAGGGCATACTGGGCACGCCTCCTTCTGCCTACTGGGGCAGGCTCAGGTTGTTCCTCCTCCGAGTCACGCTCTGCCTGTGATGGCCTTGGCAATGATGGGGGACTGTTTGGCCCGGCCCTATGCTAGTCCTGCTGCAGCTGTTTTCGCAAGATCATATTATGTAGCATAGCACATACCATGACAATTTGGGTACATGTAGTTGGTGAGTACTGCAAGGCTCCACCAGATGTGCCCAGACACCGGAACCGTGACTTGAGCAGCCCAAACACACGCTCTATTACATTACTTGTTTGTGCGTGTGCCTCATTATGGTGTTCCTGTTCAGGTGTGTGTGCGTTTCTGATGGGTGTCATCAGCCACAGCTCCAGTGCATAACCTGCAACCCCCACTAGGTGTCCGTGTGGGATGTCCCCATTGGCAAATGTCTGGTACAGCTGCGTCAAATGCCAGATATGGGGATCACGGCAGCTCCCAGGGCAGCCAGCACACACATTCATTATTATGCCCGGTGCATCACACATGACCTGGCAGTTGATGGAGTCGAAGCTCTTGCGGTTAATGTAGGCCCTACCCCACTCACCGGCTGGCACTTTGATGCATATGTGCGTGCAGTCTATTGCACCCACTACCTCAGGGTATTCCGCTATTTGCTGGAAGAGACGCATATTGCTGGCCAATACCTCACGGGCATTGGGGAAATATACATGATCACCGACATGTGCTGACATGGGATCCAGGAACTGGTGCAGTACCCTGGAGGCTGATGCCTGTGATATCCCCATCATATCACCAGTTGGTCTCTGGAAGGTACCTGTTGCTAGTATTTTTACACCAACACATACCTTGGTTTCCACTGGGATGGGTTCCCCTCTGTTGGTTCTGTGTGTGAGGCGTGGCCTGCACAGCTCGACAATTTGCTGCAGGAGGTCTCTGTCCACTCTATAGCACTCTACTATCTCCAGGTCATGTAACCCGTGGTAAGTGACCTGGGCCTGTACACTCTTCTCCGTCTCCTCACTGTGGGTTGTCTGGCACCATCTGCATTGTCACCACCCTCAGCAAGTCGCCTATGTCTCCTTATGACAGCTATGGCAGCCCCTAGCATTTCTTCTCTGAGTTCAGCTTTTTCAAGTTTTCACTTCTAATAGCTTACTCCTGTCTTGCAGTGTCTCTTGAGAGAAACATCCTGCACTGCTGTTTGCAGAGTTTTAAGTGCTTGGCTGAACTACTATTCTGCCTGTGTAATTGCCTGCTTCTAATTGTTTTCACCTGCTAGCTCCAGCAGTATTCCCTGCTAGCTTCCTACTAATTCTGTTGCTTCCTTTTTCCTGTCTGTTTCCTCAGGGGGGTGCAATGTGCATATCAGCAGAAATACGCTCACAGTGGCTTACACGCGTGCACACATGCTTACACGGTTCAGAATCTGCTTATTCGGGTTAAAACACCAGCGCAAACAGTCTTACAAATCTGCCAACAGGCTCCCACATGCTCAGTCTGCCCTACACACGCGCACACTAGCACAAACAGTCTTACAAGTCTGCCAACAGGCTCCCACATGCTCAGTCTGCCTTACACGTGCGCACACTGTCCTACCCAAGCCTCATGGTGCGCAATCGTGCGCATGCACGCCCAACAAGAAACTTTGGTGTAAGTAACAGTGTACACCTTCCATTTCTTGACTTTCCCATGCTTATCTTGTGGCACTCCTCTTTCCATGATCTGTGTCTGACATCTGTCATGTAACGCTGACCTCCAATGAACTGCATTTCTTTCTACCATTCCCCCCTGTGATGTCACCTATCTTCTATTCTATTCCTCCCCCTTATGTATCTCTTACACTACTCAGAATGTGCTCATTTGCTATGTGACAGTGGGATTCAGTATCCTAACACTCATTTACATCAGATTGCCTACTAATGCTTAGTTACATGTCTTAGACTCAGCTTCCCCCCTTAGCAACCACTAAATGGTGGCCATGTTGTTTTTGGTCTGCTGGTCCCTGCAAATCCATGTATTGCATAAAACTCACATTTGTAGGTTTATAACCTTCATTTTTATGTTTTATACAGCGCAGCCAGTTTGCGCGGGGCTGCGCTGCGTTTAAACATCATATTTGTATTGGGGTACCTTGCCACTGGCCACATATTTGGCCATTGGCATGCTGCCTGACACATATGCACCCTTTATTTGGAGCTGACATGGCTCCATTGTGATTTTTGCAGAAACGTACTCAGTTGTCAACTGACTACATTTCTGCAGCTAAAACGGTTCTTTCACGGGCTGCTTTCTGCTTCATGGATCGCTACTCTATCTCATTTGCATGCCTTTCAGCTGCAAGTGAGGTATTTAGCATATCCACGCCCAGTCCATGTAAGAGACGTTTTAGCTGGTCTCTTACACGGAGTTTCGGGCTGTTCCTGGATCGCGAGGCTTGCATGGAGTCTTACACGTCTCTTACACTCCGTGCAAGCCTTCGTGAATCCTGCCCAATATGTTTTTACAGGCAATATTTACAGACAATTTTTTACTCACAAAATCACTTATATTATTCAACACACCAGTTCCAGACTGTATAAAAAAAAGCAAATATTCTTTGCTCTGGTCTATACTGTCCATTGCCAGGAAAACAATTACAAAAAACTGGAACTCTTCATCTATTCCTTCACTTAAAGTATTTAAAAGTCTTCTCTTGGAAATATCTAAGTTAGAAATGTTGACTATTAAATCCAAATCTACGAGGAATACAAATTTATATTATCAATGGAAAGACATACATGAACTATTAGTTAAATAACTAGATTAATGATTAATGCAGTATTCTTTCCTTTCTTTTTCTTTTTGTTCTTTATCTCCCATATCTTTTCCCTTATATTATTTCTACAAAAATATTAATATAACTGATTTTGTTGTTTGATATATAGTGAACATCATTGTATATAGTTCTATTTTATTATAATTATTATATTAATGTTTTCTTTTTTAAATATTGTACTCAAAAAAAATTGCTCAATCTTTTTCAAAATATTTGTTCATTACAATAATGTTTTCAATAAAGCTGTTTTAAAAATGGTTTACAGTACTGAATTGCATACTATAAAGATTAGAACTTCTAATATTACACATTCATATAAATCTCAGCTTAAACTTAAAGACTTGCTTGAAAAATATTAATTGTTGTTGATATGTAAAACTTCGATGTATTGATCAGCTGTGAACCTATGTAAATACTTATTTGTTTTAAAAATAAAAAGTGAAGTTGAACTCAAACCCTGTATCAGCAATACGAATCAATGAAGGCAGTCCTAGGTGTAGTGTAAGTTCCACCAATAATTCCACAACCAGCTCGAACCAAATGTAGTTTATTCCAAAAATCAGCAAGCAGACAAGAAGACAGGATTAAGTGCTTTCGTCTCCTATCCGGAGACCTCTTCAGAATCAATATTGAAAGGAGGCAGCACTTTTTATAACACTACCACTCACAATGTAATCACCAATAAAACAGTTAATTAATTAAATAATGAACAATTAAGAAACAATTAAGAAATCCCTATCTTAAAGATGTATCTCATCCTATATACACAGTGTTATGTATTAAACAAAAATGCCTCACGGTAGATACCTAATACTATTCAACTAGGTTAAAACAATAGGCAGGATTCACGAAGCCTCGGTGTAAGAGATACATGGCTTACACGGAGGCTGCAGTTAAACGGTGTGACGTCAGCATGTCATGCATATGCATGAGGGCATGCTGAATCACACCGAAGGCTGACACGGTCCGTGGAAGACAGTAGGGGGCATGTCCATAGGCCGAGCCCTGCAAGCGGACATGCCCCCAGAAGAGTAAAATTGCCCAAAGTAAACACCCACAACAGAGGCCATGGAAATGTGAATAGACACAACACATGCCCCCTCAGACTATGAACATAAAATATATAAATGAACATGTCATATATATTTTTGAAATCGTAAACATGTTTGCCCGTGAGTGCGCTCGTTTGCGTGGGCATGCCCGTAGCTTAGCCACAGTTAGCAGTCAGTGGAAAAGGATATAAGAACTAAATATGCAAAGTAAACCAAGAAGCAATAGCGTAGCGGTAGAGACGTCGGCTGAAGAACAGGCATTCATGGTTCGAGCCCCCACAACACCAATTTTTATTTTTAGTAAAATAAGCACGAAACAAGTCCCTGACAAACATGCACACATATAAAATCATAGTTCATGTAAAATGTAATGAAAGAGTCCATTTATTTTGAAGAAATGTGAGATAACAAAATAATAAAAAATGCCAGATGTGCCTATAGCTGAGCTACATTTTAACAAGGTGAGTGCATCTGCCCGTAGGTGAGCAGTGGTTTAACAGATGTAAAATGAGTGCCCAAAGGTGAGCAGTGGTTTAACAGGTGCAAAATGAGTGCCCGTAGGTGAGCAGTGGTTCAACAGGTGCAAAATAATTGCCCGTAGGTGAGCAGTGGTTTAACACGCTGAAACTGTGTGCCCCTAGCTGAGCTGAGTGTAATATGCATGCTGACAGCCAAATGAAGTGTAAACCAGCGTAACCCATTTGCGCGGAGCTGCGCACCGCGCCAACAAGCTAACCGACAGGCAACGTTGAGCAAGCCGTATCAAAACTGCCTTTACACAGACATACCCCCAGCCTGTCTAGACAGTCATAAAAAATAAAAAGCAGTAGCCAGGTTCGAACCCAGGATACTGTGCACCATAGGCAAGGTACTGAACCACTAAGCCATGACAGCAGTACCTATGAATGCAGTAATAGCAAATATATAGGAATGAATACATAGTGGAGCATGACAAAGCAGGTTTTGTGAAGTTGATACAATTCCAAAATGGCCAATCACAGATATGTGCGGGAAAAATGGCATATATAAGCCCCATAGGCAGGAATACACAGCATAAACTATTGTAGAACTGACTTGCAGCCAGAATGTCAGGAGTAGGTGAGGGTAGTTGCTTTCGAGCACAGAGGAGTTGAGGAGTCCAGATACATGGTCTGGCTCCTAGTCCACAATCATGAGGCCCAACTCTTGCAGGGCCAGGTCCTGTGGGGAGCATATAGGGTTGAGGCGTGGGACCGGTTGGCTCATGATCTCACTAGTGCCACAGGGATTCCAAGGACTGGTGAGCAGGTTCGTCACCACCATGCGGACCTGAAGAGACGCAAGCAGGACCAATTGAACCTTTGGATCCAGGAGACCCGGCAAATTCCCAATGCCCCACTACTGAGTAAGTTACATTTAATTATGTATGTAAGAAATTAAACTAGCTGATATTATGGAGATGTGTATTCCAATATTACTTCATTTATATTACAGCTGCAGGTGTCTGTTCTGTGAACCGCAGAGCCTATGGCGATAGGCTGGTGCGGTTGTGCCACCAGGCAGGTCAGTAATCCTCTCCCAGTAACTGTAAAGAAATATAAAAGTATGACAGTTAGCAGAAGAGTGCAGTGTAGTCACTAAGTAATAGAATGTGCAAGTAACAGTGTAAGAGTGTTTGCAAGTATTGCTTGATTACAAAAGTGTGTTGCAGTCTGTAATCCAAACAGAAAAATGAAAATATCTGAAATAAAGTCTGAAATAAAGATGCCCCACCTGTAATATAATAGTGCACAACCTGCAGCAGGCTGAAAAGTACAGCTGCAGAAGATGAGCAAATCACATGTGTGAAATATACCCCTGTTGAAATACTAAAACATGACAGAAGTGAGACTGCTGGAAAGGATTGCAATAACTACAGATAAAACATGTCAATAAAGCCTAGAAGTAAGTACCATCCTAAATAGTAAAATGAAAACAAGTGAGAGAGTGTGATAAAGAGTTATGAATCCACCAATAAAGTAGCAATAACCCCTGAATAAAGTATACTGCAGTCAATACAGAATGAAATGAATGTGACAAGCAAAACCAAACAGTGAAATATGTTCAAAGTGTTGCTGCAGCTGGAATGTGTATCCCAAAATCTGGATATGTTGCTCTCAGTCTGCAATATGCAGATAGTATGATTGTCTGACATACCAACATCCACAGTTGTCTATAGCTATATAAAGCAAATGTAGCAGGATGATGTAGCTGAACAAAGCCAGATATGAATGTGTATGAAGAACAATAAAATGTATATTGATGTAGCAGTAACAGTCCTATCACCAAATTGAAGTAGTTATCATATAGGAAACTGTAGTTAGAACAGTAGTGTGTATATATGTGCAGCTATTAGAAATGTACAGCATATGTATTGGTATTCAAGGTGTTAATATTATTTTCTTCACCCCACCCTATAACCACATATAACCCATTCCACGTGAAAATGGTATGTGCAATCACAATTAACACCCATGGACATTTGTCCTGTTGGGTCATAAATATTTGCATGTCCGTTGATGCATCTGCCCTGTTCATACATCCAAACCTGATGGCCTGTTGCCATCAATCAACCCTGCATGTTGTTGGACTGTGTATTGCTGTTCAAATTATGCATGTGTTATGCTCGCTGTTCAGTGGTGTGAATATCTGGGTGTTTGGTTAATGGGAATACTAATGCATGCTGTTACAACTAATTGCGAATGGTATTATATGTTACTAACCCAAACTGTCATGACATAATGCAAAACATAGGACGACAGGGAAGGTGGGTTCCAGCGGACCCACCTCTCCCACCTCAGCTGGCGAGTGCACCTGGCACTAGTGCCCAATCTGGACCCTTGGGTGGGGATATCAGTTCCACTGTTGCCATCTGTGGGCTTATGGGCTCTGGATATCCAAACATCCATCCCCGTCAATTGTGTAACCCCCCCACACATCATACACCGCCCCTGTATGAGTCTTGTTTGCCTTGTCTGTTGACCTACCCAACCTACCTCCCCAGCTATACCGACTTCCTTCACCTGACATACCACTCTCACCTGAAAAAAAAAAAAAAAAGGCACTTTGTACCCACAAAAAAATTACGCCCCATACATAGCTGCCCATTCTGCACACATGTCTGCTGGACATGGAAACTATCAATTACAATTGGCTGTACAAGTATTATTGTTGTCCTGACACCTCTGTCAGGGGTGGAAGGTTGCAAATGTCACACCAAATTAGATACATATGCACAGCTGTTGCTGATGAAGAAATGGGCAGCTATGGGCCTTACCTACATCCCTCCTGCAAATCCCAAGCTTGTTTCCCTACTGTCTTACCCTCTTTGTGACCCCTTTTTTGCCACTTTCCTGTCTCCCCATTTTCATTTCTTTCAAAGAAAATAGCGCGGGTGTGCGCCAGAGTAAGCACCGTTAAGCGGTTGTAACCGGGTGTGCGCATGTGTGCGTGGAGCTGAACGCCAGTGCACATGCTGGAGCTCCTCGCAAACCAGCGCTAACCCAGTTACAACTGCTTAAAAGTGCCTTAGTCACTCTGATTGACAGGTCCTGTAGTCAGTTCAAAAGCAAAATAAAATCCCACTGTCAGTCCCGAACCCAGGGCCTTGGAAACAGTAGTCTGCATGACCTACCACTAAGCCATGACTCTTATACAAGAACATAGTGCTAAAATAAATATATCATGTAATAGTAGGAATGAATGTAAAGGGAATATAGGATGTGTAGTGCACAAAGCATGTCATTTAGAATTACTGTCAAAACTAGTGGATTTCCATAATAGTAGTGTGTGAACAGAAACAGCCATGCTAGTTGGTAGCTAGTAGGTAATAATGTCAGTTAATGTACATATATAAATGTATGTATATTTATATATATATATATATATATATATATATATATATATATATATATATATATATATGGTTGTGGGTGTCATTGTGCATACACACTTACTACAGGAAACAGGAGAGAGGAATGGAGAAATGTGAATCTACAACACAGTCTGATTCATGAGAGAGACACTAACCTGTACACTCACAGAACAGTGTCCACAGCATACCAGCATGGTCCCCGCCCTTACAATCTGAACGAGCAATGCCTATCTCATATACCCTTTTATAGCACTGTCCTGAAATCACAGTGAGAACTGCAATCAGTACACAACTGGCTGCATGCAATTAGCAAATGCTGGCTTACAATTGGTGCAGAGGCCATCACATGGACTTATGCAGATACCTACAAAAGCATCCTGTACTCACACTCCACACATGCAATACGTTCATTGCACTGTCTGGAGGCAGACAGAGAGAGAGAGAGAGACAGACAGAGACAGAGACAGAGAGTGAGAGAAAAAAAAAAAAAAGCAACAACACACGGTACACACACTGAGTCTAAGCTGTCAGCAGTGACAGTAGCAAGCCATGCCAGCAGCAGCAGGAAGCAGTAGTAGCAGTAACGCAACCAGCTGTGACAAACACAGGTAATGTAAAGTAGCAGGTTAATAGTCTGCATACTGTGAACCCTCCATATGTGTCATAGGTCTGTATCTATAGGTATGTCCATGTGATATGTTGTGTGCACGTAGTTCCACCAAAAGGGGGTGACTATACATTACATGTCAGTCAGTGTTAGGCCATGATCCTGGCAGCAGTTTTCTGTTGCAGTGAGGCCCGTCTGTAGGATGTGTGTGTCAGCTGGTGTAACGACTATGGTGCTTAGTTAGCAGTCATCTGGGAACTTTGTCATCCACAACCCGCACATGTTCGCCACTACATCTGAGAAATAAATGCCAAACAAGAGGGGTCCTAGGACAGAGGCCTGTGGGATACCACATGTGACTGGCATTGAGTCTGACATGGCTCCTACAATATCGATATTATGGATTCTGTATGTCAACCAGTGTGCAACCCATCATGTGACATATGTAGTAACATGTAAGCTAATGAGCTTGTCTATGATGCCTGAGTGGAGTACTGTGTTGAAGGCCTTAGGCAAGTCCAGGTAGGCTGTATGGATTGTGTTGCCCTCATCAATGGCTGTAGTGACTGTTTTGAAAGGTCAACCAGGTTCAAATGGCAGGATCAGCCCATCACAAAGGCAAACTGGCCAGGAAGAAGTGTCTGCAGTTACCCAATATCGCTGTATATGTGTCCCATACTGAATAATTCCATAGCTTAGCAGACCAGGCCGGTTAAGCTTATGGTGCGGTAGTTCCCAGGGTCAATAGAGGTGCCTCCTTAGTGGAGTGGGACCACTGTTGCTGTATGCCAGTGTTCAGGTACATATCCTGTAGTACGGCCAAGGTTAAATATCAGTCTTATATGCGGTTGTATGTCCTCTTGGAGTTCACGTAGCACACATCCAGGGATACCATCAGGTCACATTGATGCTGTGTGTTCTGCTTTGCTGATGGTGGCCCTCACCTGGACATGTGAGATGATAGGGAGGTTACATTCAGCTGTGATAAGTATTTCTACTTGTGGGGGAGAAGGAGGGGGATATGTGCACCGAACCTGTCTGCAAGAATGTTGCCAATATCTGTGTGTTTGGTGAATGCTAAGTAGGTGTGTATTAACTCAGAGCATATCTGAGGCGTTTGGTCCATATGTGTAACATAACTGAAGAAGGCCTTGTGGTTATCTATAGTGTCCATGGCCATTTCCCTCCCAGAGTAGTCCGCGGATGCTGTTATGAGAGACCGTAGCTTATTACCAGTGCTGACCACAGATGCCTTCCCTTAATGTGAATCTGCTCTGTCCTGCAGTAGCCTCCTTCTATTGTTATACAATCTGCCTTTGGCTGGGGTCCACCGGGCAGGATGCCTAACCTTTGTGCATAGGGTCTGGGTTAGAAATGTGTGTGCATGTTCCATGCAATCTTTGGGATGTCCTTGGGAAGCATTCACAAAGGGGTCAGCAGTGTGGGCTGTGGCTTCCACTGGCCCAGTGGGCTGCATGGATACCATCTCAGTCCTAACAAGTGAATAACTGTCTAATCACATACATATCAAAGTAGTCTACTGTGCTGGTGGTGGTGGTGGGATATGTATATCCAGGCCGAGTAACTTGTGTCCAGATCACACTAGTGGATGGTGTTCCACATACAGTACCTTGGTATGAACCCCAGAGTGAGGTTGTGCATTGGACCTGTCGCAGTGTGCTGACCGATGGGGCATGCTACTATGTTGTATGGAATGTGGCAGGTATTGTTGCACAGGTGTTGGCTGAGCACTGATATCTGGCCATGTATTTGTGTATCCACCAAGAGACACACACATGCTACATATGGGAGTAGTAGTATATCACTACAGTTGAGTATCATGTATAGTATGTGTGCCATATATTGCTGACATAGTCTGCTGATATCCTGTTTGTGTTCTCTTCCAGGGAGATGGCGCGTCAGCGTAATCCCGCCTACTCTGCAGCAGAAGATGAGGATATACACCAGAGCCTGGTGCGGGATTATGACATACTGTTTTCCCGCACCAGCCAGAATCAGCAGGAGAGGGCTTCACTGTGGCAAGACCTTGTCCGTAGGGTGAACGACATTGGCACACATAATAGGACATATGAGCAGGTATGACATCACTGCAGTGATTTAATCAGAAATATCCGTCAGCATGCGTCAGATATCCACAGGCAACAGGTTGCCACAGGAGGTGGGGTGGCCACACATCCCCCCCTCACCAGACTGGAGGGGCTACTCCTAAGTGTTGTGGCTCCAGCCCCGGAACAGCAACAGCAATACACCTGCATCATGATGGAGGCTGGATCCACACAGCAGCACGACATGGAGCATGCAGGTAATATGCCATATGTGCACTTGACTGTTCTGTACACTGCTAGTTTATGCATGTGTAAGGTGTGTCCATGGTATGTAGCTGTCAACATAGTATGTAATTTTGCAGGTGTGATATTGGCAATATCAGCAGCTGACATGTGAATGGCAACTGGTCTACTACTGCACTGTATCATATGCAGTATCAATGGCACAGTTGTGCCCACTGACATTAATCTCCTCATTTCTGCAGGTCCCTCCGGTGTTACAGCAAGGCAGGCCATCCATGCTGGTGAGTGTGTTTAACAATACCTATAATAGTCCTGATAGTGCTAGTAATACTAGTGTAACTCAGTAGTGCTCTGTGTGTATACTGCAGGGTGTGCATGTGTGCATGTGTGCCTGTGTCCACGTGTGCATGTGTGCATGTGTGCCTGTGTCCATGTGTGCATGTGTGCATGTGTGCATGTGTGCCTGTGTCCACGTGTGCACATGTGCACATGTGCATGTGTGCATGTGTCCACGTGTCCACGTGTGCACGTGCCCACGTGTGCATGTGTGCACATGTGCATGTGTGCCTGTGTCCATGTGTGCATGTGTGCATGTGTCCACGTGTGCATGTGTGCATGTGTGCATAAGTGCATCACTGGCAAAATTGTGTGGACACTGTAAACTGTGTTTCCTGTCTTCCTCCCACAGGTTCTGGTGTTGCTTTGGTGTCCTGCAGTAGGGAACCTGAATCTGGTGCCACAGGTACTGGTAATGATGATATCTGTGTAATGGCACAGGAAGGTGTGTCAGGGTCCGCCATTGGTCAGCCAATTGACAGTAAACAGCTGTCAACCCCATCATTGCGCACAGTCATCCTGCCAGTACATCCTATGTCACCATTGTCCCTAGGTGATGGACAGGATACAGTGGGCATTGACCAGGGTAATGTGGTATCTGTGGCACATGCTTCCCCACACAGCAGCCATGGGCAGGGTCCTACGATGGTACCACACAGACAGTTGCCCATGGGTTCTCGTGGGAGCATCCGTGGGCATACTGCCTCTGGCAGACGTGCCCAAAGAGGTCTGTCAACCTCAGCTATGTTTCGGGCTGTCATGCAGGCACAGTCGCGTATGGAAAGGTACACCAGACAGGGTCTGAGGGAGCTGAGAGCATGTCGCACAGCCATGACTGACAGTATGCGTGACATTGCGGATGCTATCCGTAATTTCACCGATGTCATAGACAGACGTTGTGGGGACATATTACAGCAGTTTCACAACCACATGTCCATGAGCCAGGGCAATGGTGGGTGGTTGCGGCATCGATGTGGCCATATGCCAGCAACAGCAGCAGCTGGCAGTCGGCGTGGACGACAACAGGCCCACGCATGCCCCCATAGTGCCAGCAGCAGCCCCAGCAATGCTGGGTCTGTGCTGTCATCAGAACACCCCAGGAGACCACGTGCACATGGCTCTGGACAGTCCCAACAGGGACCTGTGTCCAGTCAACACACTCCCGCTTCTGATGACAGTACCCAGTCTGGCTTAGTACCAGATACGGTCCGTAGCACCCCTGTCAGGCACAGGTACCGTGTCCGTGCCCACAGACACTGATCTGTATGACCTGCCAGGTGCAGTCTGTGGTTGTCCACAAACCCCTGTATATGGCAACCATGAGGTGGAACTGTTTGCATGCATACACACATGTGAAATGTTAACACCTAGGGCTACCACATACATGCACACACTGCACCAACAGTGCCCCACCCTGTACTGCTGTCCCTCACCAACACACATACACACACATGTCAATTGGTGGTATCAGTGGCAGACTCAGGCATACCTAATTCACACCCTGTGCATATGATGAAACTGTGCCACCTCCTGCAATCTCCAACATCAGTGCAGGAACAGGTAAACATGTTGCTGATGCACATGGTGACTACATAGAAGTGTATTAGTAGTATCATGTTGGTAACAGTACAGTGTGCTGATATGACTGTGTGTATATCCCAACATGCCTGATGCAGTAACCATATGACTGTCCTGAATTGTTATCTGCACTCATAGTACGTACCAAAGTGTAACAGCTGCACATTATTGCATACCGGTGGTAAGGATGTCAACAGATAGCCACATACATGGGTAGCACAGGGGGGAAGCTAATGCAAGTAGTGATACACAATGATGGACATGTACAGTAATGGTGGCAAGTTGCCCACAACGACTATGCAATGTGGATGTTTGCACATGTTGATACGTGTGCAGTACCAATGTAATCCAAATCACAATTAACTATGACATAATATCAGTTCTACCATGGGCATCTGCGCTGTGCATTCCTGGGTACATGTTGATAGTGCCTACATATTTGCACTGTTACCTACTGTTTGTGTTACCCCTTCTTTGTTGTACAATGGACTACTTCCAGCCCTGCTTACTGTAGCTTTGTTTGCATGCATGTTCGCTTGGGGTTCCCTGGAACACTGCTTCCACCTGCAATGCAGAGTTACAGTGCTTCTGTGGACTCCTAGTGACATCTGCATAGCGTACGATACGTATGTCAAGTTTACACATGACAGAACGTCACTGTCTGTCCTGTTCGCATGTACGTTGCCTGCGACACATTTCACGTCTTACCTGGCATTTACCCACGTGTGCAGTCATATATGCCAGTGCTATGAAATCAGTAGCAGTACACCCACACATACACACCTTCAGTATGTTGTTCCCCATTGAACCTATGTGTTGGTAATCACCATGGCAATCACATTACTAGGGTAGCATGTGCAAATGTAACCTGTGAATCACCTCTATGGTCCAGTTGTGGTTTATGTGAGTCATGTGGCAATGTCACAGCTGCCAAATGTATGCAGTCAACCATCACCCCTGGCCAGGAATGTACAACACATGTGTGGGATGCCACCACATAGCCAATCTGGGGACTGAGCACTCTGAACCCAGTAATGCCATACCCTGTCAGGTGGCATGACATACTACAGTGACTACAATACCAGTCAGACATAGACCCACACTGACAGCAATCTGAACACACTGGGGCATACTTGGAGACTCAGAATAGCATCCTGCCTGAGCATCACACACCTCTGCAGCTGGCACACAGGCAAACGTTACATCGGAACAGAGCACATGCCACACATGGCACACACATCCCGTGTGCCACACACTCACAGCCTGTAGGGCTACACAACACACCTGCTACAGATGTGTCAGGTACCTCTTTTGGCCACTGCAGTGGGGTCCCGCTCAACAGGCTGTACATCGTGAAGGTCACAGTGATATGTCTGTGGGGCACTATGGTCCACCACAAAACACATGCATACAGGTCAGTCAGAGGCATGGACACATATGACTCAGTCATTGACCATGCCACTATGGATGACCTGAGACATACCTCCCTGGACTACATGATAGGGAACATAGAAGGGATCTCTCAGCATGTGGCACAGGCCAGTATGAGCCTGATCTTGGTTGCCATCATACCCTCACCAGGTATGCTACCACTATATGTAGGAAGGGTGTTCTATGTCTACATTCTGCTCAATCTCCAATGTCATTCATAGGGTATCCACTGGCTGTCAACGTGTGCTTACATGCTAGGGAAGCCACAATGATTTGCGAGGGGCAGCTTGCACGTGACACCCATGGGCCAATGTATATTGGCGAAGCCCCTTGATACACACATACTGCCTTATGCTGCAGGACATGGATTACATAGCCACCTCTGTGGGTATCACACAGAATAGGACACTAACAGTGATGCTACACAACACCAGCAGTGTACACCGCAAGATGCATGCACTGGACACTGTCCTCAGCACGGTGAACTGCAATGTCTGTGCAGTACCAGAGTCCTGATTCACAGCTCACAGGTGCAACCCATCACTGCCAGGTTATACCTCATACCATGCCTGTCGTCCCCTACACATGTAACACACATGGACAGGGGGGTGGTATCCCAAGGCACCACAGATACACACACCTCCAGTTTGTTGGCACAGCACAAAGCATCAGGGCCTATTCATGTGCAGCTAACAGTGTGTCAGACTGCCTTCTGGTTCATAGCCTGGCACACACAACCCTCCCATACACAGGAAACCCACCTATCCTCCATAACAACACTGGCAATATGACAGTCTCAAAAACTGTCTTTATATGGCTGGACTGCATCCAGCCAAACATTGTGCATGAGCATTACTGTAGCTACAATACACTAGTTGAAGAGTTCCCAGCATGTGGTCACTGAATTGCAGTGGAATAACATGTTACCACTCCCACAGCAGGTGGGAACATGCAGCACCTGTACATCGACTACATGTAGACTATATGGCCCAGACCAGATGTGTATCCCCTGCTGTAGGTATTTTACCATATACACCCACACTGTATCGACACATACCGCATGCGGCCCCTGCACAGTAAGACACAGTCATATTGTTATGCATTGCAAATACCATTTATCCACTCGAGGCATGTGTCAGACATGGTAACTACTGCAGGTCACAGGTATTTATGTGTATGTGTCACACACATACATCATGTGTGCATTGCCATTGCTGGTTTAGGCAATGGCATGCATTGTTATGCACAAAGACCCACACAAGGTCATAATGTGTGACACAACCACACGTGGCAGTTGTGGGTTTACAAAACATACCTATCTGTACTCTGACAATGGTAATAGACCCAGTAGCAGAGCGCACTATTGGCATTACTGGCCAACTAGACCTGTTTGGCTGTGCTGATAGTGTGGTGACATCCCCTGTGTTTACTGGGGGAATATGCAGCATCTGGTGTATTGTAGTATTTGCCAAAAGGATCTGTTCTTTCACACTTGCATTTACACAGACCCTACTACCCCTACACACACTTGCCATTTGCTGGATTCATACCCCTACCTAACTATGTCACAACACGTGAGAGAGACACATTAGCAAAGTGCACTATTCGGATTACTAGGAGGTTCCTCTTCTCTGGCTGTAATTATAGGGTGCTGACATCATCAGTGTTTGGAAAGGGTAATGTGCATCATGTAGTGTGATCTCCTGATTGCCAAAACTAACATGTTTTTCATACAGGATTGCACACACACAAACTCCCCACATCCAAGCACACACACACTCGCCATTTGCAGGTTTCAAACCCCTACCTGACTATGTTATGACATTTGAGAGAGACGCTTTAGCAGAGTGCGTTATTCGGATTACTGAGAGGTGTCTCTTCCCCAGCTGTACTTATAGGGTGCTGACATGATCAGTGTTTGGAAAGGGCAATGTGCATCATGTAGTGTGATCTCCTGATTGCCAAAACTAACATGTTTTTCATAGAGAATTGCACACACACAAACTCCCCACATCCAAACACACACACACTTGCCGGTTTTAAACCCCTACCTAACTATGTTATGACACTTGAGAGAAACGCTTTAGCACAGTGCGCTATTCGGATTACTTGGAGGTGTTTCTTCTCCAGCTGTACTTATAGGGTGCTGACATCATCAGTGTTTGGAAAGGGTAATGTGCATCATGTAGTGAGATCTCCTGATTGCAAAAAAGCACATGTCTTTCATACAGAATTGCACACACACAAACTCCCCACATTCAAACACACACACTTGCCATTTGCAGGTTTCAAACTCCTACTTCACTATGTTATAACACTTAAGAGAGACGCATTAGCAGAGTGCGCTATTTGAATTACTGGGAAGTTTCCCTTCTCCGCTGTACTTATAGAGTGCTGACGTCATCCGTGCTTAGATAGGGGAATGTGCATCCTGTAGAGTGCTTTCACAGTTGCCAGAAGGGACATCTCCCTTACACAGACTTGCACACGCACTAACCCCCCCCTCCACACACACTGGGCAGTTACAAGATTCAAACCCCTACCTAACTATGCTATGACACTCGTGACAGATGCATTAGCAGAGCACGCTATTTGAATTACTGGGAGGTTTTCCTTCTCCTGCTGTACTTATAGGGTGCTGACATCATCCGTGCTTAGATAGGGGAATGTGCATCCTGTAGAGTGCTTTCACAGTTGCCAAAAGGGACATCTCCCTCATACAGACTTGCACACACACTAACCCCCCCTCCACACACACTGGGTAGTTGCAGGATTCAAACCCCTACCTAACTATGTTATGACACTCGTGACAGACATATTAGCAGAGCGCGCTATTCGAATTACTGGGAGGTTTTCCTTCTCCTGCTGTACTTATAGGGTGCTGACATCATCCGTGCTTAGATAGGGGAATGTGCATCCTGTAGAGTGTTTTTACAGTCGCTAAAAGGGACATCTTCCTCACACAGACTTGCACACACATCAACCCCGCTCACCCACACACACACACTGAGCAATTGCATGGTTCGAACTCCTACCTACCTATATTATGACACTTGAGGGAGACGCATTAGCAGAGCACGCTAACCGAATTACTGGGCATCTGGTCTGCACCTGCAGTATTTATAGGGTGCTGACATCTTTATTTCTACAGAGGTATGTACATCTAGTACTACCTGTCAGGTGGGGGATAGCATATATATGCATTTGCAGCCACCTACGTCAGGGTCAGATATGCACATCGCACTGGCAGGTTATGTTCTATACCATGCTTCGTGACCACAGGACCTGTAACACACAACACAACCAGTCCAGAACACCACTCCCACATCCAGGACACACACTTAGCTTCCCTGGGAACAGTGCCGGGATATGCAGGTCTTCACATACACCATTCCAGTTGTTAACATCAGGTACAGGCATATTGTGTGTGAAAACTACTCAGACCTCTACCACTTTACCCTACAGCCACTACAATTTGTGGGTCCATGTACTATGGCAGAACCACACACCACAGCCACATGGGGGAATACATATTGCACCTGTCCATCTGCAACATGGGTACTCACTGTTCCACACCAGAGGTAGACCACCATTGTTGATATCTGACCATACCCACCTTTCCCTGGACATCCATATCCCATCTCCACCCCCAGGCAAGGTTGTCACTGCACACAAACTGTATTTAGCACAAGCAGACTCTACACTTGTGAAGACTGGGGTGGACGACTTCAAAGGACCCATGCTGGGGGACTATACTGGCCACTCTGCATAATCCTTGACAATTGCATTCTATGAGCATGTGTAAGGTTTGCATTGATCATGCTATCCCACATATACCCATGACTGCTCCACAACAAGACACCTGCCAGATGTACACCAGCCATATATGAGCTGTCCAACAGACAGAGTGAGCTAATACATTGCAGAGCTGTAGCCCACAGAGGGAGGACATCTGTGAACAGTTCCGGCACGACACTTCATTCCCACATAATCATCACAACACAGTGTTGACAGTGGAATTGTCCAGAAAATGCAGATAGGGATCCCCTCAGTCTGTCATTGACGGCCACTTACTGTTAGAGGTCCTCAGCAACCCTCTTCCAGCACACACCAACAACATGGCTGTGGCTTAGCACATTCAAACCCTGGGATCTCCACTGTGCTCCTGCTTGACAGAGGCACAGCTCACTAGCCTCACACGTTGCCTTATGTGACCTACTTTACAGTGACACAGTAGCCTACTGTACTGGGGATGCAGATGCCAAGCACACTCTGGCTAAGCTGTCATTCCCTAGGGCAACAAGCCTAGTATTGACCTCTACACCCATATGTTCAATTGTCAGATGCACAATATTTGTTGTGCTGTTCTACTGTTTGCAGGTCTTTATTGCCATAGCATTCCCTGCTCCTATGAACAACTTCTGTATCTGTGGAAGATGTTTGAATATGAGGGTGATCCACTATATCACTTATGTCTCTGTAGTCATTTACTGTGTGCACTGGGCAGATTGCTGTGTTGTGGTTGGTTCCTGGAATGACACGTACAAATTCCAGATATGTGTGGCCAACTGCTAAACGGAGATATGGCCTAAGTGTGTGAGCATGCCCAGTTCAGCCTTTCCATGGCATGTTGTCTGACATATGCCTCATTTATCAAAGTGTGCGAGCATGTCCAGTGTGAGCTTTCCATATGTTGCACTCTGAAGTCCACCACATATTTGGGTGTGTGTGAACTTCAACAATATCTCACATTTATGGTTGTGTGTTGGGTGTCATGTTGTGTACTAACTGGCCAACTGCTTCATGTCTGCCACAACAGGGATTATACTGTGCCTGCAGGGATTGCATGGGATACTTTGCAGACAGTTGTCAACATACTTTCATAATGACCTAACACTGTAGTACCGTATAGTGTACTGGTTCAGTACTTTCACTGTGGTGGACAATATCCTTGGCTTTAGTCCTATCACTGCTTGACATCTTCATAGTGAGCACAACAGACTGTGTAGGGGCCAGTTGTGCACATATGACCATGTTGCATTATGTTCAGATATGGACTACCTACACCAGGCTCGTCCAACATTGGTAGTGTATTCCACAACATAGGTGGACATTGGCAAACACTAGCGATGTTCCCTAGGCCATTTCTGATGCTAGTCACAGGGTGTGTTTGTCCTTCGACACACATTGTAACTGGAGTTTGCCATGACATATGTCATGGTTAGTATACTGTGCCTCCGTCTACCTCTGACATAACAGTGATACCCAGGGTTAACCTATCATCTCCCATCCACTCATCGGGATTCCTCTTGAGGGGTGTCGATAGGTGACTCTCTGGCTAACCTGTACTGGGAGCTTTCTCAAGAGTGGGGCTGCCTTCTGTGTTATGGATCATTCTGTAGAGCTTGTCCTATGTATGTCAGTGCTGGGGTTCAGGTCTCTCATGTGCATAGCTCACTGCCATTCAGATTGTACAAGATGCAGCATGTTCATCGATTCCAGCTTGGACATGGCTTCATACATCAGGCACAGCTTGCCTCTGGCTGGGCAGTATGGCAGTGTGTGGAGCTGCAGTTTGTTTACTCAGGCAACACATGGCATCTGTTCATGCTCTTTGCTACTCCTGGTGGGGTACTGTTGTGGACTTTACAGTTGATGGAGGTGTCTGCTGAGGTATATCCCACAGGGGCTATTGTAGTCAATTGTGACGCTGATGAAGGATGACTGCAGAGCCACAGTGACCTCCCCTTATCTACATCTGACAACCTTCATGATTGGGTGGGTATATGGTATGTTTCTGCGAACACTACAGTCACATGTTTGTCCAGTGCAGGATATCTATCACCTTGTGTCCCCAGGTCTCTCATTACATGTTAGGTACATCATGGGTTAACACCTGTGTGGTAATATGTGGGCACTTACTGTATATCCACGGTGGTTGTCTATACACAGTTCTGCAATTAGCTTGCTGACATGGCTATGGATCCAGTTGTCTGTTTCTAGGTGGCCCTTTTGTGGGTTGCTTGTGTCAGCTGGGGATCGGATATGGTGGGCTGTTTGTACTCCTCTGCATACATGTTCAGTCACAGTCCTTCCATGTTGGCCTATACCTATGGGACATATATACAGAACGGGGGGTCCCAGGACCAAGCCTTGTGGGATGCCACTCATATCTGCTTTGTAGTCTGACATGGATGCAGCATGTCTGACCATGTCAGTTCTGTCCTTGGTCTGGTTTGCAACCCCTCTACTGACATAGGGGTATATATTTAAGCTGGTGAACATATCCATACTGAACTCGTAGGGTATTGTCTGGAAACATATGCACGGTCCAGCTACGCTGTGTGGACCACATTGCCCTCATCAATGACCTTAATGACTGTTTCAAATGGGTCAAACATGTTTAGGGCCAGGATCTGCAGTTACGACAGCCACACTGTGTAGGGTCTGGTATCAGTAGGTCCACGATAGCTTTATGTCTGCGGTACATACTGATCCTTTCCATAGCTGTGCAGACCAAGCTTGTCAGGATCCTGGGGTGGTAGTTTGCAGTATCCATTCAGGCAACACCTTTAGTAGACCAAGCCAGAGTGTGTGTGTCTTTCGCTGCCCCTTGCTATGTGACTATTATGGCCATTTATGATTTTCTTTACTGTGCCTCTGTCTGGTCGTGACACAGTGAAGACCCCAGTGTACATGTACGATCATCCATCCACTTGGCAATATTCCTGTTGAGGGGTGTCAGTGAGGGGCTCTGCCTAACATGGATTGGGATCCTGTTTCTGGGTGTGGGGAGCCTCTGGGTTATGTATCTGTCCCTCCAGCACATCCTATTTCATTATGTGTTGAGGCTGACATCTGTCACTCTCACAGCTCCAATGGCTTTGATTTCCTGTGGTGGAGCATGTCCATTACTCCTGTGTTGGACATGGCCTTGTACAACAGACATACAATGCCTCTGTGTAGGCAGTCTGTGAATGCATTCAGCTGGGGTGACTACAGCCAGGCAGCATATCACATATATTTGACACCCTTTATCCTCTTGGTGGGGTACCTTTGAGGTCTTCCGAACCACTGCAGGTGTCACGTACGGTACATCCCATATGAGTCATTGTACTAGATTATGGGTCTGATAAGGGAACAGTACAGGGGCACAGTGACCTCTGTTGATGTAGATGTGAATCCTTTCATGATACGGTGTCCAATATCGACAATCTTCCTAGCTACATTGGCATTGTGAGTGTCACATGACAGATTACTGTCGACTTGTGTCCCTAGGTCCCTGATTACTCCTTGCATACATAATGGTTTACCACCTATGTGGTAATTTGAGAGTACCTTGTCTGGTATTTGGTGGGACATTCATACTGTCTAGTGTCTTCAGGATGTCTGGGTGGAGTTCTTGTGTGTGAGGGTGTGGTCTGTCGCATGCTACAGACTGTACAGCAGTTTTGACTACACTTAGGTGCACATGGGTGGTCTCCGCTGCTTTGTGCATTGTCAGTTACCTGGCCATATGGGTGACTGTGCTGCATATGGATACTCCCCCTCCTTTGATGTTTTGGTCCAGGTGTTGGGGCCATAACGCATGATATGTGGTATAACCTGGTAGTGCTGGTGTGCTATCAGTAGGCTTGCAGCAGGCTTCTGTCACTGCACAGACATCGATGTTCTCCATACTGGGAAGTGCCTCAGGGGCATGCATGTTGCAGTTTACACACCTGGCATTGGTCAGCATTACCCTTATGTTTCTTACCACTTATGTTTTCTAGGGTGGTGGGTAGTCTTTTTGGCCTTGCCTACGTACGGCTCTATGGAGGTGGCAAAGGCCTTATCCAGTATCCAGACGCCCAGGGGTAACAGGTGCAAGCCATCCCTGGAACAGCAGCATGGCTTGTCATGCATGACATCTCAAGCAGACAGACATTAGACCCTCTTGGACTGACAGCTGTAACTGTGCCACCTGTTAAAGATGATCATTCTGTGTTTGTACTGTGGCATCATTCTTGGTGAGGGTTGGATGCTGCAAACGGCCAGTGTCATACCAGCCTGGGGTACATACTCAGAGAGCTCATCCATGTCTCTTTTCATGTAGTCCAGGGAGGTACATCTCAGGTCATTCACACCAGCATGGACAATGAGTGCATCATATTTCTGCTTGCTTTGGGGTGACCTGCGTACTTGTGTTATGTGGCATATTGTGGCAGCCTACAGGCAGCTTATTGTACCCTTTCCCTTGTTCAGTCTGGTGAGTGGGCCAGCAGTGTGTCTGCCTATACAGACACCTATTACAACTGTATCAGGCATGTTGTTTCACCTTCTGGCCTGTGACTGTCTGGCACACCAGCATTGTGTACTATGTGTTGCATGTGCTATGTTTGGAGGTTGTGGTTGCTTGGGATCTGCTTTGGAGGCTTCTGTTGGTGTGGTGTGTTTGTAATTAGGGCCTCCGGGAATGTTTTTCTGTGTTTATGTGTTTGGTTTACAGTTGTGATAGGTCTATGTGGGACTGGGTTTGTGGTGTATGTGGTTACCTTCTCCTCCTGACTAGTTTTGACAGTACTGAGTTGGGGGAGCTCAGCCTCTGGTTTGGATACATGGTTGCATCTCTCACATATATTTGTATTTATTGGGGGGAGTTGTGGGTTGTCTGTGTACTTGGGCCAGGTGTCACATTGCCTCTGGATTCACAGATTCTACTTGTTGTGGCTGACCTTAGTGGATTGTATGTGTGGACATATTTTATTGCCATACTACTGATCAGTGATTACTTCCCTTTTTATGTTTGCTCTATCATGTAGTAGCTTCCTCATTCTCTTGCATGGTTTGGTAATGGCTGGAGTCCAGCATGCCAGATGCCTGCGTGTATGGCATTGTGTCTTGTTGTTATTTGTGATTGCATACTCCAAGCATTCCTGGTTGTGTTCATGGAATGCCTGTATAACATGTTCTGTGGTGTGTCCCATATTCTGCACTTGCACAGGGCCTTTTGTGGATTCCACATCAGTTTGGAGGGGTGCAACCTATGCTTTACACATGTTTTTCACTGTGGTATTCTGGCCAGGGACTGGGGTCAGGATGTGTATATCCAGTGTGATTACTCTATGGTCTGGTCTTAGCAGTGAGGGATACACTTCTCATCTTGCCATCCAGTACACATGTTGCTGATTATCACATCCAGTATGCTTACCCCTCTTGTGGGAGTGGTACATTGTTCCTGGGCATTTTGGTTTATGGATTCTGGGAACTTTTCTCCTACTGTGTTGGTGCTAGTATAATGCTCCCAGTGTATGTCTGGGTATTTTCAGTCAAGCAACTTAATGTGGTTTGGGGGGCTTTATATATTCATGTATTCCAACATAGGCCAGGTGCAGTTCCTGGTATTAGGACAGTAGTCTGCAGCAGGCTATATACTGGGAGGTGGTTTTGGCCATTGGTATTTGACCATGGCTAATCCATGCTGCTTCTTGTTGTGGTACCAACATGGGGGTGTGGTTATCCTTGACATTTATTGCTAGTCACCCTCCTTTTGTAGCTTGTTCCATGTTTTGCGGCTGTACAGCACAGTATGAGGTGTGACCTGGTAGTGTTAGGGTGCTGATGTGAGCCTTGACCCAGTTTTCTATTACAGGACTGATATCTACATTCTCCATACTGAGTGCGTTTACACTGCACACATCTTGCTGTTTAGACTTCTGGCATTGGGTAGCATTACATCTAGGTTCCTATCCCTTGTGGTACCTATGAAGTTGGGTTTGTGTTTTGAGACTTACCTATTTAGGGCATGCTGTGGGTACTGACAGCCTTTGCCAGTATCCATGGGGCCTGGACTGATAGGTGCACGCCACCCCTAGCAGGTGGTGCATCATGTCATGCTCCGCATGTCTTCCCAGGCTGGAAAACATTGGCTCCCCTTTGACTAACTGCATTACTTCAGCCAGTTATTGCAATTGATCATCCCATCGTCATTTTGTGGCTTCATGCTTGGTGAGGGTGGATGTTAGTCAGGGTCCTCAGGTGTGCATATAGTACATGGTGTTACATTACTTAACACATGGCATTCATGCCTCAGGTGGTGCTGCAGGGCTGCCGCTGTCGGATGTGCATATTACACTCCCTGTACATGTTTGTGAGCAGGTCATGTCATTTTAGGCATCCCTGTTATTATTTGAGTGAGTCAGAGGGGTATCATTCCCAGGGTTCCTACTGAGCCAGTGTATGTGCTATGCGTTGCCTCTTTGCCAAGGCCAGGGCATACTGGGCATGCCTCCTTCTGCCTACTGGGGCAGGCTCAGGTTGTTCCTCCTCCGAGTCATGCTCTGCCTGTGATGGCCTTGGCAATGGTGGGGGGCTGTTTGGCCCAGCCCTATGCTGGTCCTGCTGCAGCTGTTTTTGCAAGATCATATTATGTAGCATAGCACATACCATGACAATTTGGGTACATGTAGTTGATG
Source organism: Protopterus annectens (assembly GCF_019279795.1). Classification (NCBI taxonomy): domain Eukaryota; kingdom Metazoa; phylum Chordata; order Ceratodontiformes; family Protopteridae; genus Protopterus; species Protopterus annectens. The sequence continues at coordinate 169,410,675 of NC_056738.1, forward strand.
TGTACTGCAAGGCTCCACCAGATGTGTCCAGACACCGTAACCATGACTTGAGCAGCCCAAACACATGGTCTATTACATTACGTGTTTGTGCGTGTGCCTCATTATGGCGTTCCTGTTCAGGTGTGTGTGCGTTTCTGATGGGTGTCATCAGCCACGGCTCCAGTGCATAACCTGCATCCCCCACTAGGTGTCTGTGTGGGATGTCCCCATTGGCAAATGTCTGGTACAGCTGCATCAAATGCCAATGTGGGAATCATGGTAGCTCCCAGGGCAGCCAGCACACACATTCATTATTATGCCCTGGGCATCACACATGACCTAGCAGTTGATGGAGGGGAAGCCCTTGCGGTTAATGTAGGCCCTACCCTGCTCACCAGCTGGTGCTTTGATGCGTATGTGCGTGCAGTCTATTGCACCCACTACCTCAGGGTATTCCGCTATTTGCTGGAAGAGACGCATATTGCTGGCCAATACCTCACGGGCATTGGGGAAATATACATGATCACCGACATGGGCTGACATGGCATTCAGGAACTGGTGCTGTACTCTGGAGGCTGATGCCTGTGATATCCCCATCATATCACCAGTTGGTCTTTGGAAGGTACCTGTTGCTAGTATTCTTAGGCCAACACATACCTTGGTTTCCACTGGGATGGGTTCCCCTCTGTTGGTTCTGTGTGTGAGGCATGGCCTGCACAGCTCAACTATTTGCTGCAGGAGCTCTCTGTCCACTCTATAGCACTCTACTATCTCCAGCTCATGTAACCCGTGGTAGGTGACCCTGGGCCTATACACTCTTCTCCGTCTCCTCACTGTGGGTTGTCTGGCACCATCTGCATTGTCACCACCCTCAGCAAGTCGCCTATGTCTCATTATGACAGCTATGGCAGCCCCTAACATTTCTGCTCTGAGTTCAGCTTTTTCAGTTTTCACTTCTAATAGCTTACTCCTGTCTTGCAGTGTCTCTTGAGAGAAACATCCTGCACTGCTGTTTGCAGAGTTTTAAGTGCTGGGCTGGGCTACTATTCTGCCTGTGTAATTGCCTGCTTCTAATTGTTCTCACCTGCTAGCTCCAGCAGTATTCCCTGCTAGCTTCCTACTAATTCTGTTGCTTCCTTTTTCCTTTCTGTTTCCTCAGGGGGAAGCAGCGTGCATACCAGCAGAAACATGCTCACAGCGGCTTACACGTGCGCACACATGCTTACACGGTTCAGGATCTGCCTATTCAGGTTAAAACGCGTGCACACCAGCGCAAACAGTGTTAAACATCTACCAACACGCTCCCACATGCTCAGTCTGTCTTACATGCGCGCACACTGCCCTACTCGCGCTTCATGGCACGCACACGTGCGCATGCACGCCCAGCAAGAAACTTTGGTGTAAGTAACAGTGTACACCTTCCATTTCTTGACTTTCCCATGCTTATCTTGTGGCACTCCTCTTTCGCTGATCTGTGTCTGTCATCTGTCATGTTACACTGACCTCAAATGAACTGCATTTCTTTCTACCATTCTCCCCTGTGATGTCACCTATCTCCTACTCTATTCCTCCCCCTTATGTATCTCTTACACTACTCAGACTGTGCTCATTTGCTATGTGACTGTGGGATTCAGTATCCTAACCCTCATTTACATGAGATTGCCTACTAATGCTTAGTTACATGTCTTAGACTCAGCTTCCCCCCTTAGCAACCACTACACGGTGGCCATGTTGTTTTTGGTCTGCTGGTCCCTGCATTGTCATTCCATGTATTGCATAAAACCCACATTTGTGGGTTTATAACCTTCATTTTTATGTTTTATACAGCGCAACCCGTTTGCGCGGGGCTGCGCTGCGTTTAAAAAAATATATATTTTTATAATTTTTGCATCGGGTTACCTTGCCAATGGCCACATATTTGGCCATTGGCATGCTGCCTGACATATATGCACCCTTTATTTGGAGCTGACATGGCTCCGTTGTGATTTTTGCAGAAACGTACTCAGTTGTCAACTGAGTACATTTCTGCAGCTAAAACATCTCTTACACGGGCTGGTTTCTGCTTCGTAGATCGCTAATATACCTCATTTGCATTCCTTTTGGCTGCAAGTGAGATATTTAGCATATCCACGCCCAGTCCGTGTAAGAGACGTTTTAGCTGGTCTCTTACACGGAGTTTAGGGCTGTTCCTGGATCGCGAGGCTTGCATGGAGTGTTACACGTCTCTTACACTCCGTGCAAGCCTTCGTGAATCCTGCCCAATATGTATAAGTATTAAAATATATATGTAATATAAATATATAAATGCATAAATATATTATAAATATTATGAATATTAAAATGTTTAAAATGTACGAAAGATATATGCAATAGTATAAGTAAATAAAAAAAATATATATATATGCAGTTGTATAAGCGAAAATTGTATACAATTATGTATAAATAAGTAAATATACATAGGTATATGTATAAAAAATGTATAGATAAAAAATGTAAAAAAATATATGTTAAAATATATATGTAAAATCTTTAAACTATAGTGTACATGAAAATAGAGATAATATCAAATGTATGAATAATGTCAAATGTATGAATAAATGAATAGGTGTACATTGCTAGTGTTTTATACCTATATGTGCTTTTTTGGGGTCTTGTGCCAGTAATTTTAAAGCTGGTGCTATGGATATATTATCATTAAGACCCTTCCCACTACACGCATCTAGTTTTAACTGCCATATCATCTCTCTGTATGCCAGTTTTGTTTCCCAGTCACCTCCTCTATCTAGGGGTTCCACTGTCTCCAATACCCAAAACTTGAAATTGGCATTTGGGCATACAAGTGAATGTCTGTATAATGCATTGTTCTCATTTTTGCGGTTAATATCTCTTATATGTTCATATATCCATTTCCGTAAGTGCCTTTCAGTTTTTCCTATGTAGTAGCACCAGCAAAATTTACAGTAGGCTAGATATACTACCCCCTTAGTGTAGCAACTACTATATGTTTTAGCCTTTAATAATGTTCTTAGACTAGGAAGTTTTAGGATTTTCTCTCCTGCAATAAAAGGACATTGGGGACATCTATTACATCGAAATGTGCCCCTTTTGTTATTAATGTTGTTGTAACTTTTATCAGAGTGTCTTTCTTTACCCTTTTCCAATATGTTTTTCAAATTTTCATTTCTCCTATAACTATACGTTAGTGTGTTCTTAAAGACCGCCACTCTAGTGGGCATGGATCTAAACATGTCCCATACATCATTAATACATCTTTTAAGCCATCCAATATTGTTATAATAAGTTAGTGTCAAATATGGAGTTACCTTAATATCTCCAATATTCCTTTCACCACTATTTTCTATATTGCTTGCATGTATGTTATCCACCAAATCAGAACTGAGTAACGGAGTATATCTAGTACTTCTTCTATCTATCACACACTTTTTTATATTGTCAATTAATTCTCGTGGGTACCCTCTTTCATAAAACATATTTTCTAAAAAGTCTAACTATTTTAAAAATATATCCTGCTCTGTGGTCATCCTAGAAACCCGAATCATTTGTCCCTTTACCACATTCTTCTTTAATTGAACAGGATGATCACTATCAAAATGAAAATATATGCGTTGGAAAAGTTCTTTTTCCGATAAATAGTGGACTTGTATCTTCTCGCTATCTCATCTTTATATAGTTTCACATCAAGATAATGAATTTCATCTTTGTGTTACTTATTTGCTTTAGAATTGGTTTGTTTATGTTTTGTTTTAAAACCAATTAGAACTAATTTAAAAAAGAAAAAACTAAATACTTTCAAAACTCAACTTAAACAATACATAAATAACTCCTGGTTGTGCAACTTCTCAACCCCAGGCTAATACCTGTGTTATAAGTGACATAAACTATTGTTTAATATAATATTGCATTCTACTGCTACTATATGCATTTATCTACCTCCTAACCTTCATTCTTTTTTCAAAATACAAGCTTATCTTACATAATTTCTCACTCTTGAAAGTTTATCTCTGTACTAATCAACTGCTATACCTCTCTCTCATTTAACCTACCTATCTGCAGTACTTTCTCTCTTTCCACCTCAACTTTATCTTAGGTATCGCCTAATGTTAGTAATCACAAGTATCAAATGTACCTAATATTAATCACAAATATCTACTACTGTAACAAACACGATAATAAAAAAACTGCTGAACAACACTGCAGAAATGACAGAAACGACAGGGCAGACTCCAAACTGTGAAATAAAAAGTCCCAGTACTCGATCCAAGATGCAAAAAGTTTATTTAACCGGACAATGCAAAGCCAGTAAGTGCTTTTGTCCTATCAAAGAACTTCATCAGATAATCCAAACAAAAAAACACATACATTTTTATACCATTGTACAAATAGTCATCATTATTAACCACACCCCCTTAAAGTAATAAGCAGCAATGAATATATTAAAACATATACATAAATAAATACTTACAAGGATAAAAATATATATAATACATTAAGAAAATAAAATTTATCTATTAAAAGCTCTTAATTTCAACAGGGAACTAATAGAAAGATTCTCATTAATCCTGGCCAATAGGTGGAATTGAATAACAACTGCCAGTATAGATCCCTTCTTTCAAGTAAAGTCAACCATGCACCACCTCTAATATCAGTAACAATATTATCTATAATAAGAAATCTAAAAGAATGTTCATTATACTCCAAAATATGCTTATATATTGCATCTGTGTCCTTGTGAGTTTTTATTTCATATGAATGCTCCTATATATGTTTTTTGAGCTTCCTGCCTGTTTTACCAATGTAGAAACAACTACATTGGTTACAAAGGGCACAATATATAACTCTTTCAGAGTTACAATTAAATTTGGATTTAATGTATATATTCATATTATTGACCTTAAATGCCTCCCCTTCTTTTACATATTTACAATAATGTCACTTTCCACATTTTCTCATCTGTCCTTTTTTAGTTATATTATTTGATTCATATTTTTTTCTCAAATAAACACTTCAAATTTTTACCCTTCCTGAATATTATGACAGGCTTTTCTGCAAAATGTGGTCTTATATTTCTATCCTATGTCAAAATAGGCCAATTCTTGTTTAAAATACCCCTTATGTCTACACTATCTATTGTGAATGTGGTAATGAATGAAATACTATAATCCTTATTTACTTGTACAGTATCACTGAAAATGTAATTCATCCCACATCCCTCATTTATTGATGAATCAGATAAAACAGGGACATTAAACTTCCTCTCTCTTTTGTTTGCTATTTCCAATAAAATCTCATTTACAACCCTAATGGGATAGCCTCTCTTCAAAAACATGCATTTTAAAATATCACATTCATTAAAACATTCTTCTAAGCCTGATACCATTCGGGCAGCCCGAACAAACTGTCCTTTTATTATTGCTCTTTTCTGTTTATATGGGTGGGTACTGGTGAAATGTAATAATGAATTTGAATATGTTTCCTTTCTATATATCCTTGAAGTAAATTTCTGTTTATTATAATCTTTAGTTAAAAAAAAAATCTAAAAATGCTATTTCATATAAATTAAACCGATGGGTAAACCTTAAAAACTGATCCATTAATTATAGCATAAGGTCCATCCCATAAAATAAAATTATCATCCAAGAACCACGTGTAGTATCTTATGTAAAGAACGCAGAAGAAAATACATATTTCTTTTCCCATTGCAATATTACTATATTCACGTATAAGCCCCCACATGCTGACCCCATAGCAACTCCTTCCTGTTGTAAAAAGATTTCATTATTAAATAAAATAAAATTATTTTTTAAAATAATATTCATACGTTGTGTATATAATATTACATCAAAATGTTCCACTTTTTTCTCATATAGATATTCAGTAAACCAATCCACACCTTCTTGATGGGGATAACTGAATATAAATCTTTTATGTCTATAGTTAACAACATATAAGAATCTTTCAATGGAATGTTATGAATATCCTTCAGAAACCCCCATGAGTCCTTACAGACATGTAATTCCTCATATGCAAAATGTTTTAACTTGGAATCTAAATACCTAGCTGTTGTTTTTCTTTTGGCTTTTCCCGGTTAGGGGTCACCACTGTGGAACTTCGGTCCACTAATGACTGGCAGTAGATTTTTTTATGGGTGCCGAGGTGCCAGCTCGATGCCCAACCTTCAACAAAGGCACTCCCATTCTACGCATGTCTTTCAAACACCACTTGACCACAGGGAGGACATGTAGACTCCACACAGAAGGTGCTCCAGCCGAAAATTGAATAGGAGAACCTCTTGCTGTGAGGCAATAATGCTACTGCTGCACCAAAGCGGCTTAATCTAAATACCTAGCTAGCGGTTGTGTAATAGAACCTTTTGAATCAACTATGGGGTGCATGGGGGGCTGTAACAAATCCTTATGCAACTTGGGAAGGCCAAACATTACTGATATTCTTGGATGTGTTGCAGTTAAATAATTCAAGACATCCGTACTTATAAAACCATCTATAAACAAGTCCTGTAATTCATTTTTAATCTTAGCATATGCTCCATTTAACTCATTCAAGGAAGATGTTACATAAGCTCTCCCATTTAATATAAATTGCATTTTCTTATAATAATCATCCAAATTCAATATTACAATACCCCCTTCCTTGTCAGGCTTCATGATCCTAATCCTATCTAAAAGGCCATTAATCACTTTAATAATAGAATTTTCTTTATTATTGGAATCATCAACCTCATGGTGACTAACAAACAAATTCTGAATATCCAATTCACATTTTTTTTACAATGCTCCCTAGCATCAGATGCAAGGGAGCATTGTATGTACTGGAAATTGTCATGGGGTTAACGGATTGTTCAATTAATGAATTTTGAAATAAAACCCTGAAATTTAATTTCCGGGTATATAATTTCAAATCCATGAGAGTATTGGCCATATTACTAAGCTGCCAGGGTACATAAGTATATCCTTTTGCAAACACATTACATTGTTCCTTACTGAAATTTATATTAGAAAAGTTATATACTTTAAAATCACCCAAGCTATTGGTAGTAATATTACATATTGGTAAAATATGGTCAATGTTCTCAAGTTCAGATATATCATCTATTATTTCCTCATTACTTGTCACTCGATGTGTTTGTATTAATTCCTGTTGGTATGCATTATATAAGCATATTTTGGAGTATAATGAACATTCTTTTAGTTTTCTTATTATAGATAATACTGTTACTGATATTAGAGGTGGTGCATGGTCGACTTTACTTGAAAGAAGGGAACTATACTGGCAGTTGTTATTAGAGTCCGCCAATTGGCCAGGATTAAATGAGAATCTTTCTATTAGTTCCCCTGTTGAAATTAAGAGCTTTTAGTAGATACATTTTATTTTCTTAATGTATTATATATATATATATTTATCCTTGTAAGTATTTATTTATTTATTTATGTATATGTTTTAATATATTCATTGCTGCTTATTACTTTAAGGGGGGGTGTGGTTAATAATGATGACTATGTGTACGATGGTATAAAAACGTATATGTTTTTTGTTTGGATTGTCTGATGAAGTTCTTTGATAGGACAAAAGTGCTTACTGGCTTTCCATTGTCCGGTTAAATAAACTTTTTGCACCTTGGATCGAGTATTGGGACTTTTTATTTCACAGTTTGGAGTCTGCCCTGTTGTTTCTGTCATTTCTGCAGTATCTATTACTGTACTGTAATGCAATTACATGTAGCAAATGTTTGTCAATGTAGGGTCAACACAGTATTGCAGGATTTTAATTATGTTCATGTACTTATTGAACATTTCTTAATCCCATGTGTCTGTACTGCAAATGTTATCCTATATGACTTTTATTCTTTGTATTAATGTAGGATTTCATATAATTTTTGTTTGAAGCTTTTCTTCCCTGGTCTCCTTTGAAGAGGGATTTTCCCCGTTGGACTTTCCTGGATAACAAATGGAAATGAATAAATAAATAAATGCATTTTTATTTTACTTTTCCCTTTATTTTATCAGCACGTCATTGCTGCTTCAGCATTTGAAATTCACCTGAGGGTCTACTTGTTATGGAGCATCATTTTACTGTTTAAAAATCATAGCAGCTTTACTGATAAATTGGAAAAATAATTGTAGGTGTTTATGATGCAAAGAGAATGAGTGACAGGTCTTCTCTAAACAAAGATTGAAAAATAGAATGTGATTTATATTTTATTAGTTAAATAGCAAGATATAGGGTACATTTATTTAATGAAGTTTAATTTGTGTTCACTGTGTTTTTAATGTTGGAGTGTGGGAAGTACAAGGATGTGTCAGGTAGCACTGATGTCTCACAATATGTAGTTCTTTGGTTCAGTACCTGGGTAGAATGCCTTCCTGGCAAATTCTGCTTGTCCTTCTTTTGTCGCTGTGGGTTTACACTGAGGTCATCAAAAACTGCTCACTTACTTGTCTCCTTTGTTTCTAGCAACCTTAACTTCTGTTTACAGTCACAGGAAAGTGATTAAATAATGGACTAAATTTTGTGGACAACAGACTAGAGAATGACCAGAGCATAAGTGGTTGTATAGCAACTGACAATAATTGAGTAAAGGTTATACAAGGGTTCAAGTCTTATGATCTGTACCACTGACAACAACATATTTGTACATGGGCTGATTTATTTTAAAACTATATATGTGAAATGCTCAGTGCTGCTTTAAATTGTAACCAACACCTCACACCTAAATATACTTTACACTGTACAACTACAAATAAATTTATATTCACTGGCTCTCAGGATTTCACTTACCTCAGTCTGAGCTTAGTAGCATTTACTGCAGACATACCACAAGTGGGTGAACCTTAGTCAAAAGGATTTTCATGCATGTTTACAATAAGTGCCAAGATGGGCTACTGATACATTTTTGTTGCCAGCAGCTGTTTATAGTTTTCACAGTATTCACTGCCACCAGATAGACACATCTGTCAACATCATCTAAATTACTGTACACTCTTCCAAAGAGCCAACAAATAATATAAAATTAGAATAGTTTATAGCTGCCCAACATCTCCTTCTTCCAGTGATTCAACCAACATTTTAAATTATAGTAGCTGGTAGCTGAACATCACCTTCTTCAACACCAATTCTATGAGGTTATTATTATGAACTAAGAAGTAAAGCATAAGTAACCAACATTTATAACTAAATAAATGAAAATATGTTACTTAATAGAAAACCAGGTAAATGCATAGAAAAGACTGAATAAATATACAAGCCAGTAACTAATTCATAGGGAATAATTAAAATATTGTAAACAGATGGTTGGTACCAGAATAACTCTAACTGTACCTACTGCTCTGTAGAGAATTTTATGAACTGACTACTAAGCCAGTAAAAACACCCACTAGCTACAGATGACCCATAGGCAGATATCAAAGTTTACGGTTACTATCTTGAGGAAATGAGAGTGTATGTTCTCTCCTCTACATTTTCCATAAAATTTCTTTGTGACCTCCAGGTTTGAGTATAGTTCATCAGGGCCATAATGCAAACTAAAGCTGAAAATACAGGAGTCTCGATGCAGTTTTCTTTGCAAGTTAGAAGTTTCTCAGCAGAGAAGACAAAAGAACAGTCCTGATTCACTAGGAGAAGTCCTGGTTCAGTATTCCTATGATGCTTGTGTCTTCAAAACATAACAGAATTGCTATCTGTTTTAAACAAAGATGCTCAGTACACACAGACTGCACCATTCCAACATGAAGCAATGCAGCTTTTGGTAAAAGTCAATGTATGTGCAAACAGTTCCATTCTGTTAATCTTGTCTGCATCATTACTAAAAATAATATAAATTTAGCACGTCTAATGAAATATACAACTCTTGAAACTTCTACATGTGATAAAATATACAGCTCTTGACATTTCTCCTGGTTTTCTAAACCACAAGTAAGTTTTGTTAAAAGACCCTCAAGAGCACGTACACTACATCCACCATACTTAGTGTCCACCACAAACATAGACCAACTTATGCTGATGCACTAAAAAGCAATCTTGTCAGACCTCGAATATCTGCTAAGCCTATAAATGGCAATGCCTATCCTCACCAGACATATGCAGCACAAAGATTATTTATCAGGAGAATCTAGAGTATAAACAGATTGTCCTATATGGATTGCCTTAAAGCCCTATCATTATTTTAGGTCTCCTACAGGTGATTGAGAGATAATATATGCCCAGCATACAAGGCATCCTCAGATCCAGCTCTGATGGAATTTTGCACATCCACAAAACAAACACCATCAAAACCACTAGATCCAAGGATTTAAATTTTGCTTATGGAATAAATAAGACATGTTGGTGAGACTGATATGTGTCTCAGATGATCCCTATGCTCGGGAAAAGGCTTCCCATTCATATGAAGCAGTGTTCATCCCTAACCCTATTTAAATGTAACATTAACCAATGGATGGGAAACTGGAAACTCACCCTTGCTCTGGTCCCTATATCTTTGATAGGCAGAGGCAGACAACAATGCCCAAACTAACATATCCCCCACATAACTTCTAGAAACTTCCTAACTTTCCTCCTCCTAAAAAACAGCCATGATACATAGGGACAGAATTGGGCTGAGTTGGGCTGCATGGCTAGGCTTCCAAAGGTCCTGGTGGTCCTTAGCCTAGTATATACCTATAAACCTATGAAGAAATATAGCTTGGGTAGGAAGTGCATTTTTATAATTACATTACCCATTCCCCTGCCTTGGTAGGTCTTTTTCATTTTTGGTAACACAGTGGAGCCATTTTGTCATTTCTACCTAGCATATAATTTTGCCTCAACATGTACTCTGCCTTTGTAATTGGTTGTTTGGTCCCTGTGTCTATACGATGCTCTACAAGTAGAGAGCAGCCTAGATTAGCAGTGAACATGTCTCCAAACTCTTGTAGTGTTGCTTGGATTAACTGAACCTTGTAGAGAGCAGCCTAGCTTAGCAGTGAACATGTCTCCAAACTCTTGTAGTGTTGCTTGGATTAACTGAACCTTGTAGAGAGCAGCCTAGCTTAGCAGTGAACATGTCTCCAAACTCTTGTAGTGTTGCTTGGATTAACTGAACCTTTTAGAGAGCAGCCTAGCTTAGCAGTGAACATGTCTCCAAACTCTTGTAGTGTTGCTTGGATTAACTGAACCTTGTAGAGAGCAGCCTAGCTTAGCAGTGAACATGTCTCCCAACTCTTGTAGTGTTGCTTGGATTAACTGAACCTTGGTTGCAACAGTTGTTGTGACAGTGCTACTTCATTCAGCAAAACCTCAGACTGAAACTCACTGAGAAGACCTACCACAAAATCGTTCTCTGATTCCTATTGTAACCCACTACAAATACTAAGTACCAATGACCCTCTGCCATGATAGGTCTTTATCATGTTAGTCTATCAGCTACCTTTCCTTCAACAGTGAGAGGTCTCCCCCATTCTGCTTGAAGATTATTCTGCCAAATAAGGACAAACACCACTGCCTTTCATCCAACAGCAAATTCTTGGGATACTTCTGTTCATTTGTACCAAACTTTGTGTTGCTGTTGTGTTTATACTAGATGCACCTGCACTAATACCATTAGATCCGTAAGTGAGGTCATGAAATTTAGCACCGACTACTCTACAGAAAACTGTGGGGCTCACAAAAACTGTGGGACTCACATTCATACTTCCACTTATCATGAATTACGTTTAGAAGCCCACTCATCCATTGACCATAAAGTAGCTCAAATGGCAAAACATGGTGGATTACTCGGACATGTCCTTGCAGATGGAGCAGGTACTTATCCCTCTGTCATTTAAAATGGTCTGCAAGTACTCTCAGTATGGTCTTAACAGTAGAGTTAAACCTCTCCACCAAACCATTTGCTTGTGGATAGAAGTATTTTTAACAGCTTTACCCAACAGTGCTTCTACAAACAAGTCAGATAGTCTAGAATAAAGTTATATCCCCTGTGAGTCAGTGTCTCACAAGTAAGGTGGTCTATGTTAAGCCTAGCTATGGTTCCTGAAGGTGTGGATCAAATCATGTATCATGTGTCTGTAAGTTAAACAGCTTGACCAGTATGCCAACCCTCATCTTACTAGGTCACATCTTCAGCAGTACTTTGCTAATAAAACAATGCATAAGTCTCCTTTGGCTATCTCATCTATTTATTTTATTTATTGATTTGACCTTGATTACTGGAACAGTCTAACTGGGCAAAGTCATCTTGAAATTACATGCATTTTACCCCCACACAGTTTTCATGAGTTAACATTAAAAATACACAATATAACACTGACGTATATATAATTTAACAATCGACTACTATACTATGCATATTAAACGTAAATGTAATGCTATACAAATCAACATCTATAAAGCTTTCAACATTATTTCACAGTGCATGTATATAGTTATTTTTCAGTTTTAGTACAGGGACAACAAATGAAGCATATGCATATTTTATCCAAACAGTTAACATTCACTTCAGACTTTTAATCAGGAGGTTATTATATTAAAATGTGAAGATTTTCATACCATTTGTTTTGAACTGCATAAAGAAGGGACTAACATAGCCAGGTCCATTCTGTTGACAGGTATGTTTTCATCAAGATTTTTAAAATGCAGATTAGAGAAGATGTTAAATAAGATGGAGCTTTAGTAATGGGATTGTTGCAAGCTGAGAACCACTTTTGACAAGACTTCTATTTTCAATAAAATTTTAAATTCTAGATGGGATGAAATATTTTTAATATCTGTGGGAAATGAGATTCATAGTTTAGCAACATGCTGTGAGAATAAACTATTGATTTTAAGATTTTTGAAATTGTTGCGTTCTTTATGCCAAGATGATCTGAAATAATGTTATGGGCTAGGGAAGAAGTGCCCACCAGCAGGTCCTTGGAGCTACTATTTGCTGTATCATTTCTCTCATTAGACCCAATTTCAGGAGTCTGTTCTCTGTACAATAATGTCCTGCCTCAATATATAGACTACCTTTGTCCTTGACAGCCAGAAACCTCCAAGGCCACTTCTCTTAAGTTTTATAAGGAGGAATCTGATACCTACTCTTGTCACATCTCCCTCTTTGTAATCCTCCAAAGATGTCCCCCTCCATACAGATCCTGGTATCTTTTGACAACTGTGTCTCAGATTTAGGCTTACTACTACTAGCTATCTTTTCCCCTGATGTAGCCTCTTCAAGGGGAAGTGTAGTACCTTTTGACACATATGACTCTATTTCATGCTTTTTGCTATTGCCCAGCACTTTTTTTCTAGAGTAACCACATTGCCAGCATCTACTGGAGGTAAGAGTACTTGCGGGGTATCCCTCCTGATGTCTTTCCCAAATGCTTGTCTTAATATCTGGCTGTACATAACTGCATGTGTACAAGGTACTGGATCATTAGAGTCATTTCCTATTAAGACATCTTCAGTATGACATCAAAAACTGGCACCTTCTTGTCTCCTTTCCCATTGTCTCCGTCAAAATGAACCCTGATGAATGACACCTGAGAAAAATTCCATCCCATGCCCTCACTAGAATGAACTGACTTGGAAAGTAATGATCTCTCTATTAACTGCAGGTTTAATAACAGTTATATCACATCTAGTTTTCCTTTTAGCAATGTTTTCTACCCTCAATCTGGATAAGGTGCAGGCACGTGCAATAATCTGGAACAACTGCATTTTCAAATTTTCAAGACAACTCATCATTACTGTTGCAGTATTTCTGCTAACTTATTTGTGTAGCTTTTGCTTTTCACCCTGACTCTGTGGACATTCAACTGCACATGGACATGTTGGTTACAGTGGAAACATCTAACTCCAGGGCCTTGCTATATAATGGAACCAATACCCTCCCTTGTTTCCAATGGAACCAACTGTGATGATTTAGACTGCACCCCATGAACTCTGTTATACTCATCTATAGTGCTAGGTAAACTATTATGCAGTTGAGCCCTGATCACTAAACAGAGATAAACCTTCCTGCCCATCTTTTCAGCTAAGGTATATTTCTAGTCATATTTTCAAAGCAGTAAATGCTTGCTCCCTTATCATAAAGCCTCATGTCAAAAGTAGTAAGTCTGTGGTTATTCACCCACCTATTAAAGAGAGTAGTCATTTGTGCAGTGCAGTAACTGATACTATCCTCTTGTTTTTTTCTATGTGTTATAAACTCTTCCTGGAAGTTTCAGGTATCAGCACAAAACATTCAAAAGTGATATTCTTTACTAATGTCAACACAGACAACATTAAAAATATTCCTGATTGCTTGCATGGCTTTACCTGTGGTCAGTGGACTTAAAAACCTCACCCATAGATCTTGTTGAATTTGGTCCTGATTACATATACTTTCAAGTGCCAGTATAAAAATGTCAAAGTCATCCCCCTGTGTATATTTAAGAATCAATTTAATACTGCTATTGGCTTCCAGAACTAAGTTTTCACCTGTAATGCTCATGTGCAATTGGAAAGTGATCATTACATCCCTTCCTTGCAATCATTTCCCTTTCTCAGAAGGTTACTTTCCTCTTCCTTGGCTGCAAGCTGTTTCTTTATTTCATTTGCATAAACCTTCATGGTTTCTCATTCCCAGCTCTTGTCTCTTTAATTCAAGATGCATCTTATAATCATCTAGGGACACATTTCAAGATCATCTGGGGACACACTGAGGGGGTCTTAGCTGCTTGCTGCATACTTGTAGTCCCTTCCCTGCCAGGTTGTCTCCACTTTCAATGAACTGAACTCCAGCTGCACACAAGGTGGCCATTAAGTCAAGTTTGTTCAGATCTCTGTGTTTAAGTCCTTTGGATTCACACTCTAAGCAGATGAGCCACTAACATGCTGGGATATTCTTCAGAGCTCATTCTGTCTTTTTTCTAGGCATTCTGACTAAAAAATAAAGTTACTGCAGATACTGTATACAGCTACATATTTTACCTCATGGATACAAGGGCACACAAATATCTGTTGTTGACAAAACTGTTTTGCTGGCTATATAAATCCAGTTTACAATGTATCCACATTATTGCAAAACAATTATGCCAGCTAAAGGACTTACATAGTTTGAATCTTATTTCATTGCCACCAGGTATATGAGGTACAAAGGTAGAGGACTTAAATCCTTCACCTAAGTCATCAATTTATTTGTAATAGTCAAGGTCTGTGGTGTTGGGAACTAACCACTGACCACCAAAAAATCTGTGAGGTGACTGGCCTTAAGAATAAACAGGAAAGATACCCTGGTGATGTAAAACAGTTTTATAATCACTGTCTCCTCAAGATTTTATCAACCTCACTCTGAGCCCAGGCTTCTAATTCACTCCTACCAGCATTAACTGAGATTTAGCCAAACACAAACACACACACAATAACACATTTCCTAGAGGGGCTACTAAAAGCCTCTGCAGTATGCCAATACCCCTTTTCTGTTTTCACAGTACACAATGCCACCAACCACACCAATCTGGTATCAAGGTCTTTTTTAATGGACACCCTTTCAATGAACCAACCGACACATAAAATTGCAGCAGTTTATAGCCAAAAAGTCTGTCTTCAAAAATAGCAAATACCAATAGTTATACAAATGCTGTCTGACTGCCCTTATAAATTAATAAACTAGACAGCACCCACAATTTTTTTATAACTGAGTAAATAAAAACACTTCACTTAACAGAAAAGTAGATAAAGGTATAGAAAACACAGATCAAATAAACAATTATAATTGACTGAACAGGGAAGAACTGAGGAAATATTTAAAACATATAGCTGACAACAAAATAACTCTAACTGCATCTAAATATTTGTGTTTCTCACACTTTCCAGAGAATACCACAGCCTAACTACCACTAAGACACTAAAAAAACATTTGGATGTCGTAGATGACACAGAGGCGGAGGTGCTGCGGTAGCGTTGTCGCCTCACAGTTAGACATTGTCCTGTTCGATTCTCAGCTAGAGCGTCTTCTGTGTGGAGACATGCGTGAATGGGCGTACCTTTGTTGAAGGTTGTGCATCAGAGCTGGCAACTCGGCACATAATAATCTACTGCCAATCGTTAGCGGACCGGAGTTCCGCTGTGGCGACCCCTAACCGGGTAAAGCCGAAAGACACAACAAGATGACACAGAGGCAGATTAGCAAAATTTAGACCTCTGCCTCTAGGAAAGCAGGCTGTATTTTTATCTCTTCTATAGTCCCTCTATAAAAAAAAATGTTTTGTTTCTTTCACTTTGAATAGAATTCATGAAGTCCATATCCAAAATAAAGAGGAAATACATAATTCCTAATTCATCTTTCTCTGCAAGTTAGAGGTTTCACAAATTCATTCAGCAGTCCAAACCAAAAGGAGAGTAACTGCTATTTCAGTACTCAAGAGATTAGTGTTTTCAGAAGAAAACTGAATTTCTGTCCCCCTTAAGTGAAACAGAACACACCAAGAATTTCATTCCTACATAAGATAATGTGGCTTTTGATAGGAAATAATGAATGTGAAAACAGCTCTACTTTCCTATAAACAGATGCTTCATTACTAAAATAATAGTTATAAATGTTGCACACCTAACAAAATATACAGTTCTTGATAATCCTCCATCAAAGAAAATATACATCTTTTGGTAGTCTTTACAGATTAGTTAAAATCTATGCAATGGTTTTGTAAATACTTTTTACATTTTTATTTTAATTAATTTTAATTGTCTAAAAGGACAAAGAGTCATTATACTGTTACTGAAAGTTACAATGTACATTATTTTGTTGTTTTAACAAACATGTGCCCTATTTTCTGTATCCTGTTTCCAGTGCACCTTCTGCCACAGTGTTTGTATTTTAACGCAATTCCCTAAATTGTCAATAGGTTTCTGTTTGTTGTATGTGCATGTGTACTGCAAGGGACTGGCATTCTACCTAGGAATTGTGTTTTGCTTTATACCTATTACACCTAATAGTGTGGCAGAATTCAGTTACCCTAAATCGGACAAGGCAGGTACTAAAATATAGCAATGGCACAAATCTTAACGTGTTTTTGAAATATTTTTAGGTATTATGGGGTTCCTTGCCATATTTCTAGTTGTTTTCTAAACCGCAATACATTTGTACTTCATGGATTGTATGATTATCTTGAAGCTGATCGCTTATCCATTGTCTGTAGAAAACAATGATTTGTCCATGAAGATTATCAATTTATAAAAGCGTGAATGCAGAATTATACAATAAAGGGTAAATTAGTATTCTAAAATGTTCACACTGATTGGACACCCTCGTCAATATGCCTATAATAAATCAAGCATACCCCAGTAGAAAGAATTTCAGTCACTTAAGTATTGTTCAGCAGATAGACATTCTATTGGGATATGCTGAAAAAAGCTATATTCCCAATATTTTAAGAGAGACAGAGCAAAATATGCCAAAAACAAATCAGGACATTCTGCAAACCTCTGGAGAGTTAAAATGTAAAATACTAGAAATAGAATTGATTGTAATCTTACTTCTCAAAGAGTTTAGCGGAATGTCTCCAACACTTGCTGATATGTTTGCCATGTACTTCATAAACTTTTAAACTTTCTTGCAAATGAAAATGATTCCCATAATGCCATGGGAGTTTCAGAGGAAATAAGAAAGAAACAAGTCACATTGCTAGATGCAAGGAGACATAAGAATGTTCTCTTTCATGGCAGCATTCTAGCACTGTACTAATGTGCTATGCAATCGTGTGGATTCAAGTACATATGCACACAGTACGTCATTAAACAAGGAAAAAACACAGACCAGCAGTGAAGCACCATTACACAAAGACAATATTTAAGAAAGGTAAGCAATGCCTTTTTAAAATAAAGTCATTGTATAATAGCAATAGCTCAGTCCTGGATGTGGGTAGCACAGGATTAACCTATGGATGGCTTTGCCATTGTGATCAAACCACACCACCTGTGGGTTAATCCTACAATACCCACACCCAGTTATAGGTTACTGTTACAGTAAATAATAGAATGAATAAATTGTCAGTTACTAGGTAAGTATTGGAGATATTACAGTTCACACATCTTTTAAACCTATGTGAAATTTAATACACAATGACCTAGTCTGACTGCAAGCATTTGTTAGTTCAGAGTACTTCTCAGATAGTGAATGTGAGACCAGCTTTTGATGTTTGCTTTACATTTTCAAAGAATGTAACCATACTGGCTCACCTGTTCACTATAACATGACAACTCCACCTCTACTCAGCAAGGTCTGGCACTAGTTACATCATTTCATGGGCATAGATCCAGTGTTGTTCAGCTTATAAATTACATTTCAGCCTTGACATCTAAAACTAAAGATGAGGAAACTATAATTTTTAGTTTTGTTACAGTTAATACTCGTGATACAGTGTGAGTAACACTATAACTCTACAAAGCAGTGCCAGCATTGTTTGACCCACCACTTTTTCCCCTAAGCCTTTGTTTTGGATGTTAGCCATATATAATGCTTGATATCCTTGCAAGACGGAAAGACAATTTTAACATTTGAAAACTATGTTTGACTCCTAGGTCTTGGTCTGTAGCAGTTATGAAACTATGTAACAATGGCACTGTAAATAATGTGAAAATTGCTGTATTTAAATTTCAGGCCTTGGCTTCTGCAGTCCAGTATTATACTCTGTAGCTCTGTCAGTATGGAAATGTGAGGGACTGAAAGCCATAATTAAATCCATGGTCTTTGTGTTTGCGTCAGAGCTACATAATACAATGATATTACATAACTCATATCTTAGAGCAGCAATAGGGAGAAGGGAAGGTTGCACTACAAAGGTACTGTCCTTCATATGTGATGTTAATTAATTAAAGGGACCTTCTTCCTGTGTTGGTTGCAGCTTAGATGAATTTTTAATATCTTGTCACTTATCAGAAAAAAAAGATTAGTGAATGCCCCCAGAGCCGTGACCAAATTCTCCCAGTATGTATAAATACCAAATTGGATTTCTCTTGAAAACTGGCTAGAAGGCTTTTGTGACCAACATATTAACACATAAATAAATAAATGAATAAATGAAAAACAAATAAGTACAAAATGGTATGGCACAATCAACTAGCAGTAGGTGAGTGAAAGAGCAAATAACAGCCTGTTTTGTCCAAGGCTTGTGGTAAACAGGCAGTGGATAAGAGAATATGATACTGCAAACAAGGACTTGGGGATAGAAAACCTGGTCATATCCCAGGTCAGAGCAAGGAGAAGATATTACATAATGTTAGACCATATTTGCTTCCTTCACAGAAGAAGTGAGTAATGTTTTTTATCTCAGCTGTTCGTGCAAAATAGATACTGTATAATATTGGGTAATACTGTCTCCTGGCAAAAAGACAAAATGATAAAAGAGTATTTCAGGTCTCAACATGCAATTGATAGTGCATAAATTAGATAGCACTGCAATCTTGAAACAAAAGCATGAGAGCCATATTATAGTGCAGAACTCTACATGCAGAATGCACATCACAATATGGGATGCCAATGCCATCCAGCAATGAGGGCACGTGTCTCAGCGTATAGCAGGTGCCACACTCTTACAGGGAAAATAATGCATAAAGTCCATACCTCTTCATGCAACAGGCACTGATAATATAATGTGGCACTGCCAGCCTAAAATGAAGGAGAGGGAGGCATCTTTATGTTCTCCATTTCAGCATTCAAATGCAAATGTATGGAACTAACTGCCAATGTTAGTCTGCAGTGAGGGATACTGGCTGGTATCCTTGAGTATCCGTATCTGGTCATATTAGTACAGTTACAACAGATAGCATGCAATATGGCTGTAGGAATATGTTTTACCCTGAGTATTTGTGGCAGTAGTCAATGTTATGGTATGGTATGGTATGCCACAACCAGTATGAAATAAAGGAGGTAGTAGTTTGTTTTGTTTATGCACCACCTCCCATTCTCTGGCATACAGCACAATAGTAATGCTCGGTGTTCAATGTTCAATATTTAGTACTGAGGGCATTCAAACTCAGCACTCATAAGAGCCATTTAAGAGTTTTCCAACAGGAATATAAACAAAATTTCTATGCCATTTCATTTATCTATCGAGAACTTGAAAAGTTTGACAATACCACATATCTTTATATATTTAGAGAGAGAGTTTGATAATGTTGCTGTTCTGTGTTAAAATATCTGCTCTTAACTGATGTTTTAAAATCTGTCATGCTCACTTACAGATTGTTATTTCTGAAACTGATACTATGCCCCAGAAATGTAACACTAAGAAAGGCTGTTAATGCCTCATTTCTTAGTGATTAATACACAAGAATCACGTCACATCTTAAAAGCCCATAATCGAGTACAGGGAAAGAGTCTCTGGTCTCTCTTTACAAATTAAGTCTTTCAATCCTTTCACTCCAATCTGTCTTTATAACCGAAGTTTTTCAGTCATCTGCCTTGCAGAGAAACCATTTTCTGGATTCTCTCTCAGGTCTATTTATTTGACAAGCCAACAACCTAAAGCCTCAGAGTATTCCATAACAGGCCATACAGAAGAGGTAAAAAGCAGAATGGTAGGAACCTGGGTGGGAATTCCCAGATATGCTCAGAAACCAACACTTCCTTCTCTCTTCTAGTAACACTTCTCACAATGTTGTTTAGAAGACCATGGTACTCCCTCACCACTGTCATAATATGATCATCAAAGTCCAATGCATCATCCATCATATAGGTTCATAGGTTCATAGGTTCATACTAGGCTATCTGCCCTAGGGCATTTATAAGTCTAGCCAGAGTGTGTTTGGCTTTCGCCACCCATTTTAAATTAATTTTGCTATGCCCTTTTTCGAGGTTAGTATACTGTGCCTCTGTCTAACAGTGACACAGAAGTGATACCCGGGGTAAACCTACAATCTCCCATCCACTCATCAAGATTCCTCTTGAAGAGTCAATGAGGGACTCCACCTAACCTGGACTGGGATTTTATTCCAGAGTGAAGGGAGCCTCTGGGTTATGAATCTGTCCCTCCAGCATGTCCTATTTATTTCAGTGCTGAGGTTCAAGTCTCTCAAGCGTGTAGCTCGATGGGATTTGGATTTTCTGAGGTGCAGCATGTCCATTAATTCCGGGTTGGACATGGCTTTATACGTCAGGCACAGATCGCCTCTGAGCAGGCGGTATGCCACTGAGTAGAGCTGGAGTTTTTTTAACCAGGCAGCATATGGCATCTGTTTGAGCCCTTTGATCCTCTTGGTGAGGTACTTTTGGGGTTTTTCCAGTTGCTGCAGGTGTCTGGTAAGGTACATCCCAAAAGGGGCATTGTACTCAATTATGGGCCAGATGAGGGATGAGTAAAGAGGCATGATGACCTCCCCTGATCTAGATGTGAATCCCTTCATGATTAGGTGGCTATATAAAATGTTTTTCTAACCACTTTGGCCATGTGGTTGTCAAATGAGAGATTGCTATCAACTTGGGTCCCCAGGTCCCTAATTACTTCTTCTGTACTTAATGGATTACCACCTATGTGGTAATTTGTGGGCACTTTGTTTTTGCCAAAGAGGATGACTATACACATTTTGGCATTTAGCTTGAGGCCATGGCTCTGGCAGCAGTTGTCTGTTTCTATGAGGCCCTTTTGGAGGATGCTTGTGTCGGCTGGAGAGTCGATTATGGTGCCCAGTTTGCAGTCATCTGCGAACTTGGTCAGCCACAGTCCTTCCGTGTTGGTCTGTACCTCCGAGAAATATATACCGAACAAGAGAGGTCCCAGGACTGAGCCTTGTGGGATGCCACTTGTAACTGGTTTGGAGTCTGACATGGCTCCAGCAATTCTAACCATGTGGGTTCTGTCCTTGAGCCAGTTTGCAACCCATCTAGTGACATAGGGGTTTATATTTAAGCTGTTGAGCTTATCTATAATGCCCAAGTGGGGTATTGTATCGAAGGCTTTTGCGAGGTCCAATTAGGCTGTGTGGACCACCTTCCCCTCGTCAATGGCCTTGGTGACTGTTTCAAGGAAATCGACCAGGTTTAAGAGGCAGGATCTACCCTTAACAAAGCCAAACTGGGTAGGATCCAGTGTCTGTAGGTCCCCAATATCTCTATTTATGAGGTCCATGATGATCCTTTCCATAGCTTTGCAGACCAAGCTAGTCAGGCTTATGGGACGATAGTTTCCAGGATCTGTTGAGGCACCACCTTTGTGGAGAGGGACCACTGTTGCTGTACGCCACTCTTTGGGTACATATCCTGTAGTAAGGCTGAGATTGAACAGTAGTTTTATGTTTGGGTTTATCTCTTCTTGGAGTTCATGTAGAACGCAGCCCGGGACACCGCCTGGTCCCACTGATGCTGTGTTTTTTGCTTTGGACAGGGCGGCTCTTACCTGAGCATCTGAGATTTCAGGGGGGCAGCACTCTGCTGGTATAGATATTTGCCCTTTTGGTGGGGGGGGGGAGAAGTTTGCGCTGAACCTGTCAGCTAGGATGTTGGCAATGTCTGTGGGTTTGGTGTATTTTTTGTCATTTTGGACTAATTCTGAGCATATCTGGGAATTCCCACCCAGGTTCCTACCATAAATAAAGAAAGCCTTGTGATTATCCTTAGTGTCCTGTGCAATTTTTCTCTCGAAGCTGGCCTTAGACGATTTTATGTGTGCCTGTAGTTTTTTGCTAATACTGATCAGAGATGCCTTCGCTTTTTGGGATTTTGCTCTATCATGTAGCAGCTTCCTCCTTCTATTGTATAGTTTGTTTATGGCTGGGGTCCACCAGACAGGACGTCTGCCTTTGGAGGATTGGGTCTTGTTTTTATTTGGGATTGCATGATCCATGCATTCCTGAAGGTGTTCATAGAATGCGTTTATAAAGGATTCTGCGGTCTGGGCCCTATTTTCCACAGGCCCGAGGGCTTTGAAGGATTCCACCTCGGTTTTGAGGAGTGTGAAATTTGCTTTAGAGAAATTTTTCACTGTGGTTTTCTGGGCAGGGGGTGGGGTCGGGATGTGAATATCCAGTGAGATTAGTTCATGATCTGATCTTACCAGTGAGGGATACACTTCTGGTCTGGAGCATAGAGTCCCCATGTTGGTGATGATCAGGTCCAGTATGTTTTCCCCTCTTGTGGGAGTGGTAACAAGTTGTTCCATAGCATTTGAGTTGATAAATTCTAGGAACCTTTGGGCTAGGGTGTTGGAGCTAGAGTAATGCTCCCAGTCTATGTTTGGGTAGTTGAAGTCGCCCAATGTAATGGTGTTTGGAGAGACCTTCATATTTTCCAGTGTTCTCAGGAAGGCCGAGTGGGGTTCCTGGGTTTGGGAGGGTGGTCTGTAGCAGACTATAAACTGGAAGGCAGTTTTACCCACAAAACTTTTCACAAAACCTTCACAGAACTTACTGGGGTCAAAATTTCATTATTCAAAGCATAACAATAATGGTTATTTTCACATACTTGTAACTATATCTCCCACCTTAGTGTCATTGGCAAACTTACTTTGTAAGGTGCTGCCACATACTGGGAACTCAGACATCAATAGTCCAAACCACATGGGACCAAGAAGAGATCCCAAAGGGACCCCAAAATCAACATTTATTATTTTTGAAAAAGAATGCCTTATTTTTACTCTAAATGTCCTTCCTGATAGCCACTTGGCTATCCAGTGTACAATGTAAGTATTCATATTACGTTTTAACATACATCAACTATACTGCACAGTACTACCATTCCAGCAGAAAGCAATGAGAAATGCATTTATGTATGAACCCCCTTGTTGAGACAGATTCTTCTTTTATTTTAAAAGTTTTATCTATTTTTTTTTTATTATTTTATTCTGTTTATTTTTTTATTAAGCATGTAAGTGAAATGGCTCTTCCTGGACCTGTTTTGTCGGGTTCCTATTAGAAGACCGAAGACACATTCTTTCAAATGCATCTTGGTCGAACTTAAAAGACTGAAACAGCAAAATATCGAAGTGGCTTTTAAGCAAATTTGCCGCTTCATTACTTTGCTGTTTTTGGCACTGTATTGCAGTCTCGGAGTTATTATATTTAAGTTGAGGGGTGTGGGGGGGCAAAGTCCCCCACTTAATGTAATGTTTAAAGTGTTTTGTTTTTTATTTTTTTTTGTTGGAACAGAGATTTTTTTCCCTTGGAAAAAAATCATTGTTCTGACAGTTCGACATTGTAAGCTTTCACTTACATAGGGTCGATTAATCACTGTTTGCTTTTTTAAGCGTTCGGTAATCTAATATAGACCCGTTTTGTCTATGACCTGGAACAATAAAGCAAAGCTAATAACCTCACATACACATTTATAATTTAGTATAGCTAGTCATCCAGCATGTTTTATCGCTTCACAGCAAGAGGTTCTCCAGTTTGGTCTTCGGCTAGGGTGCCTTCTGTGCGGAGTCTGCATGTCCTCCCTGTGGTTGCGTGGGTTTCCTCTGGATGCTCCAGTTTCCTCCTACATCCCAAAGACATGCTGTAGGTGGATTGGACACTCTAAAATTGGCCCTAGGTGTGAGCGCATGCATATGTGTGCCTTCTGTGGAAGGTTGGGTGCTGGCCTGGCAACTTGACACCGTAAAACTCAACTGCGAATCATGAGCGGACAGGTGATCCACTGTGGCAACCCCTAACCGGCAAAAGCTGCAAGAAGAAGAAGAAGTCATCCAGCATGTTTTATAACTTCAGACAATCATGCAAATAGCCTATGTTTGAAGTAAAATTTCAAATGTAAGTAAAGGAAAACAAATCATACACCATACCCAGAGCACAATACCATCAAATGAGAGGTGCTGGCTCTTACTTAGAAGAGTGTGGAAGGTAATGGGATGCAACAATGTCAGGTAGGGGTATTTTAGTCTCTTAGGGTCTGTTCATGAGTGGGGGCAGGAGAGATGGAGCATCAGATCATGCAGTGGCAGAAGTACCACAGCGATTGCACAGAACTGTGGTGGGGAAGTAGCAGCTGAGTCCTATAATGAAGCTTTGAATTTACCAGTCAGTCTAGGTCCTGCCTTCACTTACATCCATGACCTTTAAGTAGTGACTAAAATGATGTGACTGCAGATACAGCAGGCAGAAACAATGTTTCACTGTAAAATCAATGAGATGACTCCATATGTGTGAGAATCTTGGCAAACCAAGGGGGTTCTGGAGTTTGGTGACTGCTCATCTGGATCAGCAGGAGCACAATAAGGTCGTCTAGACACCTAATAAGAATTGCCCCAGTCACCTCCTGTGGGAGATGTACTAGGCACAGCTCACTGGGAGGACACCTCAAGGAAGGACATGCTGGAGAAATTATAAATCTCAACTAGATGAGCTGGCAATTGTTACTAGAAATAGAAAAAAAAAACTGGGTCTATCTGTCAGTCTCTCTTATTCTGCTTGCAGCAACTATGAACATCACCACAGCAAACAAATAGTATAGAAAAACTATGAATAAATGCATGTTCTAAAGTATGGTAAACCTTCAAATGGAACATTAATTATTCAGTACTGACACAACCATGCATGCTGTTGTAAACGTGATTTGCCTCTCTCAGTGTGATTGTAATTAAGCCTGCATATCTACTGGAGGTTGTGCATTACACAGATCAAGGCTGCTCCATTGTTATGATAACTACACACGTATAGATTAAACAGAAGGTCTACTGAAGGGCTTTCTTTTCTCAGTAATGTTTCTCCCAAAATTGAATGCATATCGCCATTTCACATTTCTAACAAAATAGTCACCTGCACTTGTAGCAGTTCTCCTTTTTTATTATCCTGTTGTTTGGAACAAAAAAAGATAACTGATTGAAGGTGAGTATTTGATGAGGAAGAAGGTGAAAGACTGTTATTACAGTAAGTAGTACAATAAGGAGATAGTCAAGAGGCCTTTGATTTAATTTTCCTCTCAGTGCCTTGGATTATTTTGTAAATTAATTTTGCTAAGCTCATTTATAAGCTTTTTGCACCTACAAGACTATATATATATATTATTTCCTTTTTTTTTACAATTTTACAATTCAAAAGCTGAGGTAAATGTCATCTGAAGCTGCAGACCCCATTCCTCAACCCTTGAAAACAGGTCTTGTATACCCATAGAATTGACATTGTCCTTACAAAACACTTTTAGTTCTCATAAACTCTGAGTTTAATAAATATGAAATTTCTGGCATCCTTTTGTACAATCTTAGGTGTCAACTGGTTATGGAATGCAGGAAAGAGAAAGAGAAGTGTAAAGAAAGATATTTTAATTTTATACATTGACATTTTTCTCATCACATTTTCTTTCTACAAAGTGCCTGTGAACCTTTGGTGAATGCTTTCAAAGAACAAAGTGATGCAGTAAGGGCTTGGGGTCAACCTTAATAATGCTTAAAGCTAGCTCTACATGTGGTCTTCTTAACTTTCACATAGTAATCTGCCAGCTGATAAAAATATCTACAGACACTGAAAGCAGCGGCATGGCCAGCCTCTTTCAGACATCGTTCCCATGTGATCACATGGGAAGCAGCTTCAGGCTGGCTGAAGCTAATCAGCAAGCAGGAGACACAGAGAGAAAAAAGCAAGAGATGAGGCTTTGTGCAGAGCATGGAACCTGACATTCAGCAGTGAAGCATACGGTAATGGTACAGCCGGGTGATGTGTGTATGTATTTTTTTTTCTTTCCTGTCAAAAGCAGCAACACTGCTAGCAATAGCGGCATGCCAGGTTTAGCAAGATCCTCATCAATTTGGTTTCGACAAGGAAGGAGTGCAGCTGTAGGGGAGGAAATGGAACAGAAATGAAGCTGTACAGGTCAGTTACTGTTTTAATATATATATATATATATATATATATATATATATATATATGTGTGTGTGTGTGTGTGTGTGTATACTGCCACTGCATTTATGCATGCCTGTACTAGTACCTTGGCCATGATGTCACTGCATTTCTGTTTAGGCATAGAACAACGGTTTCAGTATTTCACCTTTGTGAATTGTATAGCACAGCTGGCTTTGCAGGGAATTTCAGCTGCTTGGGAACTTGGTATTTTTGGAATAGTACTGGAGGTGATTCTCACATCTAAATGAACAACGAATGCAATTTGGTAGCTCTGATTCATTCCCTGAAGTATCCAGATTATATAAATGTAAAAAAAAAAAAAAAAAAAAAAAAGCATGGATATGTGTTATATCCAGAATTATGTCGTAGCAATCAAACTGGCACTAACAGTAGCCTGGCAGATACTTAGGATTCACAAAGCTCATAACTAAAGCAAGTTATACAGCAACTTGGCAAAAGGTGCCTAGCCATTTGCTGCAGTCACATTTGCTGTGGTTTGGATCCTTGCTGCTGTCTGATTAAAGAGCAAAATTAACCTTTATTACATGCAAACATTATTTTGTTGTCAAGGTAGATTCATTATTGTACCATATATAACACATTATGTGCATTTTTTTCATAACATAAAAAGCCTTTATGAACAAAAGCTTTCATATATTCATGCACTAAGAAAGCACTTCTGAATATAGAGCCTAGCATAACTATGACATGAATGAATCATTACAGCACCATATATTGATATGAAAATCAAAACTTGCTTCCAGCTTCTTTCCTGCATTCGTGAGCTGTTTCAGTAAAGTACCCATCTGAGCTGTATTTTACTTGGCTGATTAAATAGTAATTGCCCCAAGGCATGCAGATTGTTAAAGTTCATTCATTGTGATGTGTTTTTGAGTGCAGCTTTAAAACTGTTAGCAATCAAAGATATTAATAAGCATTCAACATGACGATAAAAAGAATGAATGAAACACATAGGCTATGTCTACAGCAGTGACACCATCAGTCCACAACTCTTTGCTTTTTCTTTATCAACATGATCATCCATCAGAAGACAGCTAAGAAAAGATGAATGCTATCCCATCAGACATGTTTTTTTTTTTGTGAAGGGGGCTCAACACAAGGAAACAAGCTACCACTGCAGTACTTCTACAAAGATAAAAAAGATCATCTTTTATACACAAACGAGGCTGATCTCTGATTTTAGTCTGTACAATATTTACACAAGTGCATTAAAATCATTAATGTGGCAGCATAATCCTGCATTATAGGAATGAAGGGCTGACAGATCTGGGGGAGTTGTAAGTTAAATATTTTTTCACTGAGTGTGTTAACTGTTTGCAACCATTTTCCTGATGGGGCTATGAAGGCAATAATCAGTGTCAGAATTCAAAAATACTTGAAACAGTAGAATACAGATCATCAAAAGATGAGGTAAATAACCTATAAAAAATGCTACGCCACTAACCTAACTTACAAATTAACAGATTGCCCGTGCTAATTGTCTCATATTTTATACTCAATATCAGTGTTCCTCTGAAAAGAAATAGTGAACTTTAATCATTACTGCATAGTATCATCTTCTTTTATTCACCATTGTGAAACAATTTTTCTCTCAATCTCTCTCTCTCTCTCTCTCTCTCTTTCTGTGCTCTTTTAAAATAAATTTCTTTATGGTTGGTGTGTCTGCTACTTTCAATGGTTCCCTCTGTGCTCATTTAAAATACATCCTTCAGCTTAGTGTATCTGCCATAACTACAAGTGTGTGTGAGGGGGTGAAGGGGTAAGGGGCTACACTGAATGAATTAATGAAGAAAAGTTACTGACTCCTAGGATTAGGAAATGGATAAAGCTTTGGTCAGATTAATTAACTGTCTATAAGCTAAAATGTGTAATGGACATTATAGAAAGATAAATAAAAAGCATGTGCATGAATTAAATATTTTGAGGATCTTATACTTTGTAAGGAAACATGTTTTTTAAAATATACATATACTAAGTATTTTAAGGACCTTACACTTTGTAAGGAAATATGTTTTTAAAATATACATATAGTAAACTGCCATTATTTTCAAATCAGAAATGTATACTACGCCACTACAGATTGTGGAGCTGATATGTTTTCATGTAGTATTGCAGACAAACATTTGACAGATTCTAATATTATTTTCATATGCAAGATTAAATCACAAATGACAGAGATGCTATACCTACTGTTTAATGTGTCAATAGGATCTTTAAATGTATAGTGAATCTTGATACCGGTTGGGCAGATGAGTAAAGTAAAATGAAATGAGGCTGTTATAACTTCATTTCCTCTGATTTATATTTGAACTGCATGCAAGTGCACATCCAATAGTTTTAGTAATTGATTTGTCAACCACAACATGTTGTAAACATTGCAATGCCAGTGAGACTTTATATCAGATAGACAGAGACACCAGAATTAGAGTTTACAGGCCATAGTTTGCCCATTACGATCATTTTATAAACCAACTGGAATGCTTTTTTAGCTATATTTGGAATGTGTTGACTTGAATCCCTGCTTGCAACTTGAGAATATCTGTTCTGTTCTGCTTTAGAGGCATGATCCATTGCTATTCTAAAATGTAGCTAATGTGTTTTGCAAATTTTTGTGATGCATAGTGTTTCAGAAATATTTAAATTATTGAAATTTTAAGTCTTTGTATGTTACATATGTTTAGAAAGTAATGCCTCTTCTGCAGTTATTTCTCTCTTTCCTTTGTCCTTTGAGATGCTGTCAGTAAGACAACCCATATGCATAGGATCATAATTGCTAGGATTTCTCTTTCAGGTAAGTCATAGCTTCAGGAGTTTGGCAGTGTCTATGGCTTGACCCTTCCATTATCTCGTTTCCTTTCCTTGGAATAGGTATGCATGTGTCCACTAGAAAACAATATAATTCACTTACTTCTGTCAGAACACCATCCTCTGGTATCATTCCAAGTTGTGCCAACCTGAGGGTGATAAGT
This sequence comes from Protopterus annectens, assembly GCF_019279795.1. NCBI lineage: Eukaryota > Metazoa > Chordata > Ceratodontiformes > Protopteridae > Protopterus > Protopterus annectens. The sequence continues at coordinate 169,440,437 of NC_056738.1, forward strand.
TTGAGTCAAATGTGAAGGTATAGCTTCCCAGGCCTAGCTTAAGCTTTGAAGATACAGTGGCTAGCACACTATCACAGGTCAGCCCCTTTTCCATATAATCTAAAACCTATACAGTGTCTCACCCAAATAGTTGCCTTTCTTGTACTCTTCCATCTGGAGCAACAATAAAATTATTTCAGGCATTGCTCTGCACTATGTCCTCTAAGCAGCTTCCGGAAAGACTGTATATGTAAAGGGAACTGCCATAATTTAGGTCCTGAATGACTGGGCCAGGTAGAAGGATATCCTTTTCTTTGTTTTGTTAAAATATTTTAGTTCTTTTGCTGTTTGCTACATTTTGATACATTTAGTAGCACTAGTTTTTCTCTTAGTTACAAGCTGACATCATGTAATGCGAATCTCAGTGTTTCCTAGATATCAATACAATAGAGACCAGTAGTCAGTAGCCTGCAATGCATGCTAGAGGTTATGCTGTTTTCTCTGTCCTTCCTTGTCTATTTATAGTTACAGAATATTCTATGCTATGGTGGAATGACAAAGATCAGGTCTGGGAAATATTTAAGGAATATCCTATGAAAGGTCTAGCATGTATTATAGCCTGTTGTAAGTTCCATATTTGCCCACATTTCTGATGTTAACTGTGTTGAATTCAGAGGTGCTTAACAAATAGAATTCAACAGAGTTATACAGGCATTTGTATTGTGAAGCTTATAAGCTGCAGCAGTTTGCAAGTCAGATGCCAAACCTGACGGATGCTTTGTGATAATGCCAGTATTCGATGTTGAACTAAATGCTGAATTCTGCATTACATTTGAACATTTGTTCTAGTCACAGAGGCTGGCTGAACATTTAGGCCCCCAGCCTGTAATTAAAGTCATAAAATACAGTACATGTCCACAGTGATAGCTTCACTAAGCCATTTTTCTAGACTGAAAATTTTAGCTTTGTTTAAATTAGTTAAACTATGGCTAGTTATATATAGGTGTGTGATTAATGGCTGTGCTGTCTCTTGGGCTACAAGTTTGAAACTTGATGTTTTCTTTGTATTATTAGAGGCATTGATAATGTTATACCTGAATTTTTAAATCTGCATTTTCCAGCATTGGGATAGCAGAAGCAGTTAGCTATACAGATATCATCAGATAATTTTATTTATTTGAAATGACTAATAAGCATCTCGTATGAAAGCTGTTGGCATAGCAAAACCAATTTGCACAGTGAGCTAGGTCTGTCAGTAAACACACGACTATTATCAGGATGTTGTTTACAGAGGGGCAGCCTTTATTTCACCCACGTGTGATATAGTAAATATTCATGAAGTCTGCCTCATTTAAGCCACATTCTTTTCCTTTCTCATACTCCTGCATTACTTTGCTCTATTTTCTTATCACTGGCAGCTCTAAAATATGAATTATGTTAGCTGTTTACAAACTGCAAGTGCCTGAATTCTGTAACAGCTCAGTGGAAAATTCCATTACCCAGTTTCATTCTTGCAAAGATGCAGAACTGAAAGGAACGGAGAGAGTTGAAACAGAAATTAGTTTATTGTATGGAATATGGAGCCTAGTAAACTGCCATAGCTTGAAAAGCTCAAGTTGTCAATTTCCTGCAGATGCCTGGCCTAAACCTGTGCTTCATTTTCCTAAAACAAATTCCCTTTCAATGAAAAATTATGAAAGAATACTACTGAAAGCTGTCTGACATAAAAGGCACGCCTACACAGTCTCTTCAAGATCTTTTATGGCTCAGGTACTCAGACTGACTGAAACTGAATGCCTGACTCCCTTACCCAGCATTCCAGCTTCCTGACAGGCAGGCTTCAATGAGCTTTATGCAAATAAGACAAGTACAGCCTGTGTATAAAAAGCCCAAAGGAGAATGTACATCTGTGTGTACTTGTTTTGGGGGGGTTGGGGATTCTACTTCAAAGGTCAGTGTGCTGATGCACAGTAGTAACAAGTGAAGAAAAAATAAAATGAGCCTTGTATTGTTCCTTCAGAACTGAAACAGCATAAATCTAATAATCACCTTTTATTTTTCTTATAGAATAGACAAGTTTTCAGAGTTTGGCAAGAATTTCTGAAATGTGCCTATAAATAGATAGGCTGACTATGCACATTAGTGTTTGTTCTTAATTAGTATTGAGCTTAATAGAATGAATAAAACCGGGTTATAGATGCACAAAAAATGTATCTGCTAATGAGCATAACATCAGAACAAATAGCAAAATATGAAGCTTTATATAATGACAGTACATCAAGGATTATATTTTAAACATGCATTGTTCAATATTCTGTCAATGCTTATCAGGCTGTACCAATTATGTTCACCTTCAGCAATCAAGCTATGTATTTAAATGAAAGTGCATAAAAATGTAAGCATTTCTCTGTACTGATGTACAGCAATTGACATACTTGTCTTTTGTAGACTGTGGAGTATAACTACATTGTAAAAACAGTGTATGTTTCTATTGCCATTAATGGTATTCAGTTGCACTTAACAAAGGGATCACAGGCATTTCTTAAGCTTTTTAGGATATCCTCATCAAATTTTGAAGACCTCTTAAAAACTAATGACTTATATAGTAAGGTAAATAAATAATACTCTAAACATATGTTACATTTGAATAGACTGATAAATCTGAATATTGAACACTCAATAAATAATGAGTTTTTTCATTTTATAGAGGAGCTGGTAAGCCATATCATGGATTAAAAAAATCCACTGGCCAGCATTTCATTACTAAAAAAGACAGTTGTTATTAGGTAGCTTAGCATGATGTAGTTTGAGATTTAATTGCAAGTAGGGTTATTGCCTTAAATCAGTGAACTGTTCTGTCAGATATGTTGTTTTGGTAGTCGATTACCTGTAAATTATTATGTTAATTGCTGGCATTTAGCATGCAGTACCATATTGTATATTCTGAAAGCCAGTTATTATGCAATTTTATACATATACATACACAAAAGCCAGCATATGGCACATTGTGTTACATGTAAGTGCACCACACACACAGCAATAACTCTGCGGGTCAGTGCTCATGGTAAAGCATATGAATAAATTGTAGACTACAAAGAATGCTCAGGTTTGCCCTGTCATGTATTCTGTCAGACAGATATGATTGTTTAGCAGTTTGAATCAACAGTAAAAAAAATTCACATGCTGTCTTTTCTGAAATTATTACAATAACAGTGATATAGCAGCATAAACAGGCTTTATCTGTGGAAACAAGACAGATAAGTAATATAAACAGTGCTTATGAACCAGCTACTCGCCTGCACACAATGATTTGCTATATATTACGACAGGCTTCCCTGCTGGTAAAGCACAATGACATCTCCCCTAGCGTTCATACTAATGTTCAGTGCTGTGGGGCCACACTCGCACCTCTCTTCATTTTGACAAGGGAACCCCTAACTCCTGCTTGATCTAAGAGTGACAGTAAAGCTTGCTGTTGAGTAGATCACACTTCACCTACAGTTGTTCTTTCTGGCATAGCACCACCTGTGTTGCGTAGAAACAGTCTGATTCACCATACATGCACAAAGCATACTAGAGGGATTTGTGAATACACTGCATTTGCAAATTATCACCATGCAGTTGGCTTACTGCCAGGACACCATGGCACTGTATTCTTGGCATAATATTGCAGTGTAACATGATGCCCTGTAACAGATGAAGGAGGCAAGAAATAGAGGAAGCTTCCAGAGTAACAGTGGTATCCATCCCTGTGGCCCTAGAAACAGATGATAAATTGTATATACAAAGAAAGGTGTCACTGAATTACTGAGGGCATTTTCAAGTTGACTTTCATAATATTATGGGGTGCAGTCAGTCCAAGCTCTGTATTCCACATCCAGATATAAGCATTAAAGCATGAAAGAATACAAATCTGCCTTATTCTGTTTTATAAATGAAATTAAGATGAATTCTTTTCACAGGTTTCCTGTAAAATATTATTGGTAGTGGTGGCATATTTTTGAATCTCAGTGTCGCATTACCAATAATATTTTAAAACATATATTGGCTTAGTGATCTTGCACCAGTTTTCAGTATAAAATATTTTATGATTTATAGATTTTTGTAGTAGAGTTTTTGTATTATCTTTAAATTTGGTGTATATCATAGAACAAAGGGCAGCTGTGTTATGGGGGGGGGGGGTGCAGCATTAGAGCGTAGTATACAAAACTGAAATTTCTGTCTATAGCTCTGAAAGGATGCGGTAATGAAACAGAGAGTGTCATGACTCTGAACATGCAGATAAGACCATACAGTATAAACTGCATTCTGCATAATGTTTATATATATATATATTGAAAAGATGCAGTAATGAAACAGAGAGTGTCATGACTCTGAACACGCAAATAAGGCCATATAGTATAAACTGCATTCTGCATAATGTTTATATATGTATTGAAAAGATGCAGTAATGAAGCAGAGAGAGTCATGAATCTGAGCATGCAAACGAGGCTATATAGTATAAAGTGCTTTCTGTGCAATATTGTATATATATTGAAAGTATGCATTAATGAAGCAGAGAGTGGCATGAATCTATCTTAACATGCTGATGACACCACATAGTATAAAGTGTGTTCTGAGTGATATTTTATATATACATATATATGGTTCACGGTAACTTTGGAGAAACAGTAGTTTGGTCAACATCTGTTTAACCAACACAATTTGGTTGGCTAAACAAATGGTCAACAGTCATGCACAAACAACAGACAATCTGTTTCATCATAATGCACATCGACATAAATGGTATTTGATCAATTTAGGTAATTATGCGTCTACATCAAATGCCATTCTCTTCACTGTAGTGCTATCCCAGAGTTGGTATATTTTAGTAGCAGGGGGTGTGGGTGGTGCAGAAGGGCTTGCCCCCTGGAAAAACATGAAATATTTTTTTTTTTAGTTTGATATTACAGAAGTTCGATCCTCTGGTCCTCAATGATTAGAGGTTCAATGTTCAGCAATTTTGATACTTTGAAGGGGACACATATATATATCTATACATATGACTGAAGCTGGGAGTGTTGTGAACCTTAACATGAAGACTAGACCATGCAGCAGTATTTTTCTGTTCTATATTTATGTCTGAAAACAGTTCAGTGCATAAGATTTACCATACTGTAGAGTGGATTCATCAAGAACAAGAACCTTTCAAATTTATGGCTGTGCATGTAATTTGACATTCAGTGCTTTATACAGAAAGATGGAAAAAACATTTAGTATGCATTTCCCTGGATTTTAATATATCAAAAATATCTGTTTCATTGAATATTGTAAGAATGCCACATAGATATTATGCTAATAGGAAGGAAATTTATCCTATACTCAATCGATTTGTAATTAGCTGTGTGCTGTTTTGTTGACACAGTGTTTATTGTAGTGTGAAACATTGTTTCTTTGGTTCATGTGTGGTTTCAATTAAACCTGTTAGTCAAATTACTGCTTTCTTTATTTTGGAGAGTAGTTTTTGGTTAATTGTGGAATTGCTATTTGTGTTATGGTGATATAGACTTTATTGATTGCCTTTTCATACACGTTAGTTTTCAACATTATTTAACCGGGGCCAGCCAGTCTTAGCAATTGTGGGGCCCAATTTGAACCACTTAGGAGAGGACACTTAGCTAGATTCCCCCCTTACCACCCCACCTTTCCCTCCACTTGCTTGCTTCTTGAACTAAAGACTATTTCAAAGTAGGTGTCAGGGATGTATTCTATTACTGTGAATTCAATTAAAACAATATGCTTATTATTTAGCTTATATTTTGTCATAAGACATGTTAAAACAAAAATTAATGAACTCTTGGATAACCCTCAGAGCCAACAATGCCTTTAGTTCCTCTATCTGGGTCTATTTAACTCACTGAGGCACACTGTATAAGACCAATTTGATGGGTTACTGAAGACCCCTGTCTTCATAGGTTCATAGGTTCATAGGTTCATACTAGGCTATCTGCCCGAGGGCATTTACAAGCCTAGCCCATAGTTTTGTGGCTTACGCCACCCCTTTAGTATGGGGAACTATACCCATTATTTTGCTGTGCCTCTGTCGAGCAGTGACACTGAGGTAATCCCTGGGGTATATCTGCGATCTCCCATCCATTGGTCAAGATTTCTCTTGAACAAGGCCAGCGAGGTGCTCTGCCTCACATATACCGGGATTTTATTCCACAGCATAGGGAGTCTTTGGGTGATGAATCTATCCCTCCAGCACGTCCTATTAATAGCCGTGTCGAGGTTTAAGTCTCCGCCCTTGTGGCTCTGACGGATCTGGATTTTTGAGGTGAAGCATATTCATCAAATCTGGGTTTGACATGGCCTTGTATGTCAGGCAAAGGTCACCTCTGAGCAAGATGGCGACTGAATAGAGCTGGAGTTCTTTCAGTCGGGCAGCATAGGACAGATGTTTGAGACCCTTTATCCTTTTGGTGAGGAACTTTGTGGCCTCTCCAGCTGCTGCAAGTGTCGGGTCAGATACATTCGAATGGGGCATTGTACTCAATCATTGGTCTGATGAGTGATGAGTATAGGAGACTATGACCTCCCTTGATCTAGATGAGAATCCCTTCATGATAAGGTGGGCAATGTAGAAGGTCTTCCTAACTACTTTAGCTACATGGGTGTCGAATGACAGACTACTATCAACCTGGGTCCCCAGGTCCCTGATAACTTCTTCTGTGCTCAGTGGATTGCCACCTATTTGGTAGCTAGGGGTAACCTTGTTTTTCCCGAAGGGTATGACTATGCATTTTTGGCATTTAACTTTAGGCCATGGCTCTGGCACCAGTTATCCGTTTCTGTGAGACCCTTCTGAAGGATATCTGTGTCAGATGTGTTTTCTACTATGGCCCAGTTTGCAGTCATCTGCAAACTTTGTCAGCCATAACCCTCCTGTGTTTGCTTGTACTTGGAAAAGTAGATGCCAAACAAGAGTGGGCCCAGGACTGAGCCCTGTGGTACACCACTTGTGACAGGCTTTGAGTCTGACATGGCGCCAGCAACTCTGACCCTGTGGGTTCTGTCACTCAGCCAGTTTGCAACCCATCTTGTGATGTATGGGTTAACATTTAAGCTGATGAGTTTTTCAATGATACCCGAGTGGGGTATTGTATCGAAGGCCTTCGCCAGATCGAGGTAGGCTGTATGGACTGCCTTTCCCTCATCAATGGCTTTGGTGACTGTTTGAAAAAGTCAACCAAGTTTAGAAGGCATGATCTGCCTTTGACAAAGCCAAACTGGGATGGATCCAAAGTCTGCAAATTCCCTATGTCTTTATTTATGAGGTCCATTATGATCCTCTCCATGGCTTTGCAGATAAGGCTTGTCAAGCTAATGGGCCGGTAATTTCCAGGGTCGGTGGAGGCACCGCCTTTGTGAAGTGGGACCACAGTTGCAGTGCGCCACTCCTGGGTGCGTATCCAGAGGTAAGACTATGATTAAACAGCTGTCCTAGCTGTGGGTTTAATTCCTCGTTGAGTTAGTGGAGCACACAGCCGGGGACACCATCAGGTCCCATGGATGCTGTGTTTTTTGCTTTGGAGAGAGCAGTTCTCACTTGGGCGTTGGAGATGTTTGGGGGGCTGCAATCGCTTGGTATAGATATCTCTCCTTTTGGGGGGGGGAGTTTGCACTGAACCTGTCAGCCAGTATGTTGGCAATGTCTGTAGGATCAGTAATCTTCACATCATTTTGAACTAGTTCTGAGCATATCTGGGAGTTTCCTCCCAGGTTTCTAATATAGCTAAAGAAGGCCTTATGATTGTCTTTTGAGTCTTTAGCTATTTTTCTCTCAAAATTTGCTTTGGATGATTTTATGAGAGCTCTTAGTTTTTACTTATAGTGATCAAGGGTGTCTTACCTTTTAAGGATTTTGCTCTATCTTGTAGTAGCTTCCTCCTTTTGTTGTAGAGTTTGTTTATGGCTGGGGTCCACCAGACTGGACGCTTGCCTTTGGTACAAAGAGTCTTTATTTTGCTTGGGATTGCCTTATCCATGCAGTCCTGCAGGTGCTGGTAGAAGGCATTTGTAAGTGATTCAGTGGCTTGAGTACTGTTTTCCACGCTCGGGGCCTTAAAGAGACCACACTAGTCTTTAGAAGTGTGAAGTCGGCTTTCGAGAAGTTCTTTACTGTGGTCTTTTTTATTTCAGGTGGGGGTGGGATGAGGACCTCCAGCGAGATTAGTTTGTGATCTGATCTCACCAGTGAGGGGTATACTTCGGTGTTGAACATTGTGCTCCCATGTTCGTGATGATGAGATCAAGTATGTTTTCTCCTCTTGTGGGGATGGTGACTAGTTGTTCCATGGCATTTGAGTTTATGAATTCCAGGAACTTTTGGGCTAGGGTGTTTGGGCTTGAGTAGTGTTCCCAGTCTATATTAGGGTAATTGAAGTCACCTAGTATGATGGTGTTTGGTGATACATTTATCCCCTCTAGTGTTTTCAGGAAGGCCATGTGAGGTTCCTGAGTTTGTGAGGGTGGCCTGTAACATGCTACAATTTGCAGAGCAGTCTTGCCTATGGTTAATTGCACCTGGGCGGTCTCCGATGCATCGTGCGTTGCCACCAGTCTTGAGGTGTGGGTGTCCTTAATGAATATGGATACCCCCCCCTCCTTTCTTGGTTTTGTCCGGATTTTGGGGCGGAGCATGATAAGAGGTAAAACCTGATAGTGCTGGGGTGCTCTCAGGAGCCTTGAACCAGGTTTCTGTCACTGCACAGACATCGATGTTCTCCATACTGAGAAGGGCCTCGAGTGCGTGCATTTTGAGATTTAGACTTCTGGCATTGAGCAGCATTACCCTTAGTTTTTTCCTTTTTGTGTTCTAGGGTGGTAGGTTTAGAATTTGAGCCTTGCCTAAAAAGGCACTATGGGGTGGCAAGAGCCTTTGCCAATATCCGGAATCCCAGGGTGACAGGTGCAAGCCGTCCCTTGAAGCAGCGTGGCTTGTCCAGCATGTCATCCCAGGCAGACAGACATTGGATCCCCTTTGAATGACACCAGAGTTTAAGCCAATTGTTAAAGCTGATCATCTTATCTCTGTATTGTGGCATCATTCTTGGTGAAGGTAGGATACTGCTCAAGGTCAGGGTCATACCTGCCTGGGCTACATAATCAGAGAGCTCCTCAATGTCTCTTTTCATGTAGTCCAAGGAGGTACATCTCAGGTCGTTTACACCAGCGTGGACAATGACTGAGTCATATTTGTACCTGCTGTTGAGAGACCTGAGTGCTTGCGTTATGTGGCGGATTCTAGCGCCCGACAGGCAGCTTACTGTGACCTTCTCCTTACTCAGTCTGGTGGCGGGGCGTCAGTGTGTCTGACTATGGAGTCACCAATGACTAGTGTGTCTGGCATTGTGTTTGGCCTTAAGGGCTGTGACTGTTTGACACTCTGACTGTGAGATCTATGTGTTGCAGGTGTTGTGTTCTGAGGTGGTGGTTGTTTGGGTGTCTGCTTTGGTGGCCTCTGCTGTTTTGTAGATTTTTGATCAGAGCCGAGTATGTCTTTGTGTGTTTATGTGTATGATTTGAGGTTGTGATGGTACTATGTGAGACTGGGTCTATAGTGTGTGTGGTAACCTTCTCCTCCTGACTGGTCTTGCCAGTCCTATGTTGAGAGAGCTCAGCCTCCAGTTTGGCCGTATAGTTGCATCTCTCGCATGTATTTGTGTTTTGTGGGAGGAGGAGAGGGTTGTCTGTGTACATGAGGCAATTGTAACATTGCCTCAATATTCCCAGGTTCACCAGCTGAGCAGGAGAGGACACTAGCAACTGATCCCTCGACATGCTAGAAGGACTAGACAAAAACTTTAAAAGAGATTCGGGGGCGTGGGTGACCGAGAAAGGGGTTTGCCTTTTTGGGGTGCTATCTATAAGAGTGCCATATCAAGGTAATAAGTACTGTAGGAGCAAGTGCTAGGTTTAACAGATAGAGAAAAGTCTACTTGGAGTCAAGTAGAGATGATCTTTTTAGGTATTAGAGAAAGTGCTAGTAACAGGGATGCTTAAAGGTAAGATTGAAAAGAATGTACTCTGCAGTGTGCACTAGAGAAGTCAGATATGAAAGTAGGTAACTTGAGTTTTACCTGTTTAAAAAGTTAAGGTTTAGTGGAGAGTTACTATTTTTAAAACAGCAAGATGGACTGAAAGGGGTAGTTACTTTTGTATTTTGGTACTATGAAATACTGTAGGATGGCCAATAAATTTAAATAATTGAAGGGGTGGGATTTCAAAAGTGATGGTTTTGTGATTACTCACATAAGCCAGTGAAAGTAGAGAGAAATGAGATATATGGTCAGATTAACATAAGAGGCGGGCAACTAGAAAGACAGTGGTATTTAACAAGACAACTTAAATGGGTGGGAGGGAGGGGTGCTTTATCAGGTGGATTTATCCTGGGTTACCTGAAAAGCATATCCTCAAACCACAGCAATTCTCCGTGAATCTCCCTAATCTGGGTAGGAGGTAGCTGCATACTTAAACATCGTCTCATTTATTTTTTTTTCTTTTTTTCTGTCTCCGTTCTTCCCTTTCTTTCCCTTATTTGACTCGTATCTTACATTCCTTCATATCATGTGCCTAACAATTGCACATACTGCAAATGTTTTGTTCCTTGTAAATAATTTTCTCCAAATATTATATTATATAATGTTCTGACAGTGTACAAGTACTCTTCTTGCCTACTTTACTGACTGAATTGTTGTATCATGTCTACTTATGATTGTGCTCATTTATGCTATGTTATCCTGACTTACACTTCCCTGAATGCTTGCTCTTACATTACCACTGTTTAACTGATATTAACTAAAGTTTGTTTCTTTGGTTGTTTTCTACAATGCTGAGCCCAAACATTGTCTAGGTGCTCTTCCACAGTTAACAACCAGACAAACAACAAATAAAGAAATAAAAACTAACTTTGTAAGTTAAGTACTATACGTGCTTCTACCATCTTTGGGAGGTGCTGCAGACAACACCAAGCAGTCCTTGCTCTATAAAGCAGGCTCATTTTGAAACATGAAACCTGGCAAAATCTCAACTGACAGTCCCCAGCTCTTGCCTTCCATACCCAGTGTCCTGGGAAACAAGGGGAAAATACTGAACAAATGAATTAGTGAGGTTGTACTTAGTTGTTGTAAGACTGGGGCCCAAAGAGAACTTGAAACATTTCTAACCTTCTTTATACATTATGATCTCATATTGCCTCTTTCTGCTTCATGAGTTTCCAGTCAACTCCTTCACTTGCACTGTATTGGTGGAATTCCTTACCCAGTTAATTCTCATACCTTGTTAGAGGGAATGTGTTTCTACAAAACCACATAAAACTTTTTGAACTTCCTCGGACAACTCTACAGTGTTAAGACTAGTAATCTCAAGCTTGTCCTTACAAACAGAACTGCTCACACAGCACTCCACTTAAGACTATTTCTGAAAGCATATTTTTACTTAAGATTTTGTTAAACTGGGTAAGTGGACCAATATATGTAGACCTTTACCACTCCCGGGTCACATGGCAACAGTAAGGATTACAAGAAGGGATAATTCAGAGTGGTCACTAGCATCATGTTTTCAGATGATATGAAGTCAGAATCCCTTAATAAAACACAAGTGGCTTTAAAGAATGTAGGAAAAATACACAGTCTGTTCATCTTTTTATAATAAACCCTCTCAAATAAAAACACCTTCCCATTCAGGTCTAACCAAGAAAACTTTAAATTTCTGCATACCCTTCCCCCATTTTATATGTGACTCTGAAACTCTGAAACCCCTTAGGACATATATGAGCCAAACTGTTTCTTTTGTGGTTTTTCCACTTTCAGCCTAGTAAATCATTTTCAGACCACCTCTGACTCACACCACGTACCTCATATTTCACTTCACTTGGATTATTTTGCTCTTATTACTGAGGCAAGCCTATCTCTTTCACACTGCCGAATTGGTAACATTCTGTCACAAGTCTTAGTGATCAGAAGTTACCTCACATCACAATATGTTATTTTTTTATGTTTACTAGTGTTTGCTTTTGTATTGAGACTGACTATTCCATAGTTTTTTCTTGTAACTGTACTCTGCACCAAACATTCATAAACTCTTATCTCAGCAAGACAAGCAAAACAAAGTACAATACCTCTCTGTCAGTCTTCAGCTTAAGCCTGATTTTATCTTGTCAGCATACTTCTCAGCTATCCAGACTTTTTCAGAATGTCCAGATTTTTGCCTCACATTTTTGGTCTCTTCCTCATAAAATTTGTGATTTTATTTATTTATTTATTTTTACATTTGTTAACCGGGCTAGTCTAGCTGTATATACGTCCATTTTCAGTAGAGGCCCGGGGAGAAAAGCTCCAAGCAAAAAACAATGACAAAGTTAATAAAGCATAAAAAAACATAGAGAAGAATGACAATACATGGTTACATTGGTCTAAAATCAGTTATCATAATAAATGTATAATCTATTAAAGTTTTTAGTACAACATTATTTTAAACAATTATACATAAAATGCACTAATAGGTATGAGGAAGTCTCAGATAAGGGAAAAGAATATTTATGTTAATCTCATATTACAAAGAAAGTGTAGTTTCTTGATTTGGAGGCATAGGTTATAGGAGTAAGAATAGGGGTAAGAGCAAGAATTAGAAAGATGACAGTCTGGGTTAGCACATGGACAGAGCCAATGAGTTTTCAGATGTTCTTTAAGATGTTTTTTAAAGAGAGAAATAGAAGCAAGGGTAGATAGTTCAGAAGGAAGCTGATTCCAGATTGTTCCTGCAGTGTTTGAGAAAAGAGAATCTCCGGCTTTGTTATTAGCTTTATTTGAGGAAACTAGAAGCTCAGTAGCAGAGCGTAGTGTAGGTAGATTAGTATATGGTGTAATTAGGTTAGTGAGGATAGGGGTGTTGTTAGGATAATATAGGATCTTATGAGTCATAAGTAATTGTTGACAGAGTATATGGTTTTGCAATTCTAGCCATCCTAGTTGTTTGAGGTTAAGGCAGTGGTGAGTTTTAAAGGGGGAGCTGGTAGTGAATCTAGCTATACTATTGTAGCATGTGGAGAGTTTAGAGAGGTTGTTCTTGGATAGGTTAGTATATATAACAGAGGCATAGAAAAGGGTGGAAATGAGGTGGGTTTGGGCGATAGTTTTCCTAGCAGAAGGGGTAAGGAAGGGTTTGACTCTATAGAGGGGCCCAGTTTTTGTTAACAGATTTTATGGTGGAGTTTATGTGTTCATCATAGCTGAGACGATTATCAATTGTTACACCTAGTAGGCGGGTTGAAGTATCAGGGGTAATGATGGTGCCATTGTTAGAGGTTATAGAGAAGAAAGGATTGTCTGATTTATGAGATGGGGTAAACAGCAGTAGTTTTGTTTTTTGGGGATTAAGGAGGAGGCAGTGTTGCAGAAACCAGTTTTCAACATTTTGAAAACCAGTTTGGGTAATGGAATGGAGGGAGGCTATATTCTTGGCTGTACAGATTAAGGTGGAGTCATCAGCATATTGAATGCAGGTGGCTTGAGCTATGTTTTTGTGTAAATTGTTAATAAATAAGGAAAAGAGTAGGGGGCCTAAGATAGAGCCCTGGGGTACACCAATATTAACTGGTAGTATTGAAGACAGATTATTATGCCAGAGTACTGCTTGCTGTCTATTTTCTAGATAGGATTTAAACCATTTTAAAGCTTGAGGATCGGGAGAAAGGGCCTTTAGTTTGTTGTAGATTTATGGCAAATCACTGATTATTCCAGTCAATAAAAAGTGACATACATGTGAGCTTTAGAATTCTTATCCTTCAGAAAATACTTTCTAATGCAAATCCTATTATTCTAGTAACTTTCTAAGTTAGTTTATAAGAGCAATATTTAAAATCTGTCACTATTTTTGGGCTTTTGTCTCCCCTTTAATTTAGGCTTTGCGCAGACTGATTTTTTTGTGCTAAGAGGTCGAGACATATGGAACTTCAGAGATAGAAAATGGAGCCGTACACAAAATCAGATGATTACTCTAACCAGCTTTAGGTTAAAAAACCTGTTGAGCACAAACAACAGAAACTGATTACTATGGGACTGTGATTCATGCAGGAGGAATGGAGCTCTGGCTAATAATAATACTGGACTAACCACTAGTCCAATACATGACGAGAAATGCTGTTTACTCCACTAATGAGTCTCATAAATGCTATGAGAGAAAGACCAGTAGGAAAATGCCTTGGACTTTGAATAATGACCCTATCATAGTGTAATACAGGCCCCCAAATTGATCCTTCTGGCCTAAGGCTGGCCCTATATGTAAGATTATTTACTTAAGCACAGTAAGGTTGTACAGGACAACTGTATGCAGACAATTTCTCCTTAATCCCACTGTTATGCAATTATGGAGTTAGTATAAATATATATATATATATATATATATATATATATATATATGTGTGTGTGTGTGTGTGTGTATATATATATATATATATATATATATATATATATATGTGTGTGTGTGTGTGTGTGTATATATATATATATATATATATATATATATGTGTGTGTGTGTGTGTGTGTGTATATATATATATATATATATATATATATATATATATATATATATATATATGAAATTTACAAAAATCTCCTTGAAAGATACAGACTTGAGAAATCATAAGGAAAATAATTGGGGTGCATACTGAAAAGGGCAACTTAGCATGTAGAGTGCAATAGTTTAGGTATCTGAGTATAACCCGCATTTAGTTTTTAAATAAGAATGAAAAAAATATTATTTATCCACACCATACCTCTCAGCCTCTCAGACCTGGACAAAGCCTAAAACAATTGGGGGGGGGGGGCACAAAGGCAAAAAAATAGGAACAAATTTTAAATAGTTTTCCTATAAACTTAGAAAGTTTTATAATAACAAGTTTTGCACAATTATGTATTTTCTGAAGGATATGAAGTTTGAAACCAGAATGTCTGCCATTATTTAGTATTATTTAGTGACTTCAATCCTCAACGATTTGCTGGAAAACAACACATTTTATGAGGAACAGACTGAAAATATGAGGCAAAAATCTGGACATTCTGTGAAAATCTGGACAGTTGAGAGGTATTGCGCACTGCAAAGATGGAAACTTTAAACTGTACTTGGGTATAACTTTAGAATGTAGGAGCACATTAAAAAATGCACCTAAATTCTCTCCCAATATAGTTTATTTTATTTTTTTTCTTGTTAATTGATTATTGACAGCATGTATAATCTGAAAGCAATAAAGGGAAACAGGCACCTGGAAAGCACTGCAGATGTGCATTGTGTGACAACAGTTAAAGAGTTTTACATGAATCTGTATGCACTAAATAAGAGGTATTGTAATCTGTGCATGTTAAAAAGCATATGCAAGGTAGTGCTGTAGATGTATGTATAGTGAGGGGAAACACTGTAGAAAAATGATTACAGATACATGCATGTGAAAAACTCATTGCATTTCTGATAACAAGCTAACTGAATGTGCTCTGTAATATGGTCAGTCAAGGAGGTCTTATCAGCTTAATATGTAACTGACTTGCTATCCATTCATATCTGTTCAGTGTCACAGTCATCCTGAACTTGAGGTAAAAGGATAACATTATTTTCCCTATCATATGCCTGCAGGGAGCACTACTGTGCTCATGTTTTAGTCAAAAAAATCTTTGAAACTGTAGCAAACTGCTTGGTACAAATGTAGCTAACAGTTGCTACAATTTATACCATGCCTGCATGTGGTGCTACAGTCATCAGGTTTTAGTTAACACAAAACATATGTTGTTTTTACTTTTAAGCCATAAGAAACTACTTGCAATCAGTTGCTACAGTTTAGGCCACACAGGAAGTGCTACAGCACTCAGGTTTGACTGCAAGTGTAATACTGGCTTTTAAAGGTCATGATCAGGATTGGTTTACTCAGGGGGAAGTGTAATATCATTCTTGAAAAGAATAAGCTGGAATGGCAAATTTGCCTTAATGCTTGCAACCTGTCTGCACTTAACTCTGCTTGTTCAATTAAATGCATTCTTCATCTTAAAAAACTGGGCCACAAATTATTTTAATAATGGTTTTGGCATGACATGTTTGCTCCTTTGTGTTCTTGGACATTTTTATGCCTGTAGTTTTCATAGTTTCTGCTTGTTTACTGCTCTACTACAACTATATATATATATATGTATATGACAAGTTCATGACAAAAGAGGTTTATGGACTTGTGACTGGGATTATAATAGTGTGTTGAAAATAGAAAGAGAAAAACGTATATACATTTACCAAGCATGATAAATGCGGAGGGAATAGAGGTATTGTAAAATACTGGGGGCAACCAAAAACATGTTTTGTTGTGGAAAATAAGGACATTTGATAAGTAACTGTAACAAAAGAAAATGTTATATATCTGGGGAAATGGGACACAATGCAAAATATGTGAATTAAAATGTTATAAATGTAAGAAAATTGAATATTTATGGATGGATTGTAAAAAAAGAAAATAAGAGTAAGGAAAAAAGAAAAAGAAATAGAAGAAAATAAAGAAACATTAGAAGTAGTAGAAATCAAAGAAAATTAGATGAGAAAAAGTAATAAAGCAGGCTTAGAAGAAGGTACTAAAATAAGTGATGAAGAATACATAAATTGGGAGATAGTAAAAGAAAAGAAAAGAATTCTGTTTGATAAAATGGTAAAAGACAGCAAAAGAAAATTTAAAGGCAGAAGTACAAAAGAAAGGGAATGGATGAAAAAGAAGACATATGGCTAGAGACTGGGGCTTGGTATAATGGTTAAGATATTTGACTCCCAGACACAAAGTACAGTGTTTGATTCTCACCTTTGGAAATGGAGTTGGTTAAGCTTAGAATGGCCCATTGCAAAAATTAGCTGTAAACTGATGAAACTATGAATCAAAGTAAAAATGCAAATTTTAAAGTGCTTTCTCTAAATGTGAAAGTATTAAGAATATCTATATTAAGAATACAGTAACAGGAATAGGAATTTTTGAGTGGTATTACACATGTGATTATATTAGAAGACACAAGATTTTTAACAAATGAAGAAAGATTGCAAACTGAAACTGGAATTTGGGAAATGAGAAAAGTCCTAGAATAGCAAAAATGGGAAGATTAACCAATGTAGATTTAAAATGGAAGAACAAGTATATAGAATTATAACATTATATGCGTATACTAATTGTAAAGAAAGGAAAGCTTACTTCATGAAAGTTTTAGACTATGTAGCGATAAATATGAATAATATAATAACATGACACTTTAATTTAAAAGGTAAGTGTAAAAATAAAGGAAATGATATAAGAAAAATGTTAGAAGTTATAAGATGTGGTAAGTTAAAACTCTGAGACAAAAATTCACACTTACAAAAGGGGTGTGTATAGAACTGAAATAGATTATTTTATAGTATCAGAAGGTTTATTTATAGGGGAAGGGGTGGTTGTTGAAATAGGGTTTTCTGATCATCTTGCAATATGGCTAGAGATGAATGTAAACAAGAAATATTTAAACACAGGCAAATGAATAAAAGGTTTAAATGTGAAAGCTTGGAATGAAGAAGGATAGAGATTAATAATACAGTTATAGAAATATCATATTACTATGAGAATATTTTATACAGATTGGTCTGAAAGGTGTACGATATTTAAGGAAAAAATATAAAAAATGTTTTTACAGTGGCAATATGATGTGAGAAAAGTAGAGAAAGAAAAATATAAAAGAACATATAACACTGCATTGGAAGCTTTAGAATATAATGATAGATGGTACTTTGACAAAGACAAATAATCATATGAAATAAATCAAGAAAAATACAAGAATTGTTATATAAGCAACAACATTTGTACAAGAAAAAAGAGAAGTATTGAGCTACTTAAGCAGATTAGTAAAGGAAGATGGTAGTGTAATGAGAGAAATAAAAAATGTAAAAGGAAAAACAGAAAGAACTCAGGAAAAAAAATAGGAATAGTGTTGTACAATATGAACAAGGGATGTTTAAATAAAAAAGAAGGCAGTGAAAAAATATGGAAAGTAAAAAAAAGTTAACACAATAGGAGAATAAAGAGTTATAGAAGGAGATTTCTAAGTATTAGGACAAGTACATATAGCTTTGGCTGCAGGACCAGAGGGAGTAGAGTATGAAATATATAAAAATGTAAGTAATTGAAAAAAAAATGTTAAAGATTATGAATGAATAGTTAAATTAAGTTTTTATGTATAAAGAAATGTTTAGTGGAATACTTAAATTCATATGGAAAAAGGAAGATACAAGACAATTAATAAATAGAAACTGTTAGTATTTAATAATAATGGTTATAAGATCTTTATGAAAACAATACAGAAGAAATTTGAAACTAAAATGGAAAATGTTATGGAAGACAGCTTATATAGTATAAAGGGGAGGGTTGTCAATAATTATTAATGATAGCTATAGAAACTGTGGATGATATTATGAAAAGAAAATAAAAAGTGAAAATCAGGATATGAGCCTATAATAAGACATTTGACGTGACTGAACATTACATCTTTTGGGTAATAATGAAAGAATTAAATATAAGTGAGACAGTTAGGAAATGATGAATGTCAGCATATAATAATAATAATAAAGTAAAAATACTTGTAAATGGCTGGAGATACATATGAAGAATGGTGTAAGGCAGGGATGTCCACTGAGTTGTATACTCTTTGCATTAGTTATGAATGTGAAATAAATTGCAAAATGAAGGAAGCTAGGTCTGTAGCACCTGCAGACTTAAGAATTCCAATTCTATTAACATATGCAGATGACATTATAATAATTGCAAAAAATGGATAAAAGAAGTAATAATTTGTACAAATGAGTATCTAGAGATGATAGGGATGGGTTTAAATAAAGAGAAAAGTAAAGACTTAGGTGATGTATTAAAGATCAAGGTATATATTTTGCAATGACTGAAATTTCTGTATTAGGTATAAAATGTGTGAATAATTATGTAAGTTGAATTCAGTGGGGAAATGATAGAAGAAATAAGAAGAAATAAACTAGTCTTTTCTCGAGAACATATAAATTATCATTCAAACAGGCTTATTTGATAAATTCAGTACTGTTGGGAAAAATAGCATACTTGGTGAGTGTATTTATGTTGCCAACAGTATTTGAAAATAAATTATTGCTGATTATTTTTTTTAATTTATATGGGCTTCTAGATTAAACCCAGTAAAAATAGGATTTCTGTATATAAATAAAGAAGAAGGAAGCTTAGGGTTAATTAACCCAGTGGTATATGTTGTTTCATTAAATTTGTACAAAATGTTAGAGTGGCTAAATGAAAGAGATGAGAAATTAGTAATAGAAATGTACAAATATAAGTATGATAAATTTAGGGATATGGTAAACAAGAGTAAAAGAGAAAAGGAATCCATAATAAGGAAATAAAATATTACGAAGAAAAATATCTTTGTGGAAAATAAAAGATGATAATATAAAAACAGATAGTAAAGTACGGTATAAGAATGCAATGATAAAACATTGCTATGAAAAAGACATGGGAAAATCTACAGATGAAAAAAATTAAAGCTATAAAAACAAGAAAAAAATGGTAGAATCAGAAAGTAGAATTTCAATATTTTTTTATAGAGACTGGTAATAGATAAATTGCCAGTAAAAGGAAATATGCCATATAAGAAAAAAATCAAAGTCAAGGTCAAAGTAAACTTTATTCTTGATCTGATATGCACAGCAGTGCAAGCTCAATGAAGTTGCGTTGCTTTGGTCCCGATGAAAGACATAACAGTGAACACATAGTTTGAGTGACAGTAAGACTAATGCACATACAGTAATAATTAAAATATTAACAACACAATAAATTGCAAAATTGAACAGAAGGACATTAGACAATATTATACAGGTAGCTACTGCAAAGACTATGACTTCACATTGCAAATGCTTAGATATTGCACTTTATCTGTTGCTTTATGATATATTCTGATGTTTATATTGCACATGTATGGCGTGGTGACACTCCTGGCTATTGTACATTCAGGAAGTAATAGCATAAGAAATCAGGTTAACTGTGCCAGTTACTGAAGCAATTTGCCAGTGATTACTATAGATGGTACTTAACAGCAAGTGGCATATTAATCTGATTATTCGCTGTCATGCCTGGCATTCAAGTTCAGAACCCTTATGGTTAGAGAGAAGAAGCTCCTGCTCAGTCTAGATGTTTTCCAGTGTAAGCTGCGATACTGCCTGAACGAAGAAAGGTGGAAGTACATGCCATGGGCAGGGTGAGTGGGATCATCTCCCACACACAGATCATACATGGATGAGAGCAAGGAACCAATAATTTTTTCCACTGTTCTTACTACCCTCAGGAGAGCCTTGTGGTCAGTTGCCTTGCAGTTATCATACCAAACTATGATGTTATTTGAGAAGATGCTCTCGATGATCCCACTGTAGAGGGCTTTGAGATGGACTGAGACAGGTTTGCCTTCCTCAGTTTCCATATAAATTGCAAATGTCGTGCCTTCTTCACTGTGTGGCTAATATGAGTCAACCAGGAGAGGTAATCTGAGATGTGCTCCCCCAGGAACTTGGTGTTTTTGACCCTATCCACTGCTTCCCCCTTAATTTCCAGAGGTTGATGTATCTCCTGTAACCTCCTGAAGTCCACTATTAACTCTTTGGTCTTGCTTACATTTATGGTCAGATTGTTGCTGTCACACTAGCCAATCAGATGCGCCACTTCATCCCTGTAGGCTGTTTCCTAACCATTTCTGACAAGACCTACATTAGTGGTATCATCCGCGAACTTGATAATTTTGTTGGATTTGTGCTTGGCCATGCAGTCATGTGTCAACAAAGTGAACAGCAGAGGACTCAGGACACAGCCCTGAGAGATACTCATGCTCAATATAATACTGAGTGAACTGTTATTTCCCACACATACGTTTTGGGGTCTGTTGATGAGAAAATCCATTATCCAGTTACATAAGAGAGCATTGATGCCCAATTGGATCAGCTTTGATACTCGAAATGATAGAATATGTTTATATTGTCAAAAAGAAGGAAGTACAGAAAATGTGTCTTTAAAATGTAAAAGAGTAAAAAGGATATGGGGAAAACTATATGAAGTAGATTTCATGAAGATATAAAAGAAGTGCATAAAATAAAGATGGATATGATTAAATATGGATATTATAAAAACAGAAGTAAATAATATGTCAAAAGAATAGATACAAAGTTATTTTATCTTATCTGGGTAATATGGAATGAAAGACAAAATGAAATTATGTTCAATGTTAAATGGATTTTAGCAACAATATTAAGTAAAATCAGATGGTTATGGAAAAAGGAGTGGAGGTCTAACAGGGATGAAAATTTAGTTTGTGTAAACAAATTTGCAGATTTTATATATCTAAATGTATATACACACATATATATATATATATATATATATATATATATATATATATATATATGTGTGTGTGTGTGTGTGTGTGTGTGTGTGTGTGTGTGTGTTTGTGAGTACACTTGCAAATATGTGTAAATCTGTAAATACTTTGTAAATAACAGTTGTTACTATACTTAAATACAGGACCCATACTTTTTTGATAGGTGTCATGAGATCTTTTCCATCCACTTGAGCTACCACTGACTCATGCAGATAGGGCCTCGGTTTAACATCTCATCCAAAGGATGACACCCAGTGGTACAGCAGCACCCCTTATGCTGCACTGCCAGTTATTGATCTACCTATGTGGGAATAAAACCCACAGGCTTCTGCACCAAAAGTGTGCTACCTGTTGTGTCACTGACACAGTTAAGTATCAGTAAAAGATTAACTCTTACTAATAGTGCACTGTTAATTTTTTAGTCATTCATTTAATGGGTAAGTCTACTAGATAGAAGGGGTTCAAGGACAACCAGGACCGGCGTTTGCTTAAGTTTCTTTCTCAGAGTCACAGAGCAGTTAAATAGAAGGTGGAAGGAATCAATCCCTAGACCCATGGTTAGAAGGAAACAGCAGCTTATTAATAGTTCAGAGTCCTAACCCTTTGCATTAACTGCCAGACACTGTAACTAAGCTGTAACTTTTTACTCCATTGTTTCGCTCCCTGTACCCTGCAACACAATTAACCATCTGCCTTGTTTTATAGGATGTTGCATACTCATTTAACCAATGGCTCCAAATGTATCACAAAAAACTGTAACTAGTCGGCCAATATCCTATCTTATATTTGGATTTATTGCAACAACAATCTTAAGAGATTATTTTTCTATACCTGTGTTTTGGGGATTTTTTTTGTTCTTCTTCTCTAGTGCAACATAAGTATGCAGTTGATGCTACCAAATTGTCAGTTTCTTATATTCAGCTGTTTTTTTTTTCTTTTGCATTAACATTCTGCTAGCCTTTATGACTTTCTCTTGTGTGTTGCCATACTGAATAGCCTACTCTCGGTTTGGTCATTCTTGAACCTGTAGCTCAGCACATTGATACATTTGTTACTCATTGCTTTTGACAGCATTTGTTCTGGCTTCTTGTTCTAAATTCACAGTAATTTTTTTTGTTTTCTCTCTGTGGTGAGTTGTAACACTCAGATGTATCCAGTTTCTTGCTGATATTTGGCTCTTCCTTGGTAGTGTCATATATTTTCAATCATTCAATCAATTTTGTTAAATAAAGAGACCAAAATAAACTGAGCTGCAAGGAATCAAAGACAGTGAGCACTATGTGTACTGTGTGCTCTATGTAAGGCCTTAAATTATCACTTTGTAACATTGTTTTCTCATGTTGTTGAACTCTCCATACATCACAGTTTGTTTTGTCTGAACCTCCTAGTCAATTGGCCTGTTTGTTCCCCATCACTGGATTGAATGCTGACTATGAGAGTTTATCATTTACATAGCCATCAGGAGTGGTTTAAGATTTTTGTTAAACACTACTCCCTGTGTGCATCCAGCAATGCTCCAGGGGGAGGATGTGCAATGAGCTGATGGTGGAGACCGTCCTTTCACTACTGCAGTGATTGCTCCCTTCAAGGAGTTCTGCTCCTCCCCTGAAGTATTTAGAAGTGGTTTCCCTGGCCTCTTCTGGAGAAACCACATCATATTGTGCTTCCCCAAGTTTATGCAACTCTCCCCACTCTCAACCAGGAGAGGCATGTGGGCTAGGACCCTTCACTTCTCCCCTTCCCTGCCTGGCTGCTCCATTGGGCTGCTAGTCGAACCTCAGTCAACTGAGTCACAGTTAAGGCTCCATCACTCTGCACCATGGAGCCATGTTTTACACAATGAATGTGTTGTAATGTGAGGTTACACAAATCACTCTGCACGTGGAGCCACGTCTTACACAGTTAATATACTGTAATATGAGGTTACACAAATCACTCTGCAAATGGAGCCACGTTTTACACAGTTAATGTAATGTAATGTGAGGTTACACAAATCACTCTGCACATGGAGCCACGTTTTACACAGTTAATGTACTGTAATAGGTTCATAGGTTCATAGGTTCATACTAGGCTATCTGCCCAAGGGCATTTATAAGCCTAGCCCATAGTTATGTGGCTTTGGCCACCCCTTTAGTTTGAATAAAAACTATGCCTATCATTTTGCTGTGCCTCTGTCAAGCAGTGACGCTGAAGTAATCCCTGGGGTATATCTGCAATCTCCCATCCATTGGTCAAGATTCCTCTTGAACAAGACCAGAGAGGTGCTCTGCCTCACATGTACCGGGATTTTGTTCCACAGCATAGGGAGTCTCTGGGTGATGAATCTGTCCCTCCAGCATGTTCTATTTATAACCGTGTCAAGGTTTAAGTCTCCCGCCCTTGTGGTTCTGAGGGATCTAGATTTTTGAGGTGAAGCATATTCATCAAATCTGGGTTTGACATGGCCTTATATGTCAGGCACAGGTCACCTCTGAGCAAGCGGTATGAGACTGAATAGAGCTGGAGTTCTTTCAGTCGGGCAGCATAAGACATATTTTGAGACCCTTTATCCTTTTGGTGAGGAACTTTTGGGGCCTTTCAAGCTGCAGCAGGTGTCTGGTCAGATACATTCGAACGGGCATTGTACTCAATCATAGGTCTAATAAGTGATGAGTACAGGGGACGATGACCTCCTTGATCTAGATGTGAATCCCTTCATGATCAGGTGGGTGATATAGAAGGTTTTCCTAACTACTTTAGCAACATGAGTGTCAAACGAAAGGCTACTGTCAACCTGGGTCCCCAGATCTCTGATGACTTTTTCTGTGCTCAGTGGATTCCCACCTATATGGTAGCTAGGGATAGCCTTGTTTTTCCCAAAGGGTATGACTATGCATTTTTGGCGTTTAACTTCAGGCCATGGCTCTGGCACCAGTTATCCATTTCTGTGAGGCCCTTCTGGAGGATATCTGTGTCAGATGTGTTTTCGACTATGGCGCCTAGTTTGCAGTCATCTGCAAACTTTGTCAGCCATAACCCTCCTGTGTTTGCTTGTACTTCAGAAAAGTAGATGCCGAACAAGAGTGGACCCAGGACTGAGCCCTGTGGGACACCACTTGTGACAGGCTTTGAGTCTGACATGGCTCCAGCAACTCTGACCCTGTGGGTTCTGTCACTTAGCCAGTTTGCAACCCATCTTGTGATGTATGGGTTTACATTCAAGCTGATGAGTTTTTCGATGATACCTGAGTGGGGTATTGTGTGAAGGCCTTTGCCAGGTCGAGGTAGGCTGTATGGACTGCCTTTCCTCATCAATGGCCTTGGTGACTGTCTCAAAAAGTCAACCAAGTTTAAGAGGCAGGATCTGCCTTTGACAAAGCCAAACTGAGTTGGATCCAAAGTCTGCAAGTTCCCTATGTCTTTATTTATGAGTTCCATTATGATCCTCTCCATGGCTTTGCAGATAAGGCTTGTCAAGCTAATGGGCGGTAATTTCCAGGGTCTGTGGAGGCACCGCCTTATGAAGTGGGACCACAGTCGCTGCGGCCACTCCTTGGGTACGTATCCTGAGGTGAGGCTAAGATTAAACAGCTGTCCTAACTGTGGGTTTAATTCCTCATTGAGTTCATGAAGCACACAGCCGGGGACACCATCCGGTCCCATGGATGCTGTGTTTTTGCCTTAGTGAGGGCAGTTCTCACCTGGGCGTTGGAGATGTTTGGGGGGCTACAATCCTCTGGAATAGATATCTCTCCTTTTGGGGGGGGGAGGGGGAGAAGTTTGCACTGAACCTGTCAGCCAGTATGTTGGCAATGTGTGTAGGTTCAGTAATTTTCACATCATTTTGAACTAATTCTGAGCATATCTGGGAGTTTCCTCCTAGGTTTCTAACATAGCTAAAGAAGGCCTTATGATTCTCTTTAGAGTCCTTGGCGATTTTTCTCTCAAAATTTGCCTTGGATGATTTTATGAGAGCTCTTAGTTTTTTACTTATAATGATCAAAGGTGTCTTACCTTTCAAGGATTTTGCTCTATCTTGTAGTAGCTTCCTCCTTTTGTTGTAGAGCTTGTTTATGGCTGGGGTCCACCAGACTGGACGCTTGCCTTTGGTACAGAGAGTCTTAGTTTTGTTTGGGATTGCCTGATCCATGCAGTCCTGTAGGTGCTGGTAGAAGGCATTTGTAAGTGATTCAGCGGTTTGAGTAATGTTTACCACTGGCTCAGGGGCCTTAAAGGAGACCACACTAGTTTTTAGAAGTGTGAAATGAATGTGTTGTAATGTGATCATGAGTGATTTGTGAGGTTACACAAATCACTCTGCACATGGAGCCACATTTTACACAGTTAATGTACTGTAATGTGAGGTTACACAAATCACTCTGCACATGGAGCCACGTTTTACACAGTTAATGTACTGTAATGTGAGGTTACACAAATCACTCTGCACATGGAGCCACAGTTTACACAGTTAATGTACTATAATGTGAGGTTACACAAATCACTCTGCACATGGAGCCACGTTTTACACAGTTAATGTACTGTAATGTGAGGTTACCCAAATCACTCTGCACATGGAGCCACGTTTTACACAGTTAATGTACTGTAATGTGAGGTTACACAAATCACTCTGCACATGGAGCCACGTTTTACACAGTTAATGTACTGTAATGTGAGGTTACACAAATCAGAGAAGAGTGATAATGTGACTTTGCTGTTTTTCATCGTTTTCCATTTTCTCTGACCTTGTGTGACATCAGAATATATAAACAGCTGCAGTTTGGGAGTGCAGGCAGTGTAGTAACTCCTGTAAAACAGTTGTAGTGTGTTGCAGGGTTTTGCAGTGCAATTTGTTGAGTTTATGATTCCCTTTATTTAGATATTTCAGTTACAACATTTTGCATCTCAAGGATATGCAGCATTTTATTACAGAGCTCAAATATAAAACTAGATCAAGACATTTCTTCACTTTGAGTCACATTTCTATGTATTTAAGCAGCTTGCCAAAATGGTAAGGCTTTTCTGCTTTTATTGCTTTTGTTATAGCATTACATAGAAAAAAATATTTTAAATCATGCAGCAGGGTTGCAGGCACTCAGAGGCACATGTTTTACCTTATGTGAAAGCATGTTTATGGAGAATTAAAGTACACTAAGATATGTCATTTTAAATGTAATGTTTTTGCAGAATTTGTTGAAAAAATGTGCCATTGTTCAAGGGTCTCTAACATCTACGCGTGCAGCAGCACTGATTATAATATCTGAAGGCTTCCACTTGACAGATTTTTTTGATGACATTAAAAAGCTATCACTATTTCAGTCTCATTTTATCATATACATCATTTTTATTCAAAATTATTTTTAGCCTTTATGAATTTTTAATAAAAAGCATACATGCTCGTGTGTATGAAACCAGCCATGCATACACACGGACTGTGAACTTGATTATATCAACTGGGGTATTTCAGCTATTTCCTTTGTGTAAGGAATAATGGAAACTATTCAAAGTAGAGTGAATGCATTTCATAAAATTTGTCAAGTGTAGTTAGTTAACTTAGCTGTGTAGCTGTCTGTTGTTACTTCCACAATAAATTGAGCTCTTTACGAGTCTTTCTTATCAAACAGTATTGCAATATTGTTAGTGAAGTTTATGAAGCTTGTTTCAAAGGTATGTTTTCCCTCAAATGCTTTCAGAAATTATTTCTCTAGAAATTTATTTAGCACTTAAAGCTTTTCACATCTTTATTACTTTTAAGATAAACATTTTTATAACTTTCTGTTTAGTTTAGATTTGTAAGACTGCTACATACTTATTTTGTCAGCTGTGTATGCATGTCAATATAGCTAAGGGAATTTTTCAACTTGCAAAAGAAACACTGTACATGTACTGTAAGACCATTCTGTGTATGACAATAAAAATTGTTGTATAGATTTGCTAAATAATATTTTATTAGTAAGTCTGAAAGTTTCATTTTTGAATACTTTGCAGCTTTGTTTAGAGCTGTATTGTAATTATTGTTTTTGCTTATGCCAGGAATGTCTTAGCCTGCATAGTTTCATGATCACAAGCGGGTGCTGTTCTAATCCCCAACAAAAAGGAATGATGTGGAGCCATGAAACTTACAAGTTATTCAACATATTCTCCCTGAAGTTCAACACACATGGCACATCATGTCTGAAGCTTCTGTAACCCTGCCAAAAAAAGTCTGAAGTCTGGTCACTGAAATACATCTCCGCTGCTGCAGTCACCTCCAAACCACTCGAAAATTGCTGTCCTTTCAAACCCTTTTTAAGGTTTGGGAAAATGAAATAATCAGATGAAGCAAGATCTGGTGAGGAGAGTGGATGGTCTATCCACTCAAACCCCAGTTTCATCAAAACAGCCATCATTTTGCCAGCCTTCTGAACTGGTTCATTGTCTTCCAAAAAGAGAACTCCTTTCTGCAGCTTCCCTCTCCTTTTTTCTTTCAATGCTTCCTTTAATGAGCACAGCAAATTACAGTAGTATTCTGGATTAACTGTTTGGCCCCTTGGAACATATTCAGTCATTACAATACCTCCTTGATCCCAAAACACTGTGGCCATGATCTTTCCTGCAAATTTTTTGAGTTTTGAACTTCTTTTGGCCTTGGTGAATCTGAGTGTCGCCATTGTATGGAAAGTTGTTTTGTTTCAGGATCATAGTGGTATAAACATGGTTCATCAACAGTAATTAGTTGTTCCAAAATGTTGGCATCAGCACGATGAAAATTCCACAAATTCAACTTGGAAAAACCTCATTATGAGCTAATTTGCATATCTCTGAATTGCTGTTAATTTCTGCTAGTGCAGAAAAGCACTTTCCTGTGGTACATAACACTGTCAAAACATGCACCACATTGGCACAAGTACCCTTCCCCCTGAACACTCACACAAACACACATACACATAGTAAACCTCACACACATGATGCATAACTCTTACCTGTCCAAGAGTTGAGATAATGTCCCCAATGCCTCTTCTTATTTTTTTGTCCATGCCATTTTAAATTATATATCCTTACAGTCAGGTAATAATACCAAACTAATATTAGACTGTATTCTAGAGCTGTTGCTCTACTAATGTTTTAAGCAAGCCCCAGTAATAGTTTAAATAGTCTCCCTGGTATCATCTAGTGTTCCTCCTAGCTTTTTCCTGCAGCCTCTACCCACTATCCCTCATGCTTCACAGACTGTTGCAAGCACTGGATCATGATAGATATTAGAGCTTCATACTTATCATGTAGAAACAAAAGCTGCTCTAAAAGATTAGTTAGTATAGCGATCAATACTTTATCTCTGTGTGCAAAGGATGCAGGGTTTGAAACCTTCTTCCTTTCATATTACACCAATTGTTTTACAGACTTGAGTAATACCATATGTTGTAGTTTCCCCGGTGTCTAGTGGCGGAACAGAAGAGTAATATTTTTCAGAGGGTGCAGACTTTGAATCTTTTTAGACCCTTTAAGCACACTATTTTGAATCTCCCTGGTATCTAGTGTTTCCCCCGACCCAACTCATTTTTTTTTAAAGTGTCTTTAAGGGACTCTCTGAAGTGTCTGCCTGGTATCTAGTATTCCCGCTCCCCACATCTTTTGCAAGTGCTATTAAGGCATATTGTTTAACGTAATCCCTAGTGACTAGTGTTCCACTGACCCTAAGTGCCATTGAGGCATGATTTTAAATAATTATTCCTGGTGTTTAATGTTCCCCCACCCATGTCTTGTTTAAGTGTCATTAAAGTGTGATAGTGAAAAGTTATCTCTGGTGGCTAGTGTTCCTCCCCACAAATGTCTTGTTTAAGTAGCATTATAGTATGATAGGGAAGAGTTATCCCTGGTGGATAGTGTTCCCTCCACCAGCACATTGTTTGGGTGCCAATGAGGCACATAGTTAATGATGTATCCCTGGTGTCTATTGGCCCCAAACCACATCTTTATTGTTATCCCCGGTGTCTTGTAGTCCCCCATTTAGTGTTGCAGGATTTGCTTGTAAGTCTAAAAGTGTGTGGTGGTATGACAGATCCCTCCCACACACAAAGCCCCTCTGATTGTATTCACATAGACACCCACCCATTCACCCATGTACACACTCCAACACAGACCAACCCCACACTCTAACAAAACCCCCTACTGCAACCTCCCAGGCAGGCACACACTTACATATACACACAAACACACACATACACACACACACACACACACACACACACACACACACACACACACACACACACACACACACACACATTAAGCCCCACACGTACGCACACTGCAACACTACATGTCTTTAAAATCCTCAGCATTTACCTCTACATCTGCGGATGTACACAGGCCCGTGTCCATGTTATTTAATATGAGGTGCTATGATTGGCTCTGCTAATTTATGACAGAGCATATGGCTAATTAGCATACCCAGTGAGAGCTGAGTCAGCATCACCATGCCACTGGTAGGAATCCCTGTCAGTATCTTGTCTTGTGGAATAGGCAAATCTGCTTAGACACAGTATGTAACACATAACACGGAGCAAACCTGTATGCAATGGTTACAATAATTAGCAGCAAAGCAAACATAAACAATAAAGTATAGTCTTTAATAAATATGCAGCTATAACATAGAAATCATATACATACCTTGCTGCCTGGACAGTCTTGCTAGGAACATCTGGCAAATCAACCTACTGCCCTTTCTTTCACCAGGAGCTGAAAAACAGAAAAGAATAGCACATTTTTCAACCACAAGTCCTGCATAGAGATAAACAAGGATACCAATTCATCTACAAATTTCAAACACACACACACACACACACACACACATTAAAATAGAGAGAAATCCCTCTGCTTACGCACTGTACAAATGATAAAAGTGAAAGGTAAATATTTACTCTGTTGTGGGACTCAAAAGACATTCATCATACTGTTCTAGTGTTACTACTACTATATCAACAACATATTTTCCTTTCCTCTGTTGATTATGGTTAATATTTGTGTATGTGCTTTTCCTCACAGCTGGGAAAACTCCAGCAGAGTGATTAAGGTCAGCATGTGTGTGTGTGTGTGTGTGTGTGTGTGTGTGTGTGTGTGTGTGTGTGTGTGTGTGTGTGTGTGTGTGCGCGCGCGTTTATGTGTTTTTAATTTGAACTTTATCACCATGCTGGTGGAGTGGTTCCTAGATGAAAGTAAAAAGCTCTTAAAGGAAAACTCTATACCTAACTGCTGCCATGCTTTTGTTGGTCGAGTAGCAGTAACACCAGCACAGTATGAATGAGAGCTTGAGTCTGTGCCCCAAATAAGAGCTAATGTCTTCCTTTAATTTCTGTAATTCATATGTGTAAGTAACCACCAGTCACTAACACTTACTGTAGTACCCTAGATCCCTCTCTCAAACCTCTGCTTCCAATTTGTCAAGATGGTAAGGGCAGTACCTCTTTAGGTCACCGAGTCTGTGCTGGCAATACACACTTGAGTGGATAGGCCCAATGGCCTGAGTCATCACCCTGGCAAGGCAGTGCCAAGCATCCACTTTGTACTGAGAACCCTCATAGGACCCCCACCATCCTCTCCTAGAAGCATACCTCTCAACTCCTTGGGGCAAGAAATCTGGACAAAGCCAAAAGCAATGGGGGGAACAAAAACCCAAAATCAGGGACAGATTTTAATTATTGCTTTTATAAACTTAAAAAGCTGCTAGAATAACAGACTTTTCATTAACATGTATTTTCTGGAGGTTGTGAAGTCTGAAATTCAAATGTCTATTGATAAAATATACTGGATAGTGGATGTTTATTTAAATTATATGAAGGCTGTGCTTTATTGGACTCTGGAAGGCATAGGTCACTGACAAGGTGCATGTAACAATCCGGTCCATCCTCCTACTTCCCTATAAGACCACTGCAGAGATTTGTCCTGTGATACTGCTCCATGCTAGCCATGGCACTGTATGGTGGCACAGCCACCCCATGGATGTATGACAAGGATAGATGATATTGTGAATATCATGTAGCCACACATGGAACATAGTCTTATGTCCACACTTGCAGGCAAATATATTGCTCTGAAGGAGAGGAAGCAACTAGAGAATTTCTTCCAGGCAGAGACTGATGTGCTACTGCAGACCATCAGTGAGCATAGACGACAGATACTGAACAAAGATAACAGCATCCAGGCCTTCTTTGAATGCATGTGCTGTGCCCTGATGGTGGATATGAAAACTGTCAGTGGCCACAACAAGGGTAATCCAGCAAGTCTATTGTATGATCACTGAGCTGAGTCTGCATACCTGCTAGGATGCCTATTCCATTCCATAGGAGGTGATTGCCTTGGGTGGGAGTTGGCTCTAGCAGACAATTCTTATTGCTATGGAGAAGCTGCTGTTCTAGCTTATGAACACTGAAGAGAATTTGATGCCTGGTAGGGGCCTGGATGTGAGGGCTGAATTGGATGCATTGTTTTATGTATCTGTTGGGGTTGCACCAGTTTGGTATGTGCATTCTACTGTCTGTTTGAATTGTCTGAACTTTTTTGCCACATTTTACTGTATATTATATTAGTTCAGCTGTAGCATAGCCCACTTACAGGTTTCTCTTTCTGGGTTCTTTTTGTAACTTCTGACATTCAACTGCAAGCTGTCTTTGTTGGTGAAGGCCCTTCTGCACCCTTGAGAGAGGAGAGTGCTGTCTGGGTCCCATCTAATTGAGGGTGATTGGACGAGAGCGCAGAGAGAGCATTTTTGTTGGCTAGTTTGAGCTGAAAGGGTTATTTCTTCCATTATTTAAGCACCACATTTGGGCTTGTTTGCATGTAGTGCACCATTGTGCACTGCCACATAGCAGTGGTTACCACTGGTAGTTATAGACACAAACCTTTTGCTTGTTAAATTTTCCCTTAGCACTTTGCTTGTGGTCCCCCAGAGGTTTTTTGTGGCCCTGCTCTACTGTCAGGTGGAATACTAAGCCTAGCCTCAGAGGTACCAATGCACCTCTTACCCACTAGCCATTTCTAAATGTGACCTCTTTTTCTAACCATATAAATTTACCAAACACTATAGAAGGAGAATTTCCCAGACACCCACTTCATGTCAAACAGAGCATCTCCTTGGCTTTCTTCCAACACAATCCAGATGATTGGATGGGTGGCCATAAATTCACCCTGGGGATTCCACCTGTGTCCCTTTGGACATGGGCAATAGCTGCTGATCATTGAAATAAGGATAGAACTTGGCTAGGCTTTTAAGGGCCCTAGGGCCATTAACCTAGTAACTTCTTTTGATCCTATGATCCTATGTCTGTGTGGCATTAACACATTTAAGGGGCACACCTATGCCATGAGTTGAGTTGCTCAGCATTGCCATATCTCCTCTACAGGCTCATCTGAGATGCAGAGGTAAAGGCAAAATGCCCAAGATACATTTGTTTGCATCATTTGTGTTGCTGTTAGCTGTACTGTTGGTGCATTACTAAATGGTAGGATTGTTATGTACCACTAGTGCTGGTGTTTGTCTGCTTTCACAGATGCTGCAGTTGTGAAAACCATGGAACAGGATATGACTAATGTTGGTGCTGGATTGGACACCACCAGTGATGTTGGCATTATGGTAACACAGTCTATGTGCACAATGCCACTGTCAGCAATACTGACTGTAAAGGGCACAATACCAGCCACATCCAGTGACTTAGATCTGTTTCCTGTGGACCCCACCTGCAACTTTTCAGAGCCTGTGGCATGGCAGGTAAGACCAACACCCCTGTTCAGGAAATAAACTTTTCCCCTTGGCTGTGCACCAGAAGTGGGTAATGACACCTCCACAGAGTATGATCACAGAGGTCAGACGTAGCAGGCCAATGGTTGCCACTGACATGTATCCCAATCATTGCTTGACATGGATGTCACTGTCTGTGGATATTACACATTGGATGTGCAACACTGCCATCCAAGCACAGGCAGATGCCACCGCCAGCATGGCAGAGATGATAGGTGTACTGCACAATCTATGTGATGACAATGTACAACACTTGAGTGGCATGTTTGACAGGAACATGGATGCCATCACTGTCTCTGTGGATCTGTCTGCTTCCTCAAGCAAGGGTCAATGCCATTCCAGTTGCCAACATTCATCATGCCTCCATTGTGGGAATACTCCACAAGACAGTTATGTTAGGTTCATGTACTGTTACCTCCTCCATACCAGCCACTGGTGGTATACCTGGTTCAGCATAGAATAACCACCATCAAAGACATGGAGTAAATGGCGGTCAGACACATGGTATTGTCAGGCAGTTGTGGTCTCTTGGGTCACATTTATCCAGTCCAGCAAGTGTTGGTGACAGTATTGTTCTTCAGAGGTGATGCATCATTGCTGCTGAAATTCACAGGTCTAACAGCTGTAACATGCACACAGATACAGAGTGCAACTACATCTGTAGCAGCTGTGTCCCCTGAAACCCATAGTGTACACGTACCTTCTACTTCTGTACACCTTCCTCCTCAGGCAGCACAACACTCTTCCTGCTTAGTATGCCCAGTTCCCCCCAAATCTCCTGACCATAGCACACACTCCCGTCCACATTCATAGCTACCCTTGACACTGTGCTCATTGATAATTCCTGTCACTGTGCCTCTTACCACCTACACATATGATAACAACTGCACCTTGCCCTAAATATTGCATTATATGGGTAAGTACTGTCTGATTCACAGGCAGCATGAACAGCCAATGTACTGTACAGCATAACCTGTGCAATATATCCTGGGTGTTGTACTGCATGCATCAGTTTTAATCCATGTTTTGTCTAATTTGGCCCAGAGTTCTGGACCAGATGGTATCTCTTTGCCAGTGCTGTGGCATATTGTGCAAACCACTATCTTGCATGGTCTTCCTTGTGGCTGTTTCCTCCTCTGCCACTGGCTCCAGTCTGTTTGGTCCTCCAGTGGCAACCCCTGTTACAGCTGCCTGTATACCACTACATTGTGCTGAACTGCACAAAAACGGTAGATGTCTTGCTGCAGCTCTTCAGAGTATACTGCAGTGCACCGCCAGATGAATCTAGGCAGCAAAAGCTGGACTGCAACAGACTGAACACCCATCCAATGAAGTTGCAGGTCTGTGAAAGTGTGGTGTTCTATTGCTTCTCTGCATGCTGTGTTTGCACGATGTATATTGGTGTCATGAGTAGGGCGGCCACGGAGGTGCGGCGGTTAGCATTGCCACCTCACAGCAAGAGGTTCTCTGGTTCGATCCTTGGCTGGGCTGCCTTCTGTGCAGAGTCTGCATGTCCTCCCTGTGGTCACATGGGTTTTCTCCTGGTGCTCCAGTTTCCAACCACACCCCAAAGACATGCTGTAGGTGGATTGGACACTCTAAATTGACCTTAGGAGTGAGTGTATGTGTGTGTGGGCCTTCCATGAAAGGTTGGGCACCGGGCTGGCATCTTGACACTGTAAAACTCTACTGCCAATCATGAGCAGACAGGTGATCCTCTGTGGCGACCCCTAACCGGGAAAAGCCAAACATAGAAGAAGAAGATATCGGTGTCATGAGTCATAGCTCCAAGGCATATCTGGCATAGCCAATAATATGTTCCTGTGTCATACTATCCAAATCACTGGTATAGGTCAGACATGCGTCAGATGTGGGAAGCATGGGAACTTTCTGTGTTGTCCATAGACATATTCCATATAATACCATGTGTGTTGCACACCACTTTGAAGCTGATTGAGTGGAACCCCTTCAAGCTAATGTATCATTGTCCACGTGGACCAAATAGGGTCTTGATGGCAATGAGAGTGCAATCAAGGGTCTCTAGAAATTCAGTAAAATAGGTTATTTCATAGAATGCTCACATAGTGTTTT
Source organism: Protopterus annectens (assembly GCF_019279795.1). Classification (NCBI taxonomy): domain Eukaryota; kingdom Metazoa; phylum Chordata; order Ceratodontiformes; family Protopteridae; genus Protopterus; species Protopterus annectens. Next base: position 169,475,729 of record NC_056738.1, read on the forward strand.
GACCCCTGCTCTGTTATCCTTCAGAATGATATATGTTCCTCCACATGAGCCAGTATAGCATCAAGAAATCGGTGTAGTATAAATAAAGCAGATGCTATGTCTACCATATCCCTGTCAGTGACTGGAAAGTCCCTGTAGCAATTGATTTATTTTATTTTTATTTATTTAACATTTGTTGACCGGGAATGTCTGACTAGGTTCGACAGAGCCTCTTTTCAGCGGAGGCCTGGGGAGAAATGCTCCAGATGCATGTCTTTGGAATGTGGGAGGAAACTGGAGTACCCTGAGGAAACCCACACGAACACAGGGAGAACATGCAAACTCCACACAGAAGGCACCCCAGCCGAGAATCGAACCAGAGAACCTCTTACTGTGAGGCGACAAAGTTAACCACTGCACCACTGTGCTGCCCGCAAGAATTGTCAAAGCTACCCATGCCTTAGTGCCAATAGGGATCTGTATTCCATGCATCCCATGAGATTCCATGGGAGGACATTACACACCTGCCAACTGTTATATGGTGCTTCTGTCCACACAAAAATTTCTGACTATGTCTCTGTCATGGAAGTGATACTGTGTCTAGTGTGGTCAGATCCTCCTGCAACACAGATGGTGACACATAACATGTCATGGACACTGGCATTTGAGTGTACTGTTTGGCTGTTATGTATGCTATATAGCATCATAGTGCAATTTCTGTCTCTGTTCACAGAGAAATAATGATGTACAATTTCAGTGGTGGTTCCAGTTCAGCTTCTTAACTTTTAATCAAAGCAAGTTTCTTTGGACAAAAGTTAATTGTGGGAACAGCATTGACAATTCACTCTGGCGACTCTTAAAAACAACTAAAGAGATAGTATCAAAACAACAAAAGTAAATAAGGTTCCACCATACAGCAAGAGAAGCTGTAAGGCTGTTTGTTAGTGTAGTGAAACCTCTCCTGGCCTACAGAAGGCAGTATCAATGGTTCAAGGCTGCCTCCAGGCTGTAGTTTGTCATAATACCGTGCTCCTGTCCAATAATATGATTGCAATTAAAGTATTTATATGAAATGTCACTTTTTCATATTTGATATATGTTTTCCATGTTTGGGAGTAAACATGCTTAGTGGGGCTTCCAATTTCATGCTTGAAAGTATATTTGATGAGACGCAGTAAACAGCTGTACTGTGCAACTTTATTTGCTATGCTTTAATTCAAAATTATCCCTTTCATTGTTTTTGAGTCACTAACATGACTTGTTAATGCTCTTATTAAGATTAACTTTCTATTAAAAGTTAGGTTATCCATGATTCATCTTTCAGTTTTTATACATTTCAGAATTGCTTCACCATGTTTTTTACTCTCATTTGCGCTTGAAGTTGGGCTCATTACCACAATGCTGCTCATTTCCATAGCATTATACCATCATTAACATATAATGCAGACTGCACAGTTTCTTCTGCTTGCCCAGTGGTGCTGCCTGTGTCTCTGTGCCCCTGTGCTCCTCTAGCTCAAAGTAAGCCATGCCCTGTGCCCTGTAGTTCATTGTACGATTTTGCCTAATGCCGGTTGTATTCATTTTGAAATCACATCCACGTTTGATTTTGGTATGTATCAGATGAATATGTAATAATTTTGAGAATCTAGTAAAATGCTTTTTGCCAGGCCTGCCATAAACTTCTGTGCTATCAACTTTGATGAGGTTGCTGTTTCTGTTTGATTTTCCTAAATACCTATTCAGATAAAGATTCTAACTTTAATGAAGTGAATGAGATGGAAAGGAATTTCTGGGCTGTATATAAAATGAATGATAAAAGCATTGTCTAAGCTTCTTGTATTCTACTGAAAATGTTTAGCATTTGAAAAGTCCAAGTTACTTATTTATAAAAAAGTCTATCATGCTAACAAAATTTCCTGTTACAAAGCCTTATTATGTATAACTAACATGAACATGTAGAATTTTTAAAGCAATTTTTTCCAGACTTTTATGGGAATACTCATTCCCAGCATTGTGGAAAATGACTAAAGATAATGCTTAATTGTGTTTACATTGCATTCTGGCAAAAAGCCAAAGTCAGCTGAAAGGCTCAAAGCTGTGAGGAATTTTGTTAGAAATATTACTAAATCATTTGCAATAAACCCAGCACACATTTGTTGCCTTCAGAAGTGATGCTCTGTTAATATGTCTCTGTCTATTTGTTTAGTCATTTGCAACATTTTTATGTTAACCAGGCCCATTTTTGAGGGAATCAGAAAAGCAATGTCAGTAGTACAACAGGTGATTTTTGTGTCTTTGGTGCAGAAGGCTATGGGTTTTATTCTCACGTCAGGTCAAAAGATAGCATAGTGCAGTATAAAAGAGGGTGCTGCATTCCTGAGTGGGTCATCCTTTAGACGGGATCTTAAACCTAGGCCCCATCTGCAGGCATTGGTGATTGCTCAGGAATATTTCAGTAGCATCTGAAAACAGATAAAAGCATAATATTAAATATGCTACTGTTATGCAAGTGTCTGAAAACATAACTTGAAACTGAAATTCAGCTTGAAATACTTCATGATGTGACATCAGTAATTTGCATGAATACACTTCTGCATCTTTATTATATGCATGTCCTAACTCCATAAAGAATTATTTTCTTTAGATAATTGGAACACATTCACATACATTTTGTTAGTATACTGTATATATACAGAATACTCTATGCAGTTAACTACCTTTTATTTAAACGAACACTGAAAAAAAAATGTACACAATCTTATGGTCTTCTGGCTTTCCTGCTGATAATCCAGTTTTCTTAAAACTTGACTTGTGCGCCACAGCCCTTTCCAGGTTTCTGAAATGCCCCAATCACTGCTGAGGTACTGCAAAAGCCATTCTAATGTCATTAAATGTCCATATTCACTTTTTATTTCAAATGATTTTTCTTCCATACCTCTCCTCATACCTCTATGACTAGATTATGAGCAGAATATCTTGAACCTTTAATAAACATGTAAATGAAGCTACATCCGAAAACATGTACTTCTGGTATAATGTCTGTAAAATATAAAATGTAGTATCAGGTTTTTTAAATAGTATTTGCAGTTTTAACAATTATAAACCAATAGTATTGCTGGTTGTCGTGACTATATACATTTTCCAACCTGAAATTAACTTGTGTTACTAATAAATTTTTGTAGGTGTGTAATCTAAGTGATAATGTAGTGTAGTGAAACAGAAAGCCTGTAATTTAACTACTGAATCAAACGGAAAAATCAGCAGTATTTTTTCCCTTTCATAAACTCAAAATAAATCTAATGTAATAATCTGACACTGTACTGATTTTTCAGTATTTCTTGCATTTCTGAACCTTTATAAAATTAATCTTAACTGTTGATTTTTTTTTAAATTTTACTCTGTGACCCTCAGATTGCAATTTGTAGAGAATTTCTTCAGTACGCAGTTGTCTGCCCACTGCCTTACATGTACGTGTTCTTTCATCTGACATCGTTTAATTCTTTCAGTTCTTTTGAATGCTCCAAGGGTTTATAATCACTGTCTATAATTTTTCTCATAACTCAAATCTTGACAAATATTAAGAACTGTTACTACATAAAAACTGTCACCAATAGTATTTAACTGTTCTTTACCTACTGTTTTATAGCATACAGTACTGTTTTTATTCAGCTCACTAAGATGGAAGGTAATCTGTTAACTGAGTTACCTAAGTCCTTGCCTCTGGTGTGCTCGGATAAACTGTGATTTCTGCATAAAATGCATAAAATCTTGAACTGTTTACATATATACACACTTACTGCTAGCATTGACATGATCTAAGTCTGCAGCTTTATTTGGCTTTCCTTTCCAAGTAAGTGAAGCTTCCTCATACAGTAAACTACATTGCATTCTTTCCTTACATGACATTTCAGCCAGAGGCTGCACTGACACATAATATTTATGCTGCACTCTTATCTTGCACTGGATCTGAACCTTTGACTGTACTGTCACTTTTAAAAATGTAACACTGACTTTAAATTCTAATCTCTGTAAAACTAGCAAAACAACATTTAATATCTCTTCTTCTGTCTGTCTGTATCAAGGTATTAATTATGGGTTGCAAGAATTGATTACCATAATGCAATGGTTTTGGCAATGTCTGTTGAAACAAAACAATAGCAACAAATTCATCTGATAGGCCAGTAAATGTAAACCCTTTATCCCGTGGATCAAACTTGACTGTCATTTCTGAGTACCATGCACACCATGTGCTACCAGAATGATGCACTTATTTTACTAATTTTAATTCTAGTACTAGCCTGTAACTTTCATCTGTTTTCCTTACTGGCCATAAAAGTGAATTCAATACCTCTGATCTGTTTACTCCTTTCCAGTCCGGCACTGCTTCTCTGAGAATAAGATACTGTTTCTGAAACTGTGGTAACTTTGCTAACTGTACTTCACCTATGACAACTAAACCAGAATTTATTTTGTCTAAAGCCTATGAATTTGCATACTCCTGTAGTAACTGATTTTTTTAAACTCTGTACATTGTACAATCTACTGCACACAATTTTTACAAGTGTCTTGTGTTTGCACTACTGTGCATTCTGTAACATTTTTATTTCTGCATAAAATCTTGTTACTGAAGTCTAAAACATTTAACGCTGACAATATGCCCATACCTAGTATGGTACTGTCACAATGAAGGACATGACTTTCTTGAGCTACCCAGACCACCTTAAAGTGCTCTTGCTCTCACTTTTCTGTTTCCAGTAGACAATTGACAGGAGACCTCTGTCTAGCCATCAGAGCCTCAAAGGATCCAGTGCTGTGTAACCTTCTGCAGCTCCTCAAAATTAATAGCACCATCAACACCCTTTCATGAGATCCTAATTTCCATAAAAGCTTAAATAGGACCTGCTGGCAAGACAGACATATATGCCAGATAGCCCCTCTTTTATGGAATAGACTTCCTTTGGATATAAAGTGAAATAGCTCCCTGACTGTCCTTTAACATCACCCGGATGAATGGATGGGCAGTCATACGTATACAGTAGGTCTGGCCCATCAAGCCCTAATTGAAAGGGATGAAAATAGACATAAATTAGTCATATTAATGGTACCTAGGATTTACGATATTGTGGCTAGGCTACTAGTGATTCTTTGGATGAAGAGCCTAGTACTGAACCTAGAATGCTATTGTTGATACTATATACCTCTCAAATAGTTTGTATTAAACCATAATCATGTCAGAGCAGTCTTTTTATTACCCAAGCACAGTTTTATAAAACTAACCAGTCATCTTGCAGGCTACATGTTCTTTCACAGTGACAGTCCACAGGGCTTCATGATGCACAGAAGAAGATGAGGTTAGGGGAACTGAGCAAACCTGTTCCTTCTCCACTGTCCTTGTTTTTAAGTTTGTATGCCTAAACTGTTAAAGTATACAGTGATAAAAGTATCTGTTTATTGCTACAGTTGGTCATAATCTTCATCCATTTCCCATCAACTACAACTGAGAAACAAAGTTTGTCATCTGGAATATGGGGAGCCTGATCCACCCAGTCTGCCTACTTCTTTTCTTGGTGAATATGATGCAGACCGTACTTATCCCCATAGCTTAATACTGATCACCAGACCCCAGAAATAAGCACTCCTAAGTTCTATACTTTCTTGACTTCGGTCAGTGATTCCTACATCAGCTGCCTCAAGAAAGTGTTCTCTTCACTCATCACTCTGTGAAAAAAGGCTTTCTCATAGCTCCCCTGAAGTATCCATCATATTTGGTCATTTTAGGAAAGCATTTACTGAGGCTTTGTGACATCATAAATGCACCATTCCAGTCCACAGATGAATCAAACAGCAATAAAATAGCACAACTACAGAAACAAAATTAATAAGTAATGGTTCTCTAATGGGAAGATTATTTCCCAAATTAAGCTTTTATTCTGCAAAAGTTAAAATATTGACCGTGTATAGACTGACTTTTCGGTACTTTTCCGTTAAACCCCTATTACGTGTCTTGCCAATTCCGTCGAGCCCAATGAAGACTGAAAGGTCCATGACAGGCCCACAAAATGCTGTGCTGATAATTTCTGCAAATATGCTTGTTATGTTACTGTCACAGAGGTGAACTGCATTGCAAAGTCTACAGAGCCGAAAACATTGTTGTAATACACAACATTGACTTTGTGCTTTTGTTTAAATGGCCTAAATATATCATGCCATCTAGCAAAGCTTCCCCATGTTAGAAGTGCCCTAGGAACTTTATGGGGGGGTGGGGGGTGTGACTTGAGTTGCACAGATACACACATTTGCATATGGGTAGGGAAGCTGGTTGTGGGAGAGTGCAGAGTGGAGCATTTTGATTCAGCCGAGTTACGCCTACAGGCGTTTCTGCAGTTACCTCCTACTGCTCCTCTAGGCGTCAGATATTACTTATTCATATTTGCAGTAATAATTCCAAATCCATGCTACATATAAGGTATCAGAATATTTTATCTTGAAGCACACATGATGGCAAACACAATTGTTTTGATATTTGAACTCTGTTAATGAGCATTTGTTAGAACTGTAAGGTAATAACTTCATTTTTTAAAGGGTGAAGCCACACCCACTGGGAGTTAAAGGTACACACCCAAAAGAGCTCTACTGGAGGGAATGAGTTAAAAAGCTGTGTAGCATATATGATTCATGGCATAGTGCTCAACTTGTCCCTAATTTTGCTTCATATGTTTCCTCTTCTCTTGTAAAATGATTGTTTTTCTGGTAAATCCGTGAGGCTTACAGTCAGCCAATAATGCCAAACATTACAGTTTCATACTTTTGTTGTTAAGAAAATGCACATTGAAACAAAACAAGTTGTTTGATTAACACTATACTTTTCAGGAATACGGCGAGATGAATGGTAGGGGTTTAACGGAAAAGTACCGAATTTTCTTTAGAAGTTTGAGTGTTTGCAGTTGTGGCATGCACTGTACTTTTCCAGGTTATGCAGTTTCATACATCCCTGACTGTGGCTTTAATATGTTTATAAACAGAGCAGAAGAACAGTAATGCAATGCAATGTGAAGATTTATTTAAAAAAAATCTGAAGAGCCGAGCTTATAAACACAGAGCTATTTGATAAGTGGGTTCCTTTTAAAACAAGTTCTTTCCAGAAATACAATGCCTGAAGGGGTATGTTCCATCTCATACTTCTTAATACTTTTTAAGTGCCTGATACCAGGAAAAAAGTGAATGAAGCCTGAAGTGCACCTTACCATGCATAGCAACAGCACTGCTTGAACTGTTTTCCAAAAGGATAATCAGCTAGATTTGATACAGCAATCGCCTTAGCATTTACCTGCCCAATCAGGTAAGAGCTTGTAGACATGGCTTCTAATGACAGTTCAAGCCATCAGCAATGGTCCACATAGGACTTACTGCCACAGATTTAATGTTTGCAGTTATATTACCCAGACTCAGCGTAACTTGTTTTCTACTCCATGCTTTATTCCATATATTCTTTGCAGATAGCAATAAAGAGCACTAGACAATTAGTGGATGATAAAATATCATACTTCAAAAGAAAATAGTACAGTCAAAATTAACCAGTGACTACATACACATAATAGTCTGATTGCATTTTTCTTCTTTAAAACTAAAGGCATAGCTGACGTTTTCTGTTTTAAATATGTTATTATGCATGTCATTTGAGACTGACATGCATTATTATAATTATTTTTTATTTATTTTTTTAATCAGGAAAAGTCCAGCTGGGATTAGTCTATTTTCAGCACAGTCAAAGGAGGAAAAGCTGTAGGATAGTATGTATGAATCAAAATTCCAGTGTTTGTGCACATTAACTCATCTACAAGTGTTGTACTGTTATCAGATTGCCTGCAAGTTCAGGTTAATTGACTGGAGTTCCATCTGTTGGCATGCAAACATTTCACAGCTTGTGTCTCTATTCCTGTGCCAAGAATAGTTTGTAAAGTAGTAAAGCAGTATACATCACTTTGCAAGCTGTTCTCTTTACATCTTTACCACTGCTTTCATTAAAAAGTTAATTTACTTTGATGCTAAGGTAATACTGCCTGCCGTCCCATCAGTCTGACAAGCCTGATCTGCAAGGGCATAGAATGCATTATCATGGAACTTATAAACAAAGACATTGGCAACCTTCAAACACTGGACCCCACCCAGTTTGGGTTTGTGAAGGGCCAATCTTGTCTCCTGAATCTGATTGACTTCTTCGAATCAGTCCCCAGAGCTGTGGACGAGGATAAGGCGGTCCACACAGCTTATCTGGACCTTGCCAAGGGCTTCGACACCATCCCCCACTCTGGAATCATAGATAAACTTACTAAGCTGACAGAACCCAAACTGTAAAAGTAGCCGACTCCAAATCCACCTCCAGACAAGTGACAAGTGGAGTACCTCAGGGTTCAGTCCTGGGACCACTCTTATTTGGCATCTACTTCTCCAAAGTACAGGCCAACACTAAGGGACTCGGGCTAACAAAGTTCGCAGATGACTGCACACTGGGAGTCATTATTGTATCCCCAAATGATGTGGATATTCTACAAAAGGGCCTTACAGAAACAGATGCCTGGTGCCAGAGCCATGGGTTCAAGCTTAATGCCAAGAAATGTATAGTTATCCCCTTTGGAAAAAAACATGTACCCATGAATTACCACATAGGTGGCAAGACACTAAACATCGAAAGTGTGATGAGAGACTTAGGGACGCAGGTGGACAGGGGTCTCACTTTCGATAACCACATCGCCACAACAGTCAGGAAATCCTTCTATGTGGCACACATCATCACCACTAAGGGCTTTTCATCCAGAAAAAAGGAGATCATTGTCCCACTGTACTCATCCCTCATTAGACCCATTATAGAGTATAATGCCCCATTTGTTATGTACCTCACAAGACATCTGCAACAGCTGGAAAGGCCACAGAAATACCTCACTAAAAGAATCACAGGCCTAAAGCAGATGCTATATGCTGACCATCTTAAAACAATCCAGATATACTCTGTGGCATATCGTCTACTCAGAGGCGATCTCTGCTTAACATACAAGGCCATGTCAAACCCTGAGCTGTTGGACATGCTCCACTTAAAGAAATCACAATCCCTCAGAGCCACATGCTCCAGGGATCTAAACCTTGTCATCACAATGAACAAAACATGCTGGAGGGATAGGTTCCTGACCCAGAGACTCCCCATACTCTGGAATAGACTGCCCATACATGTCAAGCAGAGTGCCTCATTGGCCCTCTTCAAAAGAAACTTTGATGATTGGATGGGAAATAGGAAATTCACCCCAGAGATCATGTCGCCCTGCTAGACAGGGGTCCAGAGAAGTAAATATCGGGGGAAGAAATATCCAGGGAATTGTTATGGCTAGGCTTGCATAGGCCCTAGGGCTGATAGCCTAGTACCAACCTATGAACCTATGAACCTAAAACCTTCCCCTTTCGTAAATGTCCCAGTTACCATATCATGAGTTTGTACTTGTATTCTGGTTCTGTTTCCGGTTTACATAATAGTCCTCAAAAGTGCTGAAGAGCGTAAACATTTTGTAATAAAGCTGAATTCCTTTGTTTTGACATCAAACTTTAAAGAGAAAACTGAACTCCTAAGCTTTGGCATCAAGATTGTGCAATAAATACAAACTGCTTTATTTTGATATTTATTTGTCAGTGGTCAGCTGTTTATGTGTTCTCCAAACAAGCCAGAAAGATGACAATACAGTGTCATAATATCATTTGGTCTGAACCAGACAGTTAGAATAGACTTCTTGGTCAACTGTTCCTTTCCTAGATTCTCCAATCTCTTTCTGCAGCTTTGTGCCCCCCCCCCCCCATACCCTCTACCATTATACACTGAGCTGAGCTTCATCTGTTTAACATTTCATCCTGGACTTGACATAACTTGATCCTAAGCAAGTACAGAAGATTTATTTTTATTATATTGCTTTGATACTCTGCTACCACATGAATCATGAGTTTCTATTTTTATGTACATATTTATACATTTCATTATTTTATTTTGTTAACCGGGTAAGTGATCAGTTCCAAAGATCCTTATCATCCCCAACCCTGGCATCAGTAGGCAAGACAAAATTTACATAAATGTGTTCAGTTACAAGATAAACATTGCAAGTTTACATATGTTGCTCAGTTATGACATAAGCTTTGCAGAACCAATTGATATAGTTACATCAAGGAATTAGTAAACAGTAGGGCTGTGACACATAAGACATAGGTAAGTCAATGCAATAATACACATAAAGAAAGCAATTATGTATTCTATTGTAATTGCAGCTACTATAGTACAATATGTTTCTTGTTGAAATTCATTGTTGCATTACATACTTTAATAAGCTGGCTTGAACACCACTGACATTATTTAATAGCATACGCAATGTAGAATTTATATGGCAGTTTGGTATGACATGCGTAATATTGAAGTCAGATGAAATGTTTAGAGACTCGTATAGTTGTGCCTGTTCTTAAGGTCCCAGTTCTTCCCATTCAGTTCAACTTTCCTGCCCCTAACAGCCTGGAGCACAACTGGAGGAAAGTAACTGCACAATTGTTGAGGTGATCCAGAGAGGAGATAGAGGAACTTGACTGCAGTACCATCCATTCCTGCAGCAGGGATTTTGTATGTCCTACTGTATTTTCACAAGGGGTGATGCATGCAGTAGTGTAGTGTATGCATGCATGTTCTTGCATGTAATGCACTGATATGCCTGCTCTACCTCTCCTATACATATACATTACCTCTCCTGTCATGCATATATGTAAATGGAACACTGTACCATTACCCATTCTTCATTAGACAGCACCAAAAATCTCAAAATCTTCCCCTGAGATAGGCAAGCTTTCGGTCACTTAAGACCACCGCAAGGCTGACCGCTTCAGCTTCCCAGGTCTTTTAGCAGTCCCAAGTCTCCAGCAGCACAGGTGGATACTGTGCCCCAGTGCCAACATAAAAAAAAAGAAAAGCAAAGTGGAATACAACAGCCAAATGTATCTCTCCAATTAAAAAATAAAAACACTAAAGCACAAAAGAGGTTACAACCACCAAATACAATTATAACTTTCTTAACAAAAATACAAAGGTTTCAAATCCATTTGCATTGAGAAAGAGCTGGACCTGAAAGTTTTGACTTTTAATTATTATTATATTAGGCTGTTGTAGCCCCTTTTATGCTTTTTTGCCCCTGTGCCAACATTCCAGTTTAAGAACAGGATATATCTGTATTTATTCTTAGTAATCAACATGGCAAAGAGATACTTTTCCATGTACCTGCCAAGGATATAGCATATGAGCCTGCTTGCCTGATTGCTTGCGCATTTGTGTGCACTTTATTGTGTTTATTCTCAAAGTGCAGTCATTAATATAGAGTGAGGATGGAAACAGGAGGTAATTTTTAGTTTTGGTTCCCTGTGATGTGTAGTGAGATATATATGTATTAGATACAAAACATCTGGAGTAGATTTTGTCAGCGATGTATCTACTTGCCAGTTTCTGTGCCTGGCAATTATCAGTCAATTTGTTTAACTTTAACAAATAAGAATTTATTATTAGAAAGTAATTGTAAATAAATGAGTATGGCATGAATCTCCACCATGTGTGACTGTGAACTTCATTTTGTCACAAAAATGAAAAGATTCTGACTTACTTATTGCATTTGCATTAATACTTTGCTGACAGAGACAGTGATAGAAGTGTCATGCATTAGATTACAGACAATGGTAGGAGAAAGAAAGCCACATCAGATTTTTGTACTTGGACCAGAGACGGAAATGAAAATATTAACATTTGTGCAAATGAAAAGTAATGAAAATGTGCATTTTGCACAATAATTATGCTGGCAACTCTATTACTCAGTGTAGTAAAGTGTAAGTTTGGATAACACTTTCTGAAAGTTAAGAAAGTTCAGTTACAGATTTGCTGTTCTGAACTGTTTGGAAGTTTCTAGAAGGCCAGTGCTTGCTTGGGCTAAAGGGAAGTCTTTGTGTTCACCAGTGGGAGTGGTTAACACTGAACAGCCTGCCTGTCCCTGGAGGAGTGGTTACTACCTAGAAGCTGTAGTTTCATTGGCCATTTTGGGTCAATTCTAAACTCCTTGATCTCTCTCTCTCTTAAAACCCTACAACTCTCTTTTTGCACAGTTTTGCACATTGAGTAGCGTCGGGCAGCGCCGCCTAAACAGGTTTAAAGTATTCCAGACTCCACAAAGTCCGCTCTTCACTTTTTCCCTTAGAACTGTTCAAACTCTCAAAGTAATCACTCTATTCTCTTTCTAAAGCCATGCACTTGCTCAGCTCTTATAAGGAAACACTAACTAACTAAAGCACTACACCCTCCTTGGCTTCTCATAAGTATTAGGCTCCCAATTGGTCCTTCCTGATCAAGTGAAAAATCAGTTCCCTTCCCTAATCTCATCAGTAAAAAAACAGTTCCCTATACTAATCTGGTATGTCCAAGGGTCAGTTTCAAGGTTACTCTCCAGTCCAGCTGGTGAATCTGGGAATTTTGAGACAATGTTACAATTGCCTTATGTACACAGACAACCCTCTCCTCCTTCCAACAAACTCTAATACATCTGAGAGATGCAGTTACACAGCCAAACTGGAGGCAGAGCTCTTTCAACTTAAGACTGGCACAGTCAGTCAGGAGGAAAAGGTAACCACTCACACCACAAATCCAGTCTCACACAGACCTATTGCATCTGCATACCCAACACATAAACACACAAAAACATACTCGGAGGCTCTAAATAAAAATCTGCCTAAACAGCAAAGACCTCCTAAGCAGATATACAAGCAACAGCCACCCCTCAACAATACCCATGAATCACATATCTCAAAAAATCAGTGTGCCTCACAGTCACAGCCCTTAAGGCCAAACAACACACCAAATAGACTTGTTATAGGGGACTCTATTGTCCGGCACACTGACGTCCCGCTCACCAGACTGAACAAGGAGAAGGTCACTGTAAGCTGCCTGTCAGGTGCCAGGATCCGCCACATAATGCAAGCACTCAGGTCACTCCAAAGCAAGTTCAAGTATGACTCCATCATTGTCCATGCTGGTGTGAATGACCTGAGACGTACCTCCCTGGACTACATGAAAAGAGACATAGAGGAGCTCTCTGACCATGTAGCCCAGGTTGGTATGACCCTGACCTTGAGTAGCATCTTGCCCTCACCAAGAATGATGCCACAGTATAAAGACAAAATGATCAGTTTCAACAACTGGCTAAAGTATTGGTGTCATTCAAAGGGGATCCAGTGTCTGTCAGCCTGGGATGACATGCTCGACAAGCCACGTTGCTTCGCTAGGCACGGCTTGCACCTGTCACCCTTAGGCTTTCGTATACTGGCCAAGGCTCTTGCCACCCCCATAGTGCCTTTTTAGGCAAGGCTCAAAGGACAAACCCACCTCCATAGACAACCCAAGGATAAAAAACTAAAGGTAATGCTACTCAATGCCAGAAGTCTAAACCTCAAGATGCACGCACTCGAGGCTCTCCTCAGTATGGAGAAAATCAATGTCTGTGCAGTAACAGAAACCTGGTTCAAGGCTCCTGAGAGCACCCCAGCACTACCAGGTTATAACTCATACCATGCGTTTTGGCCTCAAAACTCGGACCGAAGCACAAAAGGAGGGGGAGTATCTATATTCATCAAAGATACCTACACCTCCAGGTTAGTGGTACTGCACCAAGCATCGGAAACCATCCATGTGCAACAAACAGCAGGCAAAACTGCCTTTCAGTTTGTAGCCTGCCACAGAACACCCTCCCTATTACAGGAACTCCACTTGGCATTCCTGAGAACACTGGAGAATATGAAGGTCTCTCTAAACACTATGTTATTGGGTGACTTCAACTACCCAAGCATTGACTGGGAAAACTACTCAAGCCCAAACACCCTCGCCCAATGGTTCCTTGAATTTATAAACTCTAACACAATGGAACAACTGGTCAACACTCCCACAAGAGGGAATAACATATTGGACCTGGTCATCACCAACATGGGGACTCTATGTTCCACACCAGAGGTAAACCCCTCATTGGTAAGATCAGACCATAAACAAATTTCCCTCAACATCCATATCCCGTCCCCACCCCCAGCCAAGGAAATCACTGTAAAGAATTTCTCAAAAGCCAACTTTGCACTTCTCAAGACTGACGTAGAATCCATCAAAGCCCCTGGGCCAGAGGATAATACAGCCCAATCCGCAGAATCCTTTACAAATGCATTCTATGAGCACCTGCAGGAATGCATGGATCATGCTATCCCAAATAAAACCAAGACTCACTCCTCCAAAAACAGGAGACCGGTCTGGTGGACCCCGGCCATAAATAAGCTATACAACAGAAGGAGGAAGCTACTACATGACAGAGCAAAATCCCAAAAAGGGAAGGCATCTCGAATCAGTATTAGCAAGAAACTTCGATCCCTCATAAAATCATCAAAGGCCAGCTTCGAAAGAAAAATTGCCCTAGACACTAAAGATAATCACAAGGCCTTCTTTAGTTATGTCAGGAACATGGGCGGAAACTCCCAGATATGCTCTGAATTGTTGCATAACGGTACAAAAATATACCGAACCTACAGACATAGCCAACATCCTGGCAGAGAGATTCAGCGCAAACTTCTCCCCCCTCCAAAGGAGCAAATGCCTATCCCAACTGAATGTAACCTCCCTGACATCACAGATGCACAGGTGAAAGCTGCCCTCTCCAAAGCAAAAAACACAGCATCTATGGGACTGTACGGTGTCCCAGGCTGTGTCTTACATGAGCTCCAAGAAGAACTGAACCCTCACATTAAGTCACTGTTCAAACTTAGCCTTACTACAGGATATGTACAAAAAGAATGGAGTACAGCTACAGTGGTCCCACTCCACAAAGGTGGTGCCACAACGTACCCCGGAAACTATCGCCCCATAAGCCTGACTAGTCTTGTCTGTAAAGCTATGGAGCGTATCATCATGGAACTCATAAACAAAGACATTGGGAGCCTCCAGACACTGGGCCCTACCCAATTCGGCTTTGTTAAGGGCAGATCTTGCCTCTTAAACCTAGTTGATTTCTTTGAAACAGTTACCAAAGCCATAGATGAGGGCAAGGTAGTCCACACAGCCTACCTGGACCTAACAAAAGCCTTCGACACAGTACCCCACTCGGGCATCATAAATAAGCTTACCAGCTTAAATATCAACCCCTATATCACAAGATGGGTTGCAAACTGGCTCAGAGATAGAACCCACATGGTCAGAATCGCAGGTGCCATGTCCGAATCCAAACCAGTTACAAGTGGCGTCCCACAGGGCTCAGTTCTGGGACCTCTCTTGTTCGGTATATACTTCTCTGAGGTTCAGGCTAACACGGGGGGATTATGGCTGACAAAGCTCGTAGATGACTGCAAACTGGGGGCCATAATCGAATCTCCAGCTGACACAAGCATCCTCCAAAAGGGTCTCACAGAAACGGATGCTTGGTGCCAGAGCCATAGCCTCAAGCTAAATGCTAAAAAGTGCATAGTCATCCCCTTTGGGAAAAACAAGGTGTCCACAAATTACCACATAGGTGGTAATCCATTAAGTACGGAAGAAGCAATTGGAGATTTGGGGACCAACGTAGATAGTAATCTCTCCTTTGATAATCACGTTGCCAAAGTGGTTAGAAAGACCTTCTATATAGCCCACCTTATCACGAAAGGGTTTGCATCTAGATCAAGAGAGGTCATTGTGCCCCTCTACTCGTCACTCATCAGGCCCATAATTGAATACAATGCCCCTTTTGGGATGTACCTTACCCGACACCTGCAGCAACTGGAGAGACCCCAAAAGTACCTCACCAAGACGATCATGGGCTACAAACAGATGTCCTATGCAGCTCAATTAAAGAAACTCCAGCTCTACTCAGTTGCTTACCGCCTACTCAGAGGCGATCTATGCCTGACGTACAAAGCCATGTCAAACCCAGAATTAATGGACATGCTCCACCTCAAAAAATCCAAGTCCCTTAGAGCTACATGGTCCAGGGACCTAAACCTCAGCACAAAAATAAATAGGACATGCTGGAGGGACAGATAAATTTCCCAGAGGGTTCCCTCACTCTGGAATAGAATCCCAATTCATGTTAGACATAGCCCCTCGCTGACCCTCTTCAAGCAAAATCTGGACACATGGATGGGAAATCGCAAATTCACCCCTGGGATCTCTTCTGTGTCCCTGCTAGACAAAGGCACAGTAAACTAATCTTAAAAGGGTACCTTCTGTGACCTACTTTACAGAGGCACAGTAGATTAATCTAATAGGGAGGCGGAAGCCAAATACACTCTGGCTAGGCTTATAAATGCCCTAGGACAGATAGCCTAGTATCTACCTATGAACCTATGAACAATTCTACAAGGGTAATGAAAGCATGCACACAAACCTGAACACAACAGCAATATATGAAATGTAAGTGTCTAGCATTCATAAACAAGCACTTCATGACTGTGCAACACTACAGTTCAAAACTCCCATATCTGCTTGGATATGGATCATGGGTTGAATAGCACAGGTAGTAAGTAAAACACAGCACTTAGGAAATTAGAAGAGCTGCAGTATAGGAAATTACATGTGGCTTTACTCAGGTTTAGTGCAGGAGTTGTGCTGACAAAGTGCACATAAATGTAATGGTCAACATCACAGAAATCATGGTTGAGTGCACACAAAGCTATGTATGCTCACACGTGCAATCAAGCATCTAATCGCTGCCATGCACAATGGTAGAAAGGGCCAGGGAGGTCATCACAGCAAAGTACCAACCCAGTTCATCCTATAAATAGGGAGGAAAGGGAAATAACTCAAAGTTAGAAAAAAGGAATAGCAAGTAGAGTAAAACCCACTCTAGGAAAATCATAAGGAAGAATTGTAGGGAGAAGTCAGTTTTTTTGCAGAAAAGGTTCCCATATTCTTATAAAAGAAAAGCTGAAGAAGGTACTAAGTAATGGCTGGAGAGGTCACATTTTTGAATAAAAGGCTCACATTTTTCATATATGAGGAAATGGGACACTGCAGGTGGTAGTGACAAATGGTAGAGAAGGAAACGTTTCCAGGAGCACACAAACAAACAGAAAGCACAGATATAGACAGGTGAAACAAAAGTTAGGGACAACAATGAGTGGACGCATACTGACAGACAGTGGACACAGTGCTGGAGAGGATTAGACTACAAGCAAGGTATGGTAAGTGACACTCAAGGGGACAAGAAATGGATGCGGGAAAAGACAGAGTATATGGTAGATGTCACACTGACTCAGAGGCCAATATACAAAGGCATCAGTCATCATTGTGGCTGACCTCACATGCAGACTTTGCACCTGTCAGCCTAGTGGTCAGAGACTGCCAGTCATGTGACTCAACCAGCTATGCCAGGAGTTGCTCCACAGTCAGACAGGCGTTCAGCTTCTTGTACACCTCAAATGACAACAACCTGTGCATCTGTTGACAGGTGTCCACAGAGGACCCCTATGGGTCAATATTAAAAGAGAAGACTCCACTCACCTCCTGAGTAGAGACCACAGAAACCTCCATTGAGCCCCACAGGTCATCTTCAGCAGGCTGACCCCTGTCTACCTGCTGTGAGACAGGTCTGTTGTCCAGAGGCACCAACCAGCAAAGATGAGGTGACTGTTCCTGCTTATCTGTTACTGCAATAGCAGGACTTGAAGACTGAAGAGAAAACAAAAAGAAACACATTAGCATGCAAATATGTTGCATATATTATGAAAGCTGTACAGTGCAATAGTATCCATGGCATATGCATCCTACTGCTGGGGGAGGGATTCCTGCCTCCTGAGGCATCTCTCCAAGTCCTGTCACCATTTCTTCACCACAGTAAGACACATTAGGGATAATTAGTATAAGGATGGACCAGAATTAAATTGAGGAAAATATGGAGTAAAAAGGAAACAATATGTTCACAGTATAACTCTTGTCCCTTACCTAACCTCTTCTTCCCTCTGGCTAAGCAGGTTAGGGAGAAGGTACTGCAGGTGAAGTCAAATATAATTGCGGGACAAAGGCCCAAAATTAGGGATAGATTTTAAATATTGCCCCTATGAACTTAAAAAGTTGCTAGAATAAGAGGTATTACTTTAGCATACATTTTCTAAAAGATATGAGTTCTGAAACTCAAATGGCTGTCATTGTTTAATGACTTTATACCTCGATGATTTGCTGGAAATCCACAAATTTTATGAAGAATAGATAAAAAACATAAGGCAAAAATCAGGAAATTCTGCAAAATTCTGGGCAGATGAAAGGTATGTGTGCACCTGAACAGGAGATGCCAGAAGCATCGCTTACCATCCTGCCAAACTTGTCTTGCTATTAACCTATTTCAAACGGTCATCGTAGTTTCCCAGCAGATGCTCTTGGAAACCATATGGATGAAGAGCAAGAAAATCTCGGGCATCATGCAGAAGCAGCCATAGTCTATTGGATGGGTTCAATTAAGGGGCACAGTGATAGCCCTTACACATGGACACACATTTGGATATCACATGGCATGAATCACAAAGTAGCAATCAGGCACTACAAAATGTTTATGTAGTGCAGACTCAGTTCAAAGATGCCATTAATGAGCATACAGCAGCCTTGGGGCAGGCAAGGTCAAGCAGAATAGAGCAGACTGTGCTGAAAGGACAGTGCATTACGTCTGAAATTCAGATACGACTGCAGTAAGTTTCCTCATTAAAATAACCAACATTACACAATACCTCAATTACCATGATAAAAAGTGTCATTGCCATTTTATGAGAGACCATGCTAATACAAATAACTGCAAAACCATGATTTCATTGCATCAGGGCACAGGATTTTGAAAATGACAGCATAAGTATAATGAGGAAGGATAGGACACCTGGTTATGCACCCCTGCACTGTGCTCAACATCCATGGAGGATGGCAGCAACAAGAACATTGAGAAACAGCTGTATGTGGGAGTTGTGAACACACCACAGTGGCATGACTCTGTTATGCTTGGCTGTGGGTGCGAGGGCCCACCAGTGTCAGTACACAAAGACGGCAGGATGTACCCACAGGGCACAATCACCCCTGTACAGTGAATGAGATATGGCAATGCATGCTTTGAGGTGAACAGCTTACAATGCTTTACATAAATTCACTACACTGAGATAAAACAGTGTGTTATGTTAGCAAGTGCATAACTACAGTACACACAACAAAAAGAGGGAAGTGACACATCACAACAGAGAATAACTGAGTCAGTGCTGTCTGGGGTTGGGGGGCAGTATACAATATTAATGGGCATGCACAGTCAGCTATGCACACACACACTGAGAAATGTGTAACCAACAGTTGTACATGAACTGGACCTCTGAAAGAGGTAATGGCAGAAAATGTTCACCACCAAGGGAATGAGGTGCCTTCTGCAGATATGGCACAAGCATATGTGCTAGTAAAAGGTAAGCAGACAATCCTTTTTGAGAGCAGCTGTGGCAGAGACTGGTACAGGATATCATTGCTGGGAATGGTCATAACAGGACTCTGCATCAGGTTTGGCAAAGGGTAACTAATAGGATATTGCATGCCAAGAATGAGACATTGGACATTGCCAAGAAGATGCACAACACAGGAGAGGAATTGCCAGCACAAAAAGTACAGAAGTGGAGGACTTCCTGATGTCCTTCTCTGGGGAAGAGAGTGAACCCTCTTACACAGTGGTGGCCTGGATGTAGGATATGGGCTGATGAATACTGTGTAAGTATCTTTTGGGGATACACCAGGTTAGCATCAGCTATTCAGCTTACATGTACTATAATGCAATGCAGTGTATGTGAAGCAGAACTCAGTTAGCAAGAGGATTTTGAATTTCTGTCTTACAGATACTGCAGGCCTGCAATTGTATGGCCTGCAAAACCAGCTAAGTAAATACGTATCCATAAGGTAGTCACACAAACAGTTAAGTAAGTATTCATAAGGTAGTCACAGCTTCATTCATATATTAGTATACCCACTGTTTGGGAAGGGGTGCAGTTATTTCATTGCTTTTACAGGTATATTGTTTTTCTGCTTTCATAGAGTCTACTAGTAAAGGGTCCAGTGCAGCAGGAAAGCACATATCCCGGTGTCAACAGATCACAAGGAACCGATAGCAATGGCAATATACACATGCCACAGACTGTGGCACTGTCAGCAACACTACTGGCGGAAGCCTCACACACATTCCCCCACATATTAGCAACATGATTAGGGATAAGCCAAAACCTCAGCTACATCAGTGATTGGCAGATGTCCTGTAAATGTGAGTTCTGCACAAGCTACACAAGAACTCTCAGCCTGAAAGAGCATAGTTTCATAGTTTCATAGTTTAGTACTAGGCTATCTGCCCTGGGGCATTTGCAAGCCTAGCCCTAGAGATGTGGCGTTTGCCACCCCATGTAGTGGTACTAAGGTGTATAGGATAAATTTAGAATACTGTGCCTTTGTCTAGTAGTGACACATTGAAGACCCCCTTACTTATTAAAATTAGTTTACTGTGCCTCTGTTAAGTAGTGACACAGGGGTGACCCCCTGGGTAAACCTATGATCTCCCATCCATTCGTCAAGATTTCTCTTGAAGAGAGTCAGTGAGGGGCTCTCCTAACATGGACTGGGATTTTGTTCCAGAGTATGGGAAGTCTCTGAGTTATGAATCTGTCTCTCCAGCATGTTCTATTCATGTTTGTACTGAGGTTTAAATCTTTGGCTCTCGTGGTCCTTATGGATTTTGATTTTTTGAGGTGGAGCATGTCCATTAATTCCTGGTTGGACATGGCCTTGTACGTCAAGCACAGATCACCTATGAGCAGGCGGTAATCTACTGAATAGAGCTGGAGTTACTTTAGCCTGGCAGCATATGACATATGTTGGAGACCATTGATCCTCTTGGTGAGGTACTTCTGGGGTCTCTCCAGCTGTTGTAAGTGCCGGGTGAGGTACATACCAAATGGGGCATTGTACTCAATCATGGGCCTGATAAGGGAGGAGTACAGGGGCACGATGATCTCCTTTGATCTGGATGTGAACCCCTTCATGATAAGGTGGGCAAGGTAGAAAGTCTTTCTAACCACTTTGGCAACGTGGGTGTCAAATGAGAGGTCACTATCAACTTGGGTCCCCAGGTCTCTGATTACTTTTTCGGTACTCAGTGGGTTACTGTCTATGTGATAATTTGTGGGTATTTTGTTTTTCCCAAAGGGGATGACTATACATTTCTTGGCATTCAGTTTAAGGCTGTGATTCCGGCACCAGTTGTCCGTTTCGGTGAGGCCTTTCTGTAGGATGTATGTGTCAGCTGGTGTATCGACTATGGCGCCTAGTTTGCAGTCATCTGCGAACTTTGTCAGCCACAACCCTCCCATGTTTGCTTTCACATCTGAGAAGTAAATGCCGAACAAGAGGGGTCCCAGGACAGAACACTGTGGGACACCACTTGTGACTGGCTTTGAGTCTGACATGGCTCCCGCAATCTTGACTTTATGGGTTCTGTTCCTTAGCCAGTTTGCAATCCATCTTGTGACATATGGATTTACATTTAAGCTGTTTAGCTTATCTATGATCCCCGAGTGGGGTATTGTGTCGAAGGCTTTAGCCAAGTCCAGGTAGGCTGTATGGACTGCCTTGCCCTCATCAATGGCTCTACTGACTGTTTTGAAAAAGTCAACCAGGTTCAAAAGGCAGGATCTGCCCTTTACAAAGCCGAACTGGGTGGGATCAAGTGTCTGTAGGTCCCCAATGTCATTGTTTATGAGTTCCATAATAATTCTTTCCATAGCTTTGCAAACCAGGCTGGTCAAGCTTATGGGGTGGTAGTTCCCAGGGTCTGTAGTGGAGCCTCCCTTGTGGAGTGGGACCACTGTTGCTGTACGCCAGTATTCAGGTGCATATCCTGTAGTAAGGCTAAGGTTAAATAACATTTTTATATGCGGGTTTAGCTCCTCTTGGCATTCACGTATCACGCAGGCAGGGATACCATCAGGTCCCATAGATGCTGTGTTTTTTGCTTTGCTGAGGGCGGTTCTCACCTGGACATCAGAGATGACAGGGAGGTTACATTCAGCTGGGACGAGTATTTCTTCTTTTGGAGGTGAGGGAGTGGAGAAATTTGCACTGAACCTGCCTGCCAGAATGTTAGCAATATCTGTGGGTTTGGTAAATTTTTTGTCGTTGTGTACTAACTCTGAGCATATCTGAGTGTTTCCGCCCAGGTTTCTAATATAACTGAAGAATGCCTTGTGGTTATCTTTAGTGTCCTTGGCGATTTTTCTCTCAAAGTTGGCCTTGGATATTTTTATGAGAGAATGTAGCTTTCTATTAGTGCTGATCAGAGATGCCTTCCCTTTGTGGGATTTTGCTCTGTCTTGCAGTAGCTTCCTTCTTTTGTTATACAATTTGTTTATGGCTGGGGTCCACCAGACAGGATGCTTTCCTTTGGTGGAGAGGGTCTTGGTTTTATTTGGGATTGCATGATCCATGCATTCTTGGAGATGTCCATAGAAAGCATTTGTGTAGGATTCAGCATTGTGGGATGTGGTTTCCATTGGCCCTGTGGGCTTAAATGATACCATCTCAGTCTTGAGAAGTGTAAAGTCGGCTTTTGAGAAGTTTCTCACTGTAGTCTTTTGTGCTGGGGGTGGAGGTGGTAAATGTATATCCAGGGTGATTAGTTTGTGGTCAGATCTCACCAGTGAGGGCAATACTTCTGATGTGGAGCACTTTGTCCCCATGTTTGTGATGATCAGGTCAAGTATATTATCCCCCCTTGTGGGAGAGGTGACTAGCTGTTCCATTGCATTTGAGTTTATGAATTCCAGGAACCTTTGGGCTAGGGTGTTAGGGCTATAATAGTGCACCCAGTCTATGTTAGGGTAGTTGAAGTCTCCCAATATGATGGTATTTGGTGAGACATTCATATCTTCCAATGTCTTCAGGAAGGCTGAGTGGGGTTCTTGAGATTGGGAGGGTGGTCTGTAACATGCAACCAGTTGTATAGCAGTTTTGCCTATGGTTAGCTGCACCTGGATGGTCTCCGATGCTTCATGAGTTGCCACTAACCTAGAGGTGTGGATATCCTTGATGAATATGGACACTCCCCCTCCCTTTGTGGTTCAGCCCGGGTTTTGGGGCCGAAAAGCATGATACGAGGTAAAGCCTGGTAGCGCTGGGGTGCTCTCAGGAGCCTTGAACCAGGTCTCAGTTACAGCGCAGACATCGATATTCTCCATACTGAGAAGTGCTTTGAGAGCCTGCATCTTGAGATTTAGACTTCTGGCGTTGAGCAGCATTACCCTTAATTTTTTTCCATTTTTGTTTTCTAAGGAGGTGGGTTCGTCTTTTGAGCCTTGCCTAAAAAAGGCACTATGGGGGTGGCAAGAGCCTTAGCCAATATCCGGAAGCCCAGTGGTGACAGGTGCAAGCCATCCCTTGCGAAGCAGCGTGGCTTGTTCAGCATGTCATCCCAAGCAGACAGACATTGGATCCCTCTAGAATGACATCAGTAATTGAGCCAATTATTAAAGCTGATCATCTTGTCTTTGTATTGTGGCATAATTCTTGGTGAGGGCAGGATGCTGCTCAGGGTCAGGGTCATACCAGCCTGGGCTACATAATCAGAGAGCTCCTCTATGTCTCTTTTCATGTAGTCCAAGGAGGTATGTCTCAGGTCATTCACGCCGGCATGGACAATGACGGAGTCATATTTGTACATGCTTTTGAGTGACCTGAGTGCGTGTGTTATATGGCGGATCCTAGCCCCGGATAGGCAGCTTACCGTTACCCTCTCCTTGCTCAGCCTGGTAAGTGGGACGTCAGTGTGTCTGACTATAGAGTCACCTATCACTAGTGTATCAGGCATAGTGTTTGGCCTTAAGGGCTGTTATTTATTGGCACACCAATTTATTGAAGTATGTGTTGCATGTGTTGTGTTTTGAGGTGGTGGATTTTTGGGTGTCTGCTTTGGGAGCCTCTGTTGTTTTGGTAAGTTTTTTAATAGAGCCTCCGAGTATGTTTTTGTGTTATTATGTGCTTGATTTGCAGTTGGGGTAGGTCTATGTGTGACTGGGTTTGTTGTGTGTGTGGTTACCTTCTCCTCCTGTCTGGTCTTGCCAGTCCTGAGTTGAGAGAGTTCAGCCTCCAGTTTGGCTATATAGTTGCATCTCTCACATGTATTTGTGTTTGTTGGGAGGAGGAGAGGGTTGTCTGTGTACATGAGACAATTATAGCATTGTCTCAAGATTCCCAGATTAACCAGCTGAGCAGGAGAAGATGCTAGCAATCTACCACTCGACATGCTAGAATATTATAAGAGAGTGCTGTGGCTTTAAGGGAAGTGGTTGGGGTGATAGGTGGATGTAGTACTACTTGAGTTTGAGAGTGCTTGCTTAGAACAGAAGCTTTGAGAACAAGTGTTATGCTTATAATATCATGAATAGACTGGTTATTCTAAGAGTAGAGCTTTCTAAGGGAAAATTTGAAGAGCAGACTTGGCGGAGCCAGTAAAAGTTTCACCCTGTTTAACCAGCGCTGCACTATGCGCACAATCGTGCAAAGCCGCGCTAATGCAGATTTTAAACAGGGAACTTCAAAAGAGCTAGAAATGATCCAAAACAACCAATTACTACAGCTCTTGTGCTGAGGTCACTCCTTCAGGGACAGATAGGCTGCTCAAGGCTCCCCACTCCCACTGGTGAGCAAAGAAACTTCATTCTTATCCAAGTAAGGTAATGGACAACACAGGAACTACACCATAGCCCAGAATACAGCAAAGCCTGTAAACTGGTCTAAACTAGTTGAGGAGAGGCGGGAAAACAAGGATTTCTTTTTTGTTTTTTTTTTTGTTTTTAGATAGAAAACACCCAGAAATACAGAAGGCAGCAATAAATCAGTTACACAGGCTAGCACACTTTAGTGGGCAGCCTCAATAGTTAAATTAAACAAACAAACAGCAGATTTTCGATTAATTTTCGACCAGGTAAACTTTTAAGTGCAGATACTATAAAATGCAGCAAACAGTTAAAAAAACAGTATAAGCTTGTTCAAAATAAGCAAGAAAAGGTATTCCAAGTAAAAAACAGAAAAAATACTTAAATCGGGAAAGTAGTCACTTTTCTCAGTTCTCTGTAGCTAGGACCACTCTGCAGGACCACGTGGAGCTGTCTCTGAGTAGTATAGCCAGACAAAAACACTCTGAGGCAGATTTTAAACAGGGAACTTCAAAAGAGCTAGAAAGGGTCCAAAACAACCAATTACTACAGCTCTTGTGCTGAGGTCACTCCTTCAGGGACAGATAGGCTGCTCAAGGCTCCCCACTCCCACTGGTGAGCAAAGAAACTTCCTTCTTATCCAGGTAAGGTAATGGACAACACAGGAACTACACCACAGCCCAGAATACAGCAAAGCCTGTAAACTGGTCTAAACTAGTCAAGGAGAGGTGGGAAAACAAGGATTATTTCTTTGTTTTTTTTGTTTTTAGATAGAAAACACCCAGAAATACAGAAGGCAGCAATAAATCAGTTACACAGGCTAGCACACTTTAATGGGCAGCCTCAATAGTTAAATTAAACAAACAAACAGCAGATTTTTGATTAATTTTCAACCAGGTAAACTTTTAAGTGCAGATACTATAAAATGCAGCAGACAGTTACAAAAACAGTATAAGCTTGTTCAAAATAAGCAAGAGAAAGTATTCCAAGTAAAAAACAGAAAAAAAATACTTAAATCTGGAAAGTAATTGCTTTTCTCAGTTCTCTGTAGCTAGGACCACTCTGCAGGACCACGTGGAGCTGTCTCTGAGTAGTATAGCCAGAAATAAATGCTCAGAGGTGGATTTTAAACAGGGAACTTCAAAAGAGCTAGAAATGATCCAAAACAACCAATTACTACAGCTCTTGTGCTGAGGTCACTCCTTCAGGGACAGATAGGCTGCTCAAGGCTCCCCACTCCCACTGGTGAGCAAATAAACTTCCTTCTTATCCAAGTAAGGTAATGGACAACACAGGAACTACACCACAGCCCAGAATACAGCAAAGCCTGTAAACTGGTCTAAACTAGTCGAGGAGAAGAGGGGAAAACAAGGATTATTTTTTTTTTTTTGTTTTTAGATAGAAAACACCCAGAAATACAGAAGGCAGCAATAAATCAGTTACACAGGCTAGCACACTTTAGTGGGCAGCCTCAATAGTTAAATTAAACAAACAAACAGCAGATTTTTGATTAATTTTCGACCAGGTAAACTTTTAAGTGCAGATATTATAAAATGCAGCAAACAGTTAAAAAAAACAGTATAAGCTTGTTCAAAATAAGCAAAATAAGGTATTCCAAGTAAAAAACAGAAAAAAAATACTTAAATCTGGAAAGTAATCGCTTTTCTCAGTTCTCTGTAGCTAGGACCACTCTGCAGGACCACGTGGAGCTGTCTCTGAGTAGTATAACCAGAAAAAAACACGCTGAGGCGGATTTTAAACAGGGAACTTCAAAAGAGCTAGAAATGGTCCAAAACAACCAATTACTACAACTCTTGTGCTGTGGTCACTCCTTCAGGGAAAGATAGGCTGCTCAAGGCTCCCACTGGTGAGCAAAGAAACTTCCTTCTTATCCAAGTAAGGTAATGGACAACACAGGAACTACACCATAGACCAGAATACAGCAAAGCCTGTAAACTGGTCTAAACTAGTTGAGGAGAGGTGGGAAAACAAGGATTTCTTTTTTGTTTTTTTTTTGTTTTTAGATAGAAAACACCCAGAAATACAGAAGGCAGCAATAAAGCAGTTACACAGGCTAGCACACTTTAGTGGGCAGCCTCAATAGTTAAATTAAACAAACAAACAGCAGATTTTCGATTAATTTTCGACCAGGTAAACTTTTAAGTGCAGATACTATAAAATGCAGCAAACAGTTAAAAAAAACAGTATAAGCTTGTTCAAAATAAGCAAGAGAAGGTATTCCAAGTAAAAAACAGAAAAAATACTTAAATCAGGAAAGTAGTCACTTTTCTCAGTTCTCTGTAGCTAGGACCACTCTGCAGGACCACGTGGAGCTGTCTCTGAGTAGTATAGCCAGACAAAAACACTCTGAGGCAGATTTTAAACAGGGAACTTCAAAAGAGCTAGAAAGGGTCTAAAACAACCAATTAATACAGCTCTTGTGCTGAGGTCACTCCTTCAGGGACAGATAGGCTGCTCAAGGCTCCCCACTCCCACTGGTGAGCAAAGAAACTTCCTTCTTATCCAGGTAAGGTAATGGACAACACAGGAACTACACCACAGCCCAGAATACAGCAAAGCCTGTAAACTGGTCTAAACTAGTCAAGGAGAGGTGGGAAAACAAGGATTATTTCTTTGTTTTTTTTTTGTTTTTAGATAGAAAACACCCAGAAATACAGAAGGCAGCAATAAATAAGTTACACAGGCTAGCACACTTTAATGGGCAGCCTCAATAGTTAAATTAAACAAACAAACAGCAGATTTTTGATTAATTTTCAACCAGGTAAACTTTTAAGTACAGATACTATAAAATGCAGCAGACAGTTACAAAAACAGTATAAGCTTGTTCAAAATAAGCAAGAGAAGGTACTCCAAGTAAAAAACAGAGAAAAAAATACTTAAATCTGGAAAGTAGTTGCTTTTCTCAGTTCTCTGTAGCTAGGACCACTCTGCAGGACCACGTGGAGCTGTCTCTGAGTAGTATAGCCAGAAAAAAACGCTCAGAGGTGGATTTTAAACAGGGAACTTCAAAAGAGCTAGAAATGGTCCAAAACAACCAATTACTACAGCTCTTGTGCTGAAGTCACTCCTTCAGGGACAGATAGGCTACTCAAGGCTCCCCACTCCCACTGGTGAGCAAAGAAACTTCCTTCTTATCCAAGTAAGGTAATGGACAACACAGGAACTACACCACAGCCCAGTATACAGCAAAGCCTGTAAACTGGTCTAAACTAGTCGAGGAGAAGAGGGGAAAACAAGGATTATTTTTTTGTTTTTTTTGTTTTTAGATAGAAAACACCCAGAAATACAGAAGGCAGCAATAAATCAGTTACACAGGCTAGCACACTTTAGTGGGCAGCCTCAATAGTTAAATTAAACAAACAAACAGCAGATGTTTGATTAATTTTCGACCAGGTAAACTTTTAAGTGCAGATACTATAAAATGCAGCAAACAGTTAAAAAACAGTATAAGCTTGTTCAAAATAAGCAAGGGAAGGTATTCCAAGTAAAAAACAGAAAAAAATACTTAAATCTGGAAAGTAGTCGCTTTTCTCAGTTCTCTGTAGCTAGGACCACTCTGCAGGACCACGTGGAGCTGTCTCTGAGTAGTATAGCCAGAAAAAAAACACTCTGAGGTGGATTTTAAACAGGGAACTTCAAAAGAGCTAGAAATGGTCCAAAACAACCAATTACTACAGCTCTTGTGCTGTGGTCACTCCTTCAGGGACAGATAGGCTGCTCAAGGCTCCCACTGGTGAGCAAAGAAACTTCCTTCTTATCCAAGTAAGGTAATGGACAACACAGGAACTACACCACAGCCCAGAATACAGCAAAGCCTGTAAACTGGTCTAAACTAGTCAAGGAGAGGTGGGAAAACAAGGATTATTTCTTTGTTTTTTTTTTGTTTTTAGATAGAAAACACCCAGAAATACAGAAGGCAGCAATAAATCAGTTACACAGGCTAGCACACTTTAATGGGCAGCCTCAATAGTTAAATTAAACAAACAAACAGCAGATTTTTGATTAATTTTCAACCAGGTAAACTTTTAAGTACAGATACTATAAAATGCAGCAGACAGTTACAAAAACAGTATAAGCTTGTTCAAAATAAGCAAGAGAGGGTACTCCAAGTAAAAAAACAGAGAAAAAAGTACTTAAATCTGGAAAGTAGTTGCTTTTCTCAGTTCTCTGTAGCTAGGACCACTCTGCAGGACCACGTGGAGCTGTCTCTGAGTAGTATAGCCAGAAAAAAACGCTCAGAGGTGGATTTTAAACAGGGAACTTCAAAAGAGCTAGAAATGGTCCAAAACAACCAATTACTACAGCTCTTGTGCTGAAGTCACTCCTTCAGGGACAGATAGGCTGCTCAAGGCTCCCCACTCCCACTGGTGAGCAAAGAAACTTCCTTCTTATCCAAGTAAGGTAATGGACAACACAGGAACTACACCACAGCCCAGTATACAGCAAAGCCTGTAAACTGGTCTAAACTAGTCGAGGAGAAGGGGGGAAAACAAGGATTATTTTTTTGTTTTTTTTGTTTTTAGATAGAAAACACCCAGAAATACAGAAGGCAGCAATAAATCAGTTACACAGGCTAGCACACTTTAGTGGGCAGCCTCAATAGATAAATTAAACAAACAAACAGCAGATTTTCGATTAATTTTCGACCAGGTAAACTTTTAAGTGCAGATACTATAAAATGCAGCAAACAGTTAAAAAAACAGTATAAGCTTGTTCAAAATAAGCAAGAGAAGGTATTGCAAGTAAAAAACCGAAAAAATAGTTAAATCGGGAAAGTAGTCACTTTTCTCAGTTCTCTGTAGCTAGGACCACTCTGCAGGACCACGTGGAGCTGTCTCTGAGTAGTATAGCCAGAAAAAACACTCTGAGGTGGATTTTAAACAGGGAACTTCAAAAGAGCTAGAAATGGTCCAAAACAACCAATTGCTACAGCTCTTGTGCTGAGGTCACTCCTTCAGGGACAGATAGGCTGCTCAAGGCTCCCCACTCCCACTGGTGAGCAAAGAAACTTCCTTCTTATCCAAGTAAGGTAATGGACAACACAGGAACTACACCACAGCCCAGAATACAGCAAAGCCTGTAAACTGGTCTAAACTAGTCAAGGAGAGGCGGGAAAACAAGGATTATTTCTTTGTTTTTTTTTTTTTTAGATAGAAAACACCCAGAAATTCAGAAGGCAGCAATAAATCAGTTACACAGGCTAGCACACTTTAATGGGCAGCCTCAATAGTTAAATTAAACAAACAAACAGCAGATTTTTGATTAATTTTCAACCAGGTAAACTTTTAACTGCAGATACTATAAAATGCAGCAGACAGTTAAAAAAAACAGTATAAGCTTGTTCAAAATAAGCAAGAGAAGGTATTCCAAGTAAAAAAACAGAAAAAATACTTAAATCTGGAAAGTAGTTGCTTTTCTCAGTTCTCGGTAGCTAGGACCACTCTGCAGGACCATGTGGAGCTGTCTCTGAGTAGTATAGCCAGAAAAAAACGCTCTGAGGTGGATTTTAAACAGGGAACTTCAAAAGAGCTAGAAATGGTCCAAAACAACCAATTACTACAGCTCTTGTGCTGAAGTCACTCCTTCAGGGACAGATAGGCTGCTCAAGGCTCCCCACTCCCACTGGTGAGCAAAGAAACTTCCTTCTTATCCAAGTAAGGTAATGGACAACACAGGAACTACACCACAGCCCAGAATACAGCAAAGCCTGTAAACTGGTGTAAACTAGTCGAGGAGAGGCGGGAAAACAAGGATTATTTTTTTTTGTTTTTTTTTTGTTTGTTTTTAGATAGAAAACACCCAGAAATACAGAAGGCAGCAATAAATCAGTTACACGGGCTAGGACACTTTAGTGGGCAGCCTCAATAGTTAAATTAAACAAACAAACAGCAGATTTTTGATTAATTTTTGACCAGATAAACTTTTAAGTGCAGATACTATAAAATGCAGCAGACAGTTAAAAAAACAGTATAAGCTTGTTCAAAATAAGCAAGAGAAGGTATTCTAAGTAAAAAACAGAAAAAAATACTTAAATCTGGAAAGTAGTCACTTTTCTCAGTTCTCTGTAGCTAGAACCACTCTGCAGGACCACGTGGAGCTGTCTCTGAGTAGTATAGCCAGAAAAAAATGCTCTGAGGCAGAGTTTAAACAGGGAACTTCAAAAGAGCTAGAAATGGTCGAAGACAACCAATTACTACAGCTCTTGTGCTGAGGTCACTCCTTCAGGGACAGATAGGCTGCTCAAGGCTCCCCACTCCCACTGGTGAGCAAAGAAACTTCCTTCTTATCCAAGTAAGGTAATGGACAACACAGGAACTACACCACAGCCCAGAATACAGCAAAGCCTGTAAACTGGTCTAAACTAGTCGAGAAGAGGTGGGAAAACAAGGATTATTTTTTGTTTTTTTGTTTTTAGATAGAAAACACCCAGAAATACAGAAGGCAGCAATAAATCAGTTACACAGGCTAGCACACTTTAGTGGGGAGCCTCAATAGTTAAATTAAACAAACAAACAGCAGATTTTCGATTAATTTTTACCAGGTAAACTTTTATGTGCAGATACTATAAAATGCAGCAAACAGTTAAAAAAACAGTATAAGCTTGTTCAAAATAAGCAAGAGAAGGTATTCCAAGTAAAAAACAGAAAAAAATACTTAAATCTGGAAAGTAGTCGCTTTTCTCAGTTCTCTGTAGCTAGGACCACTCTGCTGGACCACGTGGAGCTGTCTCTGAGTAGTATAGCCAGAAAAAAAACACTCTGAGGTGGATTTTAAACAGGGAACTTCAAAAGAGC
This sequence comes from Protopterus annectens, assembly GCF_019279795.1. NCBI lineage: Eukaryota > Metazoa > Chordata > Ceratodontiformes > Protopteridae > Protopterus > Protopterus annectens. The sequence continues at coordinate 169,507,279 of NC_056738.1, forward strand.
TAGAAATGGTCCAAAACAACCAATTACTACAGCTCTTGTGCTGTGGTCACTCCTTCAGGGACAGATAGGCTGCTCAAGGCTCCCACTGGTGAGCAAAGAAACTTCCTTCTTATCCAAGTAAGGTAATGGACAACACAGGAACTACACCATAGCCCAGAATACAGCAAAGCCTGTAAACTGGTCTAAACTAGTCGAGGAGAGGCGGGAAAACAAGGATTATTTTTTTGTTTTTTTTTGTTTTTAGATAGAAAACACCCAGAAATACAGAAGGCAGCAATAAATTAGTTACACAGGCTAGCACACTTTAGTGGGCAGCCTCAATAGTTAAATTAAACAAACAAACAGCAGATTTTCGATTAATTTTCGACCAGGTAAACTTTTAAGTGCAGATACTATAAAATGCAGCAAACAGTTAAAAAAACAGTATAAGCTTGTTTAAAATAAGCAAGAGAAGGTATTCCAAGTAAAAAACAGAAAAAATACTTAAATCTGGAAAGTAGTCACTTTTCTCAGTTCTCTGTAGCTAGGACCACTCTGCAGGACCACGTGGAGCTGTCTCTGAGTAGTATAGCCAGAAAAAAACACTCTGAGGCAGATTTTAAACAGGGAACTTCAAAAGAGCTAGAAATGGTCCAAAACAACCAATTACTACAGCTCTTGTGCTGAGGTCACTCCTTCAGGGACAGATAGGCTGCTCAAGGCTCCCCACTCCCACTGGTGAGCAAAGAAACTTCCTTCTTATCCAGGTAAGGTAATGGACAACACAGGAACTACACCACAGCCCAGAATACAGCAAAGCCTGTAAACTGGTCTAAACTAGTCAAGGAGAGGCGGGAAAACAAGGATTATTTCTTTGTTTTTTTTTTTGTTTTTAGATAGAAAACACCCAGAAATTCAGAAGGCAGCAATAAATCAGTTACACAGGCTAGCACACTTTAATGGGCAGCCTCAATAGTTAAATTAAACAAACAAACAGCAGATTTTTGATTAATTTTCAACCAGGTAAACTTTTAAGTGCAGATACTATAAAATGCAGCAGACAGTTAAAAAACAGTATAAGCTTGTTCAAAATAAGCAAGAGAAGGTATTCCAAGTAAAAAAACAGAAAAAATACTTAAATCTGGAAAGTAGTTGCTTTTCTCAGTTCTCTGTAGCTAGGACCACTCTGCAGGACCACGTGGAGCTGTCTCTGAGTAGTATAGCCAGAAAAAAACGCTCTGAGGTGGATTTTAAACAGGGAACTTCAAAAGAGCTAGAAATGGTCCAAAACAACCAATTACTACAGCTCTTGTGCTGAGGTCACTCCTTCAGGGACAGATAGGCTGCTCAAGGCTCCCCACTCCCACTGGTGAGCAAAGAAACTTCCTTCTTATCCAAGTAAGGTAATGGACAACACAGGTACTACACCACAGCCCAGAATACAGCAAAGCCTGTAAACTGGTCTAAACTAGTCGAGGAGAGGCGGGAAAACAAGGATTATTTTTTTGTTTTTTTTGTTTTTAGATAGAAAACACCCAGAAATACAGAAGGCAGCAATAAATCAGTTACACAGGCTAGCACACTTTAGTGGGCAGCCTCAATAGTTAAATTAAACAAACAAACAGCAGATTTTCGATTAATTTTTGACCAGGTAAACTTTTAAGTGCAGATACTATAAAATGCAGCAAATAGTTAAAAAAACAGTATAAGCTTGTTCAAAATAAGCAAGAGAAGGTATTCCAAGTAAAAAACAGAAAAAAATACTTAAATCTGGAAAGTAGTCACTTTCCTCAGTTCTCTGTAGCTAGGACCACTCTGCAGGACCACGTGGAGCTGTCTCTGAGTAGTATAGCCAGAAAAAAATGTTCTGAGGTGGATTTTAAACAGGGAACTTCAAAAGAGCTAGAAATGGTCCAAAACAACCAATTACTACAGCTCTTGCACTGAGGTCACTCCTTCAGGGACAGATAGGCTGCTCAAGGCTCCCCACTCCCACTGGTGAGCAAAGAAACTTCCTTCTTATCCAAGTAAGGTAATGGACAACACAGGAACTACACCACAGCCCAGAATACAGCAAAGCCTGTAAACTGGTCTAAACTAGTCGAGGAGAGGCGGGAAAACAAGGATTATTTTTTTGTTTTTTTTTTTTTGTTTTTAGATAGAAAACACCCAGAAATACAGAAGGCAGCAATAAATCAGTTACACAGGCTAGCACACTTTAGTGGGCAGCCTCAATGGTTAAATTAAACAAACAAACAGCAGATTTTTGATTAATTTTCGACCAGATAAACGTTTAAGTGCAGATACTACAAAATGCAGCAGACAGTTAAAAAAACAGTATAAGCTTTTTCAAAATAAGCAAGAGAATGTATTCTAAGTAAAAAACAGAAAAAAATACTTAAATCTGGAAAGTAGTCACTTTTCTCAGTTCTCTGTAGCTAGAACCACTCTGCAGGACCACGTGGAGCTGTCTCTGAGTAGTATAGCCAGAAAAAAATGCTCTGAGGCAGAGTTTAAACAGGGAACTTCAAAAGAGCTAGAAATGGTCGAAGACAACCAATTACTACAGCTCTTGTGCTGAGGTCACTCCTTCAGGGACAGATAGGCTGCTCAAGCCTCCCCACTCCCACTGGTGAGCAAAGAAACTTCCTTCTTATCCAAGTAAGGTAATGGACAACACAGGAACTACACCACAGCCCAGAATACAGCAAAGCCTATGAACTGGTCTAAACTAGTCGAGAAGAGGTGGGAAAACAAGGATTTTTTTTTGTTTTTTTTGTTTTTAGATAGAAAACACCCAGAAATACAGAAGACAGCAATAAATCAGTTACACAGGCTAGCACACTTTAGTGGGGAGCCTCAATAGTTAAATTAAACAAACAAACAGCAGATTTTCGATTAATTTTTGACCAGGTAAACTTTTATGTGCAGATACTATAAAATGCAGCAAACAGTTAAAAAACAGTATAAGCTTGTTCAAAATAAGCAAGAGAAGGTATTCCAAGTAAAAAACAGAAAAAAATACTTAAATCTGGAAAGTAGTCGCTTTTCTCAGTTCTCTATAGCTAGGACCACTCTGCAGGACCACGTGGAGCTGTCTCTGAGTAGTATAGCCAGAAAAAAACGCTCTGAGGCGGATTTTAAACAGGGAGCTTCAAAAGAGCTAGAAATGGTCCAAAACAACCAATTACTACAGCTCTTGTGCTGAGGTCACTCCTTCTGGGACAGATAGGCTGCTCAAGGCTCCCCACTCCCACTGGTGAGCAGAGACATGTTGGTCTGCAGTGATTATAAATCTGTCTGTGAGCTGAGTGCTACACTTAGAATTAATGGGTGCATGTAAATGTCAGTCATACAGGCATAAATGACTGCTACCCACATCATTATGGAGATGGTTCGTGTGCTTTGTGGCCTTTGAGAAGATGTGTAGCACCTACATGGGATATGAGATGACATTCAGTGCCTTCACTGTGGCATTACATGCAGGGACAGGAAGCAGGCAATGCTGCTCAGGTCACTAGTAGCTAACATGACATCCACCAGTGGATCCATGTGACACATGGTAAACACTGTCCTGTCTGCATCTGCTGGTTCTACCATCCATGGCAGTGGAAGGCTCCAGATACAAAGTGACTTCTCTCAGCCCAAGCATGTATAGATGATACAGACTGTTCCTGACACTGCATTATTGTCAGCTCTGACAGCCAACACTATTACACTTGGCCATGGACACTATAGCTTCTCAGCATCTACCTAAGGGACTCCTCAGCAGACTTCATGATCTCACTTCCATATCATTAAACCATTACAATCCATTGTGAATGAAAGGAGTATCACACCTATCAATGGTTATCATAGTGGTTGTGGATGCTGTGTATCCAGTGACTCCTAACATGGGACACCCCATCAGGGTGCACACACACACACACACACACACACACACACACACACACACACACACACACACACACACACATTCCAGCACTTCTACAGTATCTCTGCCACAGACAGCATCAAACCATGTGACCATAAGCCACTGCAATACACATTATCAATGTCTGCAACACAGCAGCTCTAAACTTCATCTGGACAAAGCAACCTCTGATCCCCTACAACCTGCTACCCAGACTGTGCAGCTACCACATCCACCTGCTATGACATTGGACAATATCATTGCATTGTTGTCACCTGTCACAGTGTCCTCCTAGCTCTGCAAATTTGATCATGAATGACTGTTCTCTACCCACTCTTTAACCTAAGTAGCTAAATTAATATCTGATATACAGACTACTAGCCCATGCACAATATTACATATCCCAGGATAGATAATACACACATCACCTTATACTGCATTAACCAACCAAAGAAGACTTGCGAAAAACCACTGAAAGTAACAAAAGAACAGCCGAGGAGTGCTAAAAAAATTCCCAGTTCTTTATTGTAAGTGCTTATGTTCATCCACACTATACAATGAACTTCTTCAGACATAACTCTACCCAACATTTACTGCCTTATATAAGGCTCTTAATTAGTTAATATGTTAATAAAACAATTAACAAGCTTCCTCAAACTCATCAAACTGTTAAGTGCTATAAGAAATGTCATTACAAATGGAATTTAAAATGCTAAAAAGAACAAAGAAATTTAAACATTATAATGTCTTATATAACACAAATAAAATAAGACAAATATAAACCATACTAAAATGTATGTATTATCACATTGTGTCTGTAGACAATGCAATGATAAATAAACAGCCTCCACTTCCTATATAGATGTTAAGCTAGAAAAGTGAATCAACTTTGACCCCCCCCCCTTTTTAAAAATAATATACATTATATATTATATAGAAAACTGCTACTTAAATTGAGTGGTATCATCATAGGAAAATGTAACTGAATAGATGTATACACATTTCATGCTACATATTACCTATCCAATGATTTTAACTTTAGAATGCATTTAATTGAACTAAATTCATTCATCCCTGGTGAAACATGGCAGTGGTTCTTAACTGCCATAATAGTTCACATTCTTCCAACTTCAGTTCCCATGGACCACCTCTAATATTTGTACTTATTTGATCCATAATAAAATGGAATTTATGTGTGGAATTGTCTATAACATGCCTTGCCAAAGCATTGGTAGTTGACGTCTTGCCAATCTGACATTGGTGTTCATAAATCCTCTGTTTAAGTGCCCATTCTGTTTTTCCTATGTAGAAACTTTGGCACTGCTGGCATTGGGCAAGGTAAGCTACCCCTGTCATCGCACAATTAAATCTTCCTTTTACACTGTAGATTTTGTTGTGTATACTAAAACAGCTTCCTACCTTTATAAATTGGCATTGGTGGCATCTGCAACATTTTTTCATACCCCAATTGCTTTTAGGTGTTGTGGTCTGACATTCTAGTAGTTCTTCAAATTTGGGCCTCTTCTATATGTTATGTTGGCTTTCTGCCCAAATTTCTGTACACAGTACTGTCTTCCATAACAAGGGCCCAGTTTCTAATGATAATATCCTTTATATTTTTTGCATCCATAGAATAGGTAGTTAAAAATAAAGTCTGGGGTTATACTGTATGGGAAGATTATTGGAATTTCTGTCTTGTGTAGTTAAATCATGTTTTACTTCACTATAGCCTTTCCACAAGATGGGCTTAAAATGCCCATTGTTCCTTTTTCTATGTACTTCATTAAACAGTTGTTCAAAGAGGTATATCTGATATTCTCTTTTTGTAAACATACTTTTTAGAAGTTCACATTCGACTTGGAAATCATTATCAGATGAAACCATTCTGGCTGCTCGTACCAGTTGTCCTTTTATTACAGCTCCTTTTTGATGAAAAGGATGGTTGCTGCTGAAATGGAGAAAAGAATTAGAATAAGTAGGCTTTCTATATATGGTAGCCTTATATCTCCTATTCATTGTGTCCTTAGACAATTATACATCTAAGAAGTTAATGCTTTCTATCTCAAACTGGTAGGTAAATTCTAGAAAGTTAGTAAACTTTGTAATGGTATTTAGGAATTCCTCTACTTAGTCCTTGTAATCACAACTACGCAGGTAAAAGCTGCACTCTCTAAAGCCAAAAACACAGCATCCATGGGACCGGACAACAGCCCAGGTTGTGTTTTACACGAACTTCAGAACGAACTAGCTCCTCACCTAAGCACCATGTTTAATAATAGCCTTGCATAAGGCTTTGTGCCCACTGAATGGTGCACAGCAACAGTTATCACATTCCACAAAGGGGGAGCCACCACTGATCCCGGGAATTATCGCCCTATTAGCCTGATGAGCCTGGTCTGCAAGGCCATAGAACATACCATTATGGAACTCATAAACAAAGACATCGGTAACCTCCAAACTCTGAATCCCCTCCCAGTTCAGGCTTGTGAAAGGCAGATCATGCCTCCTGAACTTGATTGACTTCTTTGCGGCAGTCACCAAAGCCGTAGATGAGGGTAAGGTGGTTCACACAGCCTATCTTGACCTCGCCAAGGCTTTCGACACCATCCCCCATTCTGGAATTATAGCTAAACTCACTAAACTAGGTATAACTCCCTACATCACAAGATGGGTTGCCAACTGGCTCACTGACAGAACCCACACTGTAAAAGTTGCAGACTCCAAATCTGACCTCAAACCAGTGACAAGTGGAGTACCATAGGGTTCAGTCCCGGGACCTCTCCTGTTTAATATCTACTTCTCTGAAGTACAGGCTAACACAGAAGGCCTCTGGCTAACAAAGTTTGCATATGACTGCAAACTAGGAGCCATAGTCAAGTCCCCAAATGATGTGGACATCCTACAAAAGGGCCTCGCTGAGACAGATGCCTGGTGTCAGAGCCATGGCTTCAAGCTCAGTGTTGAAAAGTGCAGTGTCATCCCCTTTGGTAAAAACTCTGTACCCATGAAATACCACATAGGCAGCAATCTGCTTAACACCAAATGTGTGATAAGAGACCTTGGGACCCAGGTGGACAGTAGTCTCTCCTTTGATAGTCACATCACCACAGTAGTCAGGAAGTCCTTCTGTGTGGCACACCTCATCATAAAAGGGTTCTCATCCAGGAAAAAAGAGGTAATTGTTCCCCTCTACTCGACACTCATTAGACCCATTATAGAGTACAGTGCCCCTTTTGGAATGTACCTCACAAGACATCTGCAGCAGCTGGAAAGGCCACAGAAGTTCCTCACAAAGAGGATTACTGGCCTCAAGCAAATGCCCTACACTGACCGTCTCAAAAAACTCTAGCTTTACTCGGTAGCATATCGCTTACTCCAAGGTGATCTCTGCCTAACATATCATGCTATGTCAAACCCAAAGCTGTTGGACATGCTACACCTATAGAAATCCCAATCCCTCCGAGCTACACGCTCTAGGGACCTAAACCTTTTCACCACAATAAACAGGACATGCTGGAGGGATAGATTCATGTCCCAGAGACTTCCCATACTCTAGAAAAGGCTACCCATCTATGTCAAGCAAACTTCTTTATTAGCACTCTTCAAGAAAAATCTTGATGAGTGAATGGGAAATAAGAACTACACCCTGGAGATCACTTCTGTGTCTCTGCTCGACAGTGGCACAGGAAAATAACTTTCTTGGGTGGTGTAAGCCAGGGAACCTTGTTGGCTAGGCTTATGTAGGCCCTTGGGCCAATAGCCTAGTACCTACCTATGAACTTATAATCAGTGATGCAACAACTGAATATAAAAATGGGAAAGGCGTAAAGAATGAGTCGGAGGAAGGCAGGAAGGATGTTTCAAGTTTTTTTCCTAAGAGTTCTAGAATACAGTGGTCATCAAATATGTACAGTAATATGGTATTTAGTTCTGTAAACAGAACTCTGGTGTCAAGGCTTCACTATACAGCTAAGCAGTGAAACTGTTGGTTAACTCCACTAAAATAATCAATGACATATGATATTTTAAACAGAGATGTTAGTTGCACAGTGTAGGAAAATAAACACATTTATAAAATTAACAGTTGTAACAGCTGTAGTTGAAGCTCAGTGATGGCTGGATAACACCGTTAGATGGCACTATATTATTAGGATTTATGCATACTGCAGTTAAAGGACAGATCAGAAAGAACAGTGCAGTTGTTCAGTAAAGGATAGTTCATATAACTGAGGGAGCAGCTGATTATTTTCATATTTATTACATTTTATCATGAACAATGCAAGCTGATTTTCCAGTTTTAATGTAACTTTCACCATCAAAGGTGGGAAGAGGAATGCAGAGTTTAAAGATAAACTCCCGGATTCTGCATGCCTTGCACGGCCTGCAGGATTAGTGCAAAAGCTCTAGCAGGCAATATGTCTGCTGTGCGATCCAGGAACAGCCTGCAGGGGCGTGCACGAGCACTCCTGCACTAGTCCTGCATGGACTAAGCTCCTGTATGCAAATCACCCCATTTGCATGCAAATGAGGTGAATTTGCAATCCAGGAAGCATGAGACCAGCAGTGCAGGACTAGTGCAATCTGTAGAAATGTACTCGGTTAGTAACCGAGTACATATCTGCAAAATCCAAAACGGAGCTGTGACAGCTCCAGATAAAGGCTGCATATCAGTCAAGAAAGCATGCTTAAAGCCATTGACATTGCAAACAGTTTAAAAAATAAAAAAAACAATTTTTAATTTTTTTTAGCCAATCGCGGCTGTTTAAGCGTAGGGCAGCGGCGCGCAAACGGGATCAGGGGGGAATAATAAAATAAACTTAAAATAAGCATTCTAACTAAAATCACTATTCTGCCATGAACGTGTATGGTAGGCAGAAGACAACATGTCCAGTGAGTAGTGGTTGCTAAAGGGGAGGCTGAGTGTGAGACATGTAACTATGCATTAGCAGGCAATCCTATGCAAATGAGGGGAATATTTGTGAATCCCAGTTTTCCCCAGCATGCTAGTCAGGTCCCAACAGTGTAAGAGTAGGAATAGCTTCATGCAAGCCTAGGAGTTAGCTGACATCATGGGGGTGTTAAGCATACTGTAAGCGGATTGGAGCCCTGTGGCTCAGATTTGCAGCTAGCTAAGCACAGCTAAGCAAGGGGGTTTGTCTGAGTCTGACTAGCACTCTTTACATTGCCTAAGCGGGTGTGCACACCGCGCACCGGGATTTAAAGGTTTAAAAAAAAGTTAAACCAGGAAGTACCAGCTCTGTGCACAATTGAGCACTGTACATGTGTGGCGCACACCCGGGCTTAAACAGGAAGGCAATGGGAAGGGAAAACAGCTGTAGGAAGGTAATCTAGGAGAACTAGCATACCTGGCAGGTGAAATGTATCAGAATTAGCCAATTACACAGGCAGCAGACCAGCCCAGCCCAAATCACTACTATAAACTATGCAAACACTTTCTGCTCTGGTTTTTCCCACACTCTACACCACCAGTGTATGCAAGTGAGGAACTTTTAACAATCAAAACAACAAAATGATAGGGGCTGCAATAGCTATCATACAACAACTTGTGGAAGAGGCTGAGGGTGGTGAGGATGTAAATGCTGTCGAACAACCCACAGTGAGGAGATGGTGAAGAGTGCACAGACCCAGGGTAATCTACCAAGGGCTACATGAGCTGGAGATATTGGAGCACTACAGGGTGGACAGGGACCCCCTACAGCAAATTGTTGAGCTGTGCCTGCCACGCCTGACACACAGAACTAACAGAGGGGAAGCCATCCCAGTGGATACTAAGGTATGTGTAGGCCTAAGAATACTAGCTACAGGTACCTTCCAAAGGCCAACTGGGGATATGATGGGGATCTCACAGGCATCAGCATCCAGGTTATTACACCAGTTCCTGGATGCCAAGTCAGCACATGTCAGTGAGCACGTATATTTCCCCAACACCCATGAGGTGTTGGCCAGCAATATGCAACTGTTCCACAAAATAGCAGAATACCCTGAGGTAGTGAGTGCTATAGACTGCACGCACATACACATCAAAGCACCACCCGGTGAGTGGGTTAGGGTCTACATCAACCGCAAGGGCTTCCCCTCCATCAAATGCCAGGTCGTGTGCAATGCCTAGGGCATAATACTGAAAATGTGTGCTGGCTTCCCCGGAAGCTATCAAGATTCCCACACCTGGCATCTGACGCAACTGTACCACAGATTTGCCAATGGCGACATCCCTCATGGACACCTAGTGGGGGATGCTGGATACACACTGGACCCGTGGTTGATGACACCCATCAGAAATGCACACACACCCGAACAAGAACTCCATAATGAGGCACATGCACAGACCAGAATTATAGTAGAGTGTGTGTTTGGGATGCTCAAGTCACGGTTCCGGTGCCTGGACACATCTGGTGGAGCCTTGCAGTACTCACCAGCTACATGTACCCAAATTGTCATTGTATGTGCCATGCTACACAATATGATCCTGTGGAAACAGCTGCAGCAGGAACAGCATGGGGAAGGGCCACACAGCCCCTCACCATTGCCAAGGCCTGCACAGGCACAGAGTGACTCGGAGAGGAACAACCTAAGCCTGCCCTAGTAGGCAGAAGGAGGCATGCCTAGAATTCCCTGGCCTTGGCAAAGAGGCAACGCATAGCACATACACTGACACAGGAGGGATCCAGGGAATAACACCTCTCTCTGACTCTCACATACAGTAAAAGGGATGCCAAACATGATGCCAGCTGCGCTCAATCATGTGTAGGGAGTGTACTATGTGCATCCAACATAGGCAGCCCTGCAGCACCATCCTCAATACTGGGACACCCACAAGGTAAGTGACTCACACATGCCAGTCAGGGGGGTTCACATACCCAACAACAGTCACAGCCAGCAGGGCAGGTTTAGACAAACACAAACAAAGGCTGTGCTATGGCCTCTGAATGATGCCTATGGGTAACCCCCCCAGGCCTACACAGACAGACCACAGCAGGTCAGGCAGTGGGACGTTAGTTCTGAAGGGTAGGAAGTCAGAAACTATGTAGGTAAATCAAAGCTAAGATCTGTAGTGCACTGGTATGCCTCTAGTCAGCATGATAGGTTAAAATACAGAATGAAATGGAGTACCTGACATACCAGTACAGTCATAGCAAATGTGTACAAGTATCAGGTGTGCCCCCTATCCTAAGTAGTAATATAATAACAGTCAGGTGTGCCCCCCAATCCTGTGTAGAAATGTGGAAATAATCACGTGTCCCCCCATCCTACATAGAAATTTAGTAACAGTCAGGTGTGTGTCCCCAATCCTGTGTAGTAATGTATAAATAGTCAGGTGTGCCCCCCATACTATGTAGAAATGTAGTAACAGTCAGGTGTGCTTCCCCTGTCCTGTGTAGATATGTAGAAATAGTCAGGTGTGCCCCCCACAATCCTGTGTAGGAATGCAGAAACAGTCAGGTGTGCTCCCCCCAACCCTACTTAATTATGTAGTAACGCTCTGATGTGCCCTCCCCAATTTGATGTCCACACATTGTAACAGTCTATAACATGTCTTGCCAAAGCATTGGTAGTTGACATCTTGCCAATCAGGTACTGGTGTTCGTAAATCCTCTGTTTAAGTGCCCGTTCTGTTTTTCCTATGCAGAAACCTTGGCACTGCTGGTATTGGACAAGATAAACTACCCCTGTTGTCTCTCAATTAAATCTTCCTTTTACACTGTAGATTTTGTGTATACTAAAACAGCTCCCTACCTTTATAAACTGGCATTGGTGGCATCTGCCACATTTTTTCATACCCCAATTGATTTTAGGTATTGTGGTCTGACATTCTAGTATGTTCTTCACCTACAGTACACACTATCCCCTGCACAGTTTGTCCACATATTGCCAAATGATCAACAGATACCCTGCAGAAACAGTATGCTACCTGTAGGTGTACAACATAAAGGTCTGCACTGCAGTAAAAACTACCTGGATTCCATCCACACATTCAGTACAGATGGGCATACTGGGCATGCTCACACACTTAAACAAATGAAAACCATGTCTGCAAACACAAGTGGACCAGACATATCTGGCAGTCACAGATGTTAGTGCAGACACTCCTCAGTATACACCACTCATGTTTTGCACACACAGTGGATAAGAATACAGACATGTATCTAAGGACAACACACTATAATAAGCCAAAGGTAGATGTACATAGATGTGTGGAAGAGGGTGACTGTGACAAGGAGCCATCCAGACTTGCCCACCCAGCACACATCCAAAGGGCCACAACCACATGAGGTTCAGATGTCACTCACTGTAGATACTATCCACCAGTATCTGTCAGCATTACAGACTATGTGGTGCAAGTGGTAGCTGTGCAACATAACTGTGTAAGGAAGTAGTCATCTAGCAGCTTTATACACATACCTGTGAAATATGACCCTGTGTGTGCCCGCATGTGGTATATCAACCTCTAGATGAATGGGTTATGGCCCATGCACACACACTGCCCTCACATAGCCCTACTATGACAAGCCTGTTGAGGTCATTGACTGTGAAACACACCTTTGGGGAAGTTGTAGCCCAGTAATCTCCATGGTGCATCCTATAACGGCATACTGCTGTAATGTGTTAAACTAGTTAGGTAGGAGTTCAAATCCCAGACATGACATGAGTGTGTGTGTGTCTGTCTGTCTCTGCCTGTGTAGAGAGCAATGCTTTTTAGGGTAGTCACACTCCCTACAGTTCAAATGCTCTACTTTGGTAAGGCTACTGATGTCATCCACCTAGAAATACATCTCTGGATGGGTTGTAGCCCAGTAATCTCCATAGCACATCCCATAACTGCGTACTGCTGTAGTGTGATAAAATAGTTAAATAGGAGTTCTAATCCCAGACTTGGCATTGTGTGTGTGTGTGTGTGTGTGTGTGTGTGTGTGTGTGTGTGTGTGTGTGTGTGTGTGTGTGTGTGTGTGTGTGTGTGTATGTGTGTGTGAGCATGTGCCTGTCTGTGTAGAGAGCAATGCTTTTTAGGGTAGAAACACTCCCTATAATTCAAATGGCCTACTTTGACAAGGCTTCTGATGTCATCCACCTAGAAATACAGCTCCAGGAAGATTGTAGCCCAATAATCTCCGTAGCACGTCCCACAACTGTGTACTGCTGTAGTGTGATAAAAACATTAGGTAGGAGTTCTAATTCCTTGGCAAGTGTGTATGTGTGTGTGTGTGTATGTGTGTGTGTGTGTGTGTGTGTGTGTGTGTGTGTGTGTGTGTGTGTGTGTGTGTGTGTGTGTGTGTGTGTGTGTGTGTATGTGTGTGTGTGTGTGTGTGTGTGTGTGTGTGTGTGCGTGTGTGTGTGTGTGTGTGTGTGTGTGTGTGTGTGTGTGTGTGTGTGTGTGTGTGTGTGTGTGTGTGTAGGGAGCAATGCATTTTAGGCTAGTCATGCTCAGTACAATTCAAATGCCCTACTTTGGTAATCCTGCTGATGTCATTCACTGTGAAATACACCTTTGGGGAAAAAGTACTCCAGTAATCTCCATGGCACATTCTATAATGGCGTAGTGCTGTAGTGTAATATACTAGTTAGGTAGGATTTCTAATCCCAGACATGACAGGTGTGTATGTGTCATTCGTATCCTGTGCAGCAGTGGTTGTGAGTGTGTAACAACTGGACTCAATGTGGAGCGGGTTTTGCAAACTTCTTATATGGCTGTCCAAGTATATATCACAATGTCCACTGTACAAGGATAACAGATGTGAAATAGCCGAGAAGCTGGGATGCAAATCCATACCCCTAAATGTGACATCAGTGCAGCTGAACAACATTAGCAACCCTTGCATTACCCAGGGAATACCCTCAACCCATGTCTCATACACACACACACACTTGCCTAGGCAACAGCCGTTTTGTTGGTAGTACCCTGCATATTGCCCACTGATAGTAACCATGGTGTGATCGCAGTGGGCTACAGAGGACATGGCACCCTGTCCATCAGTCCAATAGGCATGTACATGTCAATAGTGCACCTCCCCCATGTTCCCCACTGGACACCTGCAACACCTGTGGTGAGATCAAATGTGACCCACAAAGGACATACCATGCCAGAAGCACAAGCCCTATATGGACAGATGTCACTGACACCAGGGAATACTGGTATCTTGCTATCAATGTAAGTGCAGGGTCAACCTGCTGTCCAGTAACAGTTCCTGCCAAATGAGGCCAGGACTGGCACATCTGATGATAACAATCTGTGTACACATCATGGGCCAGACACCCCAGGTACAGTTCCACATGTCACTGTACATGCATGTGGGAGGTGTGCAGATCCAAGACACTGTCCATATCATGGACTAAGGAACACATAAATGGCAAGTAATGTACAGTGTTGGCCACATGCAATAGTCATCCAGATGACTGCATGGTGAATACAATACCCACCTGTGTGGTCAACTCCAGGCACTACATCTCTAAGTCACAATGCAAACCATTGTCATATGGCCTGATGCCAAGGTATACCCATCACCTAGCCTTGTATAGCTGTTTGGCACCATCAACCACAACACACTCATGAACCAGTGTACCCATGCATGTCAGTACTGGCACCCATGTCTGTGTGTGGTGCATGATGCGTATGACCACATTCACACTCACTATAACCCCCATTGGCATACTGAAACATGCTGTCTGATGTCAGACACCTCCACATACCCTTTGCACATATAACCTCCGTATGACCCCTGTGGTGCATGTGATACCTGCATAGTACTGTGTTGTGGCAATCCCACTAGTGATGAGGTGTATTCCTGGCCCTGCCAAGTGTGTCAGTGTATGTGTGAGTCCCTGTGAGAGTGTTTGTGTTGATGCTGACAGCTGTTCATGGGGACAGGCATGTGAACTACACCTACCACATAGCTACCATATCCCTGTTGCAGATGTCACTCACCATCACATATACGTTCTGAAGGATCCCCAACATGTAACCTATGTGGTGCATCCAATAACTGCAGGGACATGTGATAGCACTACATAGTTGTCAAGGATTTGATACCCTGTACTGGTAGGTGTGTGACACAGACATGCTTAAGTTTTACTCTCCCACCCCCTCTCTGGCTTTTCTGTGCCTCTGTCTGCCTCTCTCACTCCCTCTCTGGTGGATGTGGAGATGTACACCTGCTTTGCTTAGACAGCAGCATGTGTATTTTAAATGATGCTCAGGATCAGTTGATGGCCTTTGCACAAATTGCAGCCCTCCTCTAGCTGAATGCAAGTGGAACAGCTGTGGTAACATTCCCATAGCCAATTGCATGGAAACACACAGCAATATCTTGGAACATCATGTTGGTGTTGGGCCTTTCATTCACTGTGAGCAGGAACTCGATCTGTTGTTTGGCAAACAGCATCTCAGACAGATTGGGGTTTACCTCTAACAACATACACTGTGGAAACAGGCCAGCAAACAGGAGGGGGGTGTCCCTGACCTGACTACAGGCTGTAAGTGCTGCTATACTGCATTTGGAGTAATGTTGGTTTAACAGGGTGTGTGTGGATATGGCTGTCTTACATGTTTTCATACCTGCCATGTCAGTGCTATGTTTATGAGGGAACACCCATCTGTAGGGCTTCTGCAGACTGGCCAGTGTGTGGTGCCTTTTGTTTCAGGTGTTACCCACAGAGCACCTATCTGTGAACTGCAGAGGGTAGTGTGAGGATTGCAGTCTGCAGATGGTGACAGCCATGAGAGTTACTGACTTCATATCCCTCACAGGACATATGGTGCAACAAACCCTGTTACAACAGTAAATGTATGAGGTTTTCACAGCAACATGTCAATATTGGCCCTGTGTATGTGCATCCAGCCAGAACCCTGTCAACCTTTGTATATACGTCATGCAGTAAGGGGTGCATATGTACTGTACACCATAATTAGTGACATCATATCTGATAACAAGCCACTGAGATATCAGACTGCTGCACATGTAATGTTTAGTAAGGGTTATATATGATGTCATAACTTGGTCATTCTGTGGTTGTGTGTAGAATACTGAGGTCTGTGTACTTATGCTGATTGTCAGCAGTGTGTGTATTTTTAATATGTATCTTGGCCTGTGTACAGACTGTGGTAGATGTCATTGTTCTTGTTCCTGTTCTATCTGATGTTACATGCTGCTCCACTGTATGTTACCCTATCAACTTACATGTTTGTAGGGCCATACACGCACATGTCCCATACCACAGACAGGCATCGGACCACACTGTGTAGCGACCAAGTATATGTAGGGTTAGTGTGTGAGTGGCACATATGAGGTTGTGTTGAACAGACAGTCCATATACTGTAATAATACGCTAACATGCCATATGTAGCTGTGGCTGAGTTCACATTGGTTGTGGCTATGCACTTTCACACAAGTGTATGTTATTTTGTGCTGTGGCATGCCTGTAGGGCCTGCTGTGTGTACAGGTACATGTGCATTCCCACATAGGAAATGTAGGCCAGTGTTGAGCCAGTCTGCCTGTAGCCTGCACAGTGCTTTGTTACATACCTAGCAGCTTAGTGTACTTACCCAGTGAGATGTAATGTCCAGATACTTGCCAGATGTGCTGCTCCTGGGCCACCATAAGTCATGTATGTTAGACAGAGGAGTGGGATGCTGTACAGATGTATGTCAATATCTAGTGGGTGGTATGTGGCCATGGCACCTCCGTACCAGCGGTTATTATGTGGCAGGACAGACAGGGATGTGTGCATGCATATCCTATGGGGGCACATGTATGCCAGTAGTTACATGTTATAACCATCTACATGGCTGTTAACATCCACATTGTCAGGATTGGTCCACATGTCTTGCACTAAGGGGTTATGTGTATACCTCTGGACTGTCCAGGGTGTGTCAGACTGTCCACATATATTGGTCATTATCACTGCTGTAGTCCACAGGAGCATTACATGCTAGCAGTGGTACTGTACTATGATGTCCTTAGGATGTCTGACAGTAGCCAATGGTGCACATGTTAAAAGCAGATGTGACCTCCCACACACACCATGTCTGTGAAGACAATCCCTATTACAATAGCAATACTCTACAAATATACCTGCTATACATACCTGACATCCACTTGCACTATGAAGTTGGGACTACAGGGACTGAGGTAGGGCTACACTCCATGTTCAGGACATATCGTGATAATATATGTACATATACTTATCCAGATATCTATATAGACATACACATATACATATCGACATACATAGATGGATATGTATATGTACATAGATATACAAATAAACACCCAGATATATACATATACAGAGCAATATATGTCTACACATATACAGATACAGATACATATGCACATATACGTATGGATATCTACATATATAATGACAGTAGTAGGTATATCAGAATAGATATGTATGCACATATAGTTATTGATATCTACATATATGCCAACATAACTAGGCATATCCGTACGCATAGGATGTGCATACATATATAGCTATATATACATATTTCTATATATACATATATGTATATTTATATATACATATATCTATATATACATATATGTATATGGGAGCGCTACAGAATCCTGAAAGCCCAAAGTCCTGAAGACCATCAGGGGTGAGCTGCCTTATGGTATATGGATGTACATTATCATACAATCCACCTTGGTTAAATGCAGGCCTACCGCCATCTGCCATACAGACTGATCTGTTTGTCAGTGTGCTTGTGATGGTGTCAGTTGTGCTTTATTATGTAACAGTTACATCCCATTGTGTCAACTGAGGTCTTCACCCCCTAGGGATTGTCTACAGAGTGTAGATAGAGGCTGCTGAACTATACATCTGCATTACTTACTATTGATTGTGTGGTATTCTGTGGCCCAGTCTGTCATTACTATTGTAGTACTTGATGGCCTTGGCCTGGACAGCAACATTTGTTAACTTTTCCAGACTACTGTATTAGTATAACTGTTCACAGCTGCATCACTCTGCTTATATGGATGTCTGTGTCTAAACAGCTATACAGCATGGCATATACAACTGTAATAGTACACAAATAAAGCTTTCTCATTTATGCAAACCTGTGCGTGGTGTTATATCCTTTGATTTCTCTGTGGGTATATGTTGCAGGCAATGATTGTCATTTGTATGGGTGGCTCATACGGTCTCCAGTTGGTAAGATGGTAACTGTAGGAATACTGGCTGTTCCATATTCTGTGCACATACTACATATGTATCCTACTATATATGTATATATATATATATATATATATATATATATATATATGTATGTATGTATATCTGTATCTGCATATATGTGTCTGTGTATATGTATCCTGGGGATGCCCATGTCATGTCTGGTCCTGGTTATGGGATCTGCAATGCATGGTAGTGTATTGCAGGGGGGAATGTGTTTGGCTGTGGGGGTATACCTAGTCATACAAGATGTATATTGTTTGGAGCCTCTCAACCCCATTAACGGTACATGTGGACATATATGTTTTTGTTATTTCCCCATTGTTATCTACAGCTGTATGTTCATATATATATATATATATATATATATATATATATATATATATACTTACATATATATAACTTGCTGTATATATGTATGTAAACATATATATCTATAGCTGTAGGCATTTGCATGTATATATGTTTATATATATTTATATATATGCATATATTTTTATATATATATATATATATAGATATATATATATACATATATATATATATATATATATATATATATATATATATATATATATATATATATATATATATATATATATATATATATATATATACATATGTTGTATCTGTTTAGATATTAATATATTTACACATACATCTACATGATGGAATACATTCTCTGTACTGTTAAATGACTGGGCTGGATGATATGTTTGTGAATACATCACAGTTCTGTATATCTGACATAAATTAGTGGTAAATCACATTGTCTATGGTGTGCAGGGTCCTGGTTCAAATCTTGTGGAGGCTATTGGAGGGCAATATACAAGGGCTGTTGGATACAGAGCGATTAAGGCACTTTTGAGCAGTTGTACGCGGGTTTGCATGGGTTTGGGCGGAGGTAAGCACAGTTACAGTTTCTTACACTGATTTAGCTTCTCAGTTGCTTAATCATTGTAGGCATTGCTTACCCCTGTGCAAACAGGCTTAAACCCGCTTACTGCTGCTTAAAAGTACTTACTCCCACTTACCCCCGTGCTAATTTCTTTAAAAGAAAAGAATAAGGGGTTGATAGGAAAGTGGTGAAAAAAGGGGCATAAAGAGGGAAAAACAGTAGGAAAACTAGCCAGGGATGTTCAGGAAGGGTGTAGAGAAGGTCCATAGCTGCCCATTTCTTCTACAGCAACAGCTGTGCATATACATTATATATACACTGAATTTGGAGGTAGATTTGGACTCTCAAACCCCTGGGAGGAGGTGAGGACAACAATAATAAGTTGTAATGCCAATTAGACTGGATTACATGTGTCCAGTGGACACGTGTGCGAAGTGGACAGCTATGCCTGAGGTGAGATTTTTTTGTGGGAACAGATTGCCCTTTTTTTTTTCAGGTAAGAGTGGGATGTTCGGGAGGGGTAGTAGGTATATTTGGGGAGGTAGGTTTGGTAGGTTAATAGACAAGACAAACAAGATCCATACAGGGGCGGTATATGACACATGTGAGGGTAAACACCTTTATGCGGAGCGGTGTTGGGAAATTGGAAGCCCATGAGCCCCGTAGTGGAAACAGTGTGACTGAGGTCCCCACCCATGGGCAGTCACCACTGCACCTTCACAGCCCGGAAGGTGGCTGTGCTGGGGGCTGAGTTGCAGAGCCAGGCTGACCCTCTAGTCATGACACATGGCCCTCAAGCTGGCATAGCAAATCACAAAACTGCTGATTGATCTCTCTATGCACCACGACCCCGACCTGGCGACGGGTGACAGGTGCCTGTCCACCTGCTCCCAGGGGGGGATGAGCCCCATCCCCTGAAGTGGTTCCACCCAAAGATGGTGCAGGACCAATGGGCAGGGAGGTCCCAGGTTGGGCCCCAGACATGCTGGTGCCCAGTGCCATGGTCAGCTAAGGTGGGACAGGTGGGTCCGCTGGGACTGCCCTTCCCAAGTGTGCTATAGTGTTTAGATTTCATCATCATATGTGTGTTAGTAATAGTCAACACATTCCAGGGTTAGGTATAACAGCATGCATAGATATTCCCATTAACCTAGACACCAGATACGGAACAGTTGCATAGCAAACAGAACACATGCATATATGGGACTACAGTGGTAATAAGAACAGCATGCAGGTACATTGATGGCACCATGCCACCAATGTTGGAATAAGTCAATATAGCACATGCATGGGAGCCATTAAAATATTTATCAATCAATTGGACATTATCAGAACATAGGTGGCATTACATACAAGTTGGGGTGGGTATGTTGATTAATGTTGGAGATATAGTGGGGGGGAGACAAAGATGTCAATTAACAACTAGTATATTCCTGTAGTCCACATTACTTTCCTAGTCAGTGCTGTTATCTGTACCTTACAAGTCTTACTACACTACCCTATAGCCTTAGTTTGGACAGTGATATGGCTGTCATCATCGTTACACATGAACTGGTTTTACCTGCAGTATGCACCTCTTACCTGGTATACCTGTGCAGGGAATGTTTGTTAACACTAACTGTTTCTACACATATTCCCAGATTCCAGGTTGATGTTGTGCACATAGCTATCCAACTCTTTCTGCAAAGACTATGGCCATGTGTTGACCACATGCTGGTGTGCCGGGACATATCTAGAATACTGCCCTTTTCCACCTTTAGTGACCTGACATACACATATACATGCTTTCCTACACAGTTGTATTATGTAGCACAGTGTGGGTGACAGTGATCAGTGATACTTTACTATTCAGAGAAACTGAAACACTCACAATTCCCTACAATACCAGAGTGAACAGTACCAGTACAGGTTATAATGGGTCTTTATTTCTCAGCACAGTGTTCATATCCGACGTACCAGTGTGAGCAATGTTTGTTAGCACTACCTGACTGTTGCCACACAAAGTTCCAGATTACACATTAGTATTATGCACATACATTTCACTCTGTTACTGTAACACTCTGGTCACAGCTTGACAACATGGGAGTGTAGATAGGACATACTTGAAATATTACTCTCCTAACAGTTTTGGGGGTTGCTACAATGACAGGTGTGTTCTCATAGATATTTGACAATAATTTGTATCCCCTGTTTGCTGGCTAAACATCTGGGATCATCACACAGACTTTCCAGGGGGACAGGGAGACAAGCAGCAGATATGGGCCCATATACTGGACATTCTGGCCTCATCTGTACAGTTGCGGGGTATGATTCTGTGTGCAGTCTACTTTCACTCCCAGGATTCAGACCATGGCTGTGTCTGCTACAACTTAAACACTGTCCATCACAGTTGTGTCTGCTATATAGATATTGCTGTATATCTCCTATCTGCTTTTGTCTTATTAATCCCCTGTGCTTTTGCATTCTGAACTTGTTTTACAACACTCTTATAATACAGATTTCCTAGACAGTTATATGTTGTAGGACAGTGTGGGAGACAGTGATGTGTAATACCTCATTATTCAGAGCAACTGCATCCGTCACAATGCCATACAATACCAATGTGAACAGTACCAGTATTGGGTATCATTGTTGTATTTCTGGGCACAGTGTTGGTATCTGACTACCTGCATGTTCCCACACACAGTGCCAGATTCCACATTAATATTATGCACATACATCTCACTCTGTTACTGTACACACTCTGACCACAGCTTGACAAGTTGGGGTGTAAATGGGACATATGTGGCTTCTTAGTCTCATAAGGTATTGGGGTGTTGCTAGTGTGCCAGATTTGTTCTCATAGATGTGTCAATCAGTTGTATTTCCTGTTTGCAGATGATATGTCTGGGATCATCCCACTGATTTCCCAGGGGGACACATTGATGGGCAACAGATATGTGCCACATTACTGGAAATTCTGTACATATCTGTACAGTTGTGGGGTATGATTCTATATGCAAACTACTACCACTGGCAGGATTCAAACCATGGCTGTCTGTGCTAAAATTACAACAGTTCACATCTCAGTTGCATGTGCTATTTGGGTTTTGTTGTTTGCATTTTCCCTGTTTACTGTCTATGTGTCTCAGTTGTACTAAATGGCCTCTGGGGATTACACTTGTCATATACAGGCATTCCTACACATTCAGTTTATGGTGCACGGTGTGGGTAACAGTGCTTAATACAATAGTACTATTACATGATTGCAAAACTACTTTACCATATGATACAGAGTATTTACATGCAGTCCAGCAGTTAGACCTTCATTGTCAGGCTATTACACTTTTATTTACATACAAATGATATGAGACTCTTCCTGCTATATTCTCTACTGTATGCAGTACTTGCCTTGAACAATATAGGTTTTATACAAGCAATTAATTTACTACTACTTTTAATTTTATTTCCTATGACAGTAAATACATGAGTAGTACTGACCTGCAATGCATCGCAACCTTGCCAGGCGACTGACGTGGGCCTCCTGGCTCATGGCCCGCTCCACTGCAGCTGTGGGGTCATGAGGAATATTTAGCCATACCTATCCATGATATACCTGAGATGGCAATTATTACACACATACTGGGGTGATACTTACACACAACTGGAACATCCCCTGCCACTCTAGCCTCTTGGATCCACTCCTCCAAGAGGTCCCCCTTACGATGCTTCAGGTCGGCATGGTGATGCCTGACTTGCTCACCAGTTCGGGCTATGCCAGTGGCACTGGTGAGGTCACGGGCAAGATGGTCCCAGGCCATCAACTTATATTGGGAGCTCTGGTACTGGCCCTTCAATAGTCTCTGATCATGGTCTTTGAAAAGGAGTCCTGCCATGACTCTGGACTCCTGGATGCACCAGCTCTGCACCCGAAAGTGCACACCATCTCCCCTTACTGCCATTGTGCCTGCAAGGGAAAGCTACAACCAGTTATGAGATGTATTCCCACCTCTTGGGTTTAAATAGGGCCGATTTCACGCACTTTTCCGTGATTGGCCGGTTTTGAAAAGGCTAGGCTATGGGCAAACCTGCTTACCTAGGTTTGGCATTGTTTAATTGGGTATAACACTGGGCACAGTGAGTTAGCTGACCCACACATTGCTTACACCTCCTAAGCTGGCCTGTGCAATGCTCAGCGTTGCTTACATTATACTTTGCATTATAATTCCTTTTTGGCATTGAGTTATTATTCATTACACCTTATATGTATGCCTGGTATCCATGATTCATGTGTACATACACTATATGGGGTCCTTGTGTTTTATTGGGGACTTCAACACTCTATTACAATTACACCTGACTTCTGGCCTTACTGCTGTACTCTGGTTCACATATTTATGTTATGTAGTGGGTTAAGGCACATATGTCTGTATACTGATTCCTTTTACAGGTTCAGTTTGGTTTTACTATGATGAGGACTTGTTTGCTGATACCTCATTCTTCTGTACATCTGTGATGGCTTGGTGGTTAACTACTGTGACTATGGGGTATAGGGTCCTAGGTTTGAAACCTGCATGGCTGTTTATTTTCTTGATGGCCAGAACAAGGGCCATTGGATACAGAGTGATTAAGGCACTTTAGAGCATCTGTAAGCGGGTTTTCGTGGGTTTGCATGATGGTAAGCACTGCTAACCTGCCGTTACATCTGCTTACAGAGAATTAGCTTCAGAATTGCTTAACCAGTGTAGGCATTGCTTACTGCTGAGCAAATGGGTTTAAGCTCGCTTACTAGTACTTAAATATGCTTATTACTGCTTATTGGTGCTTAAACCTGCTTACTAGTGCTTTATTCATTATGACACTGAAACCTCACATGTGCATTTACTGCAGTACTCCAGTTCATAAAAATATGTTATTTAGTGGGTTATGCAACATAAATATTAGTCATAACGTGCTTTGCCATGGAAAATGTAATGTGCTGCAGTGGGACTCGAGCCGGGAATGCTTGCTCATAAGGCGAATGCTCTGTCTATTACACTATTGCTGTGCTGCTTCATCTGCGTATATCTTTCTTGTTATCCTCTTCAGCCATTTAAGATGCATTAACCGTAGCTAAGCGGTGGGCACATCAGTGCACTTACGGTTAGCTTTAATGGGATTTAAAAAAAAAAAAAATGAGGGTTTGTTCATTTTATTTATGTATACTTTTGCTGTTGTACACAAGGGGGACTGTTGGTGGGGATATGAGGACACCTATGAGCAGTCCCGCTCATTCCTTACCCCTTTCTGCTGTTCTTCATTGTGGGGGTGTGTATATTCTGAGAGCTCTGCTCTCAGACACACCCCTGCACTCTTACATGCTCCATGGAAGACTAGGAGCTCAGGCAGCGCACTTCATTACTATGCATGGCGCGCTGCCATCCTGCTCCTAAATGGCCACCTCCATGCAGGACTAATCTAGTCCTGCATGGAGGAATAGTAAATCTGGGGGAAAGTCAAAGTAAACTTTATTGCCATTTAGACCCACACCTCAGTGCAGGCTAAACAAAATCTCATTGCTTTGAGCTCTATGGGCAGACAACACATATAAATATAACAGATATAAATAAAAAACATTTGTAACATTTAACATGACACTAGGACATAGTTACATTTTTGTATCTCTATCTATTAGCAGCACTTGGTATTAGACAGGCAGATATATTGCACAGTTGAGAATTGAGGTTTATGAGACTAGCGCACTTTCAATTGTACTGAATGCAACTTGTTCTTTGAGTTATTGCACAAAAAAGTAGGAAGCTTTCAATGAGCTATTGCACAGGTGAGAAGAACCTAACAGTGGGTTGACTGCACTTTAAGGTAAGAGATTCCCTTCAGAATGTGTGACCTCTAGATAGGCAACCTGTTGGCTTGCATTGTTACTCAAGTTTAGTAGTCTGATAGCCTGAGGAAAGAAACTATTTCTGAATCTATTTGTTTTGCAATGTATACTTCTGTAGCACTTGCCCAAAGTCAAGCAGAAGAACAGTCCCTGAGCCTGGTGGGTTCAGTCGCTGGCAATATTTGTAGCTCTATCAAGACAACATGCAGAGTACAGATCCTGTATAGATGAAAGCGTGGACCTGCTGATCCTCTCTGCCACCTTCAACACCCTTTGGAGAGCTTTCCTGTACCATATGCTTGTCAAAATGCTTTCAGTGGTGCCTCTGTAGAAGGGTGTGAGGAATGAAAATGAAAGGCCTGCTCTCTTCAACCTGTGTAGGAAGTGAGCCTTTGTTGTGCCTTCCTGACAATCTGATTTGTGTTAATGGACCATGTCAAGTCTTATGGAAAGTGCACCCCAGGAATTTGGTGCTCTTCACCCTTTCTACTGTTTGTCCCTTGATTGTGACAGGAAGATGTACCTTGTGATTTTTCTTGAAGTCCACTGTTACCTCTTTGTTTTTGTTTATGTTCAGAACCAGGTTGTTGTCACACCAGTCAATCAGATGCTTCACCTCCTCCCTATATGCTGTTTCATCACCACTGTTGATTAAGCCTACTACTGTAGTGTCATCCACGAATTTGATGATGTAATTTGAGCTGTTCCTAGCTGCACAGTCATGGGCCAGCATGGTGGACAGAAGAGGTTTGTGAGAACACATCTTTGAGGGACTCCCATGCTCAGTGTAATGCTCTCTGAGGTGTTACTGCCTGCGCTTACTCTTTGTGGTCTGTCAATGAGGAAGTCCAAAATCCAGTTACACATGGGAGTGCTGACACTCAAATGAATCAGTTTTTCTATCCTATATCGGGGTATAACTGTGTTAAAGCCAAAGCTGAAGTAAAAAAATAATAGTCAGACATGACTTTTTTTGTTTTCCAGATGAGCCATGGATGTGGGCAGTGCAAGCAAGATGGCATTTGCAGTGGAGTGGTTCAACCAATAAGAAAATTGGAGTGTATCCAGTTCTGCAGGAAGATTTGTTGTTAAATAGTCTTTGATCAGTCTTTCAAAGCACTTCATTATAGTAGAGTTAAGAGCTACTGGATATAGTCATTCAGGCTTGCTGGTTGAGACTTTTTGGGTCGTGGTATGATTGTTGTGTTCTTGAAGCACTTGGGTACTGTGGCCTGATGCAGAGATGTGTTAAGTATGTCGGTAAAAGCCATCATCAGTTGAACAGCACAATCTCTTAACACATGACTCAGAATGTTGTCTGGTTCAACCACTTTTCTTGGGTTCAGCTAGCTTGGAGTTCTCTGAACATCAGCTGAATTGAAACAGATTACTACTTTATTTTGCCTAGTGGTGCCATTCCCTTCATCAAATCTGCTGAAGTAGGTGTTGAGCTCATTCAGAAATTCAGTGTTGTCATCACACTTTGAAGATACAGGTCTGTAGTCTGTTAAAGATTGTATTCCCTGCCAGAGACATCTGGAGTCCCTTAAGTCTGAGAAGTAACACTGCATTTTCTGTCTGTAGGCACACCTTGCCTTCTTTATTCCTCTATTTAGGTTCTTTCTGGCCTCTCTGAGGACATCCTTGTCACCTGCCTTAAAGGCAGTATTGCGTGCTCTTAAAAGCTCATATACTTCATTTGTGATCCAGGGTTTTTGGTTGGCCCTTTTGGTGATGACCAAAATGACTTTGGTGGAGACCTGGGAACATGAGGATAGGATTGTACTGGTGTCTACGTGTTTAAAGCCGCCTTATTGGGACCGGGTAAGCCTAGCTGATTACAGTTGGCCTTCTGGTGATGGTCTTGTTGATGGTCAAATCGTCCACACACTTAGATATGCATGCCAACACAGATTCTGTGTACTCATTCAGACTGATGTGTTGTTTCCCCACAGCTGTGTCCTTAAACATATTGCAGTCTGTGTTCTCAAAGCAGTCCTGGAGTGCTAAGACTGGTCCCTCTGGCCATACCTTTATTTGTTTCTTGGTTGGCTTGCTTCTTATCAATAGTGGTTTGCATGTAGGGATTACCATGATGGCCAGATGATCCAAGTCACCCAGGTGTGTGTAGGGTACTGCCAGTCAGCTTGACATTGGTATATACTTTGTCTAGTGTGGTCTCTCCCCTCATAGGGAAGTCCATATGCAGGTGATAGTTAGGTAGGACTGACTTTAGGTTTGTTTGGTTGAAGTCACCTGCTATTATGTGGGCAAACTCTGGATTTTGATTCTGCAGGTCACTGATTGACTGGTGAAGCATGGACAGTGCCTCATTGGTGTTAGTCTGGGAAGAATATATATACAGCTTTGATGCTCACACCATTCAACTCCCTTGGCAAGTAGAAGGGTCTATATCTTAATAATGAAAACTCAATGTTTTAAGAGCAGTAAGTGGTAACTGCCTCACAGTTGGTACAACATCTATTTACATAGATACAGACACCTCTTCCCCAGAATTTACCACTGAGGATCTGATTCTTGTCAGCTCTAAAAAATTACAGCCCTTCCACATGCACCACACTATCATTGATGTCATAGTTTAACCATGTCTCTCTGAACATGAGCACATAACTGTTTCTCTCCTTGCTTTTTGTAGTTAGTTCTAACTTTATGTAGTCCATCTTGTTATGCAGG
The DNA here is from genome assembly GCF_019279795.1 of Protopterus annectens. Lineage (NCBI taxonomy): Eukaryota > Metazoa > Chordata > Ceratodontiformes > Protopteridae > Protopterus > Protopterus annectens. Next base: position 169,534,817 of record NC_056738.1, read on the forward strand.
GAGTGAACACTGGCCAATAGCATAGATGGAAGTCAGGCCTGTGTGGGTTGTTCTTTAGCCTGGCATATATTCCAGCTCTGGTTCCTCTTTTCCTCAGTCTTTTACATCTTTTCCTTCTTCTCCTCATTTTAGAAATTTTAGAAGTCAGATTTGCTTGAGCAAGACATTTTGGACCATGACTGATTACAATCCCTTGTTTCTGGAGTTTGTGGAGTACCTGGAGTGTAGTAGGCCTAACAGGCCTCACAGACAAAAGCTCATCAAACCTGCAGCACTGCGAGCTTGAAGACTGAATTTCTAGAAGTTTCTCTCTACTGTAACTTAGTTTACCTTCTTTTCCCTTGATTAACAATTTTTTTTTTTTGTTGTTTTAGAAGTAAAACAAGACAGATAGTGCACATTTCACTGTCAGGCCTAAGCAGGCACAGCCACACAGGGGGCTGCCTTTTCTTTAAAACTGATGTAGAATGGAAAAGGTACATAAACTGTATGTGCGCTAACAAAGTAAACCAACTGTCTGGCACAGGGTACTGACCTTATTATTATAGTAGTATCATTTTCTACTTCGAATCATAGTGAATACAATTTAGTTTCACCATGGTAGTCTGCATAAAAATGCAGAGGAATGAAGCTCTCTGACTATGGCCTAGACAACTTGGGCACTATTAATGACCCAGGCTCTGTTAGAGCAAGCCGCAAAGCATGATAGTGTGGGAATATTCATGACTTTTCCATTGTGGAGATCCTGTTGCATTACTGGCACCTGGTGGAGACCAGATGTTAAAGCAAGGCATGGACTGAGATGTGCTTTGGCATGCCAAACAGTTTGTGATGCAATAGTCAGATTTATGTGCATGTTTAGAAGCAAGCACTTGTTATTGGAACTGTATTGTGGGCTCTACTTCAATGCTGTGCTACTGGGGAAGCAAAGGAAAAAGCAAAAAAAAGGTTGGTCTGTGCAAGATAATACCCATGCTTCATGACTCACTTTCTTTTACAGTGTACTTGGGAACAGTAAAGGAAATGACTGAACAGACCAGTGCAGATGAGAGTCTGTATCATCACAGGGATGGAGTGAAAAAGATATAAGAAAAATTATTATTTTATCAGGTTTTAGCAGTTCATTTACAGTAAAGAATGATGATTATGTAGATGTAGAATTTACTACTGCAATGGCCATATTTAAAAGCATATTCTTCATAAAAAAACTTCCTTTAGAAAATTATTTGATTGATTTGTTTGTTTGCCTGTTCATTCATTCATTCATTCATTCATTCATTCATTCATTTATTTATTTGTCTGTTTACTGGCTAATATCTTTGTAGTTAAAGACTTTGCAGTTTCAAGTTAAAAAGATATTAAGAAAAATGATTAGTGTCATGGTGATCTGAGCTAACCTTCATTTTTTTTCATGCTATGAGAGATTCTGATAGAACAATTCAGCAGACAGCTTTGGTATGCAGGATCAAATTGTGGCTTAAACTTGAAATGAAGGGTACACATGCTGAAAATAAAACTATGCTAATATGAAAGCAAATACTGATAAGTACAAAATTAACTTTTGATGAAGGGATATTTTGTCTAAGAAGCAATAATGCTATGGACCTTTATCTTCTGCTAAGACATTTCCTGTGACCTTTGGCCCTTTTCAAGATATTCTGCTGTATAAAGATTTAGTGGCAGCTTTGATGACTTGTCATTTCCCTCTAGAATTGAAATGACTAATTAACAGAATTTAAGTCTAGCAGTTTTTAGAGGCCTTGTTTAAGAAGTCCTGGTGACAGCAAGCTGTGGGTGAGTTGTTTGCTGGGCCCTCTTTAATTCTGTAGTTGGAAATGAGGAATCAGACTTATGCAATAAGAGTGCTATTGATTAAAACAATCATTCTATACCTTAGTTGTATTTTCCTTCTTCTCACTGTTATAATATTGTCTGCTTCATATTAGCAACTATTATGTGACACAGAACAGCATTTAACAAAAGTAATTCCACATACATTACATATAGTTATAATCTGATCTGATGCAGTACTTATTAACATTATAAATGTAGCAAAAGGGAAAAAAAAATAATAGAAAAAAAGTAATATGTGAAGTGTAATCTGATGTCTGAGTTACAGCAATGTGGTTGTATAAAAATTCACTCTACAAAGACAGGAAATGACATTATAGCTAAGAAACTGAAACATCTTTTCTACACTTACTCCATAAAGTCTAGTTACCTTCAACCATGATTGCCTTCTTTTCTCCTCTTGTTCCTTTTATTTATCTTTATTGAACATTTTTCTCAACTCATTCAGTCAAATCATGAAACTATCTTGCTTGGGATCATCCAGACTGACTGTAGAACTTGAATACTTCTGGCAACGCTCTCTTCTTCCTTTTATTCTTTCCTAGAAGCTTCACTGTGTACTCTCAGATTTTTTTTTCTATCTGCAGAATGCCACACTTGATCTGTATGCTGTCCTTTCCAGTTTTAAGCTCCGATACTCTTACCCCATCCTGCATTTGATGTAATCATTCCTACATCAATATATCTTTTTACTTATTTGTTTGATCAACTGACACCCAAAAGGTATATGGATTAGCAATATAGATTCCTCCCCACATTGTTAACAGTGACTAGAATGAATGTGATATTCCTTCCCTAATCTTTCTTACATTACCTACTATCTGTGGAGGACCCTCATCTGTTGGTTCTCTAGTGGGCTCTGGTACGGTCAAACATTGATATAACATCACTACCTCTTTCTATTCTAGCTTATAGTTTCATATCATTCCTATTATGACTAGGTTTTTCCATCTTGGCACTTTAGCATGAAAGACTAAGACAAAGTCTGTCAAATCACTTTCATCATATAATCCGGTGTTTGATCCCCTCAGGCTTCATTTGTAGACAGTGTATATTACATCCAAAAGTAGGAACTGTTGGTGTTTGTGAGACAGAAATTTGACAAGGAAAGACATCTGCCTGTTGATGAAGATGGATAATTATTTCCAACCGTATAGCTTCCTTGTGGGTGCCAGTTACAGTTTCAGCTGAAAGACATGTTTGCCTCTCTTAAGAAGGGAGTACTGTGGCTAAGGGAAGCAACATGTAAAAGATACAATATGGAAAGTGTACTGAAAAAGAGCATAGAGCAATGGAAAATACATGTTTATCTATTTGGAAAACTACTTGAAGCCTTCATGAGATTACTTGAAACTTTTGATGTATGGGAATCTAGAATTGTAAGACATTATTTTTGTTTAAGAGACTGTGTCATTATTTGGTGATTTCAATCCTTTATGATTTGACAGAAAATAACAAAATGTATGAGGTACAGACCAAAAATATGAAACAACATCTGGACATTCTGCAAAATTCTAGATGGTTGAGAGGAACACTTCCATGTTTACCAATTTAGTCACATTACTGTTGGAAGGAATGATATATCATACCAATTTAGTCAGTAGGCGCAGAAGACATATTGGGTAAATAAACTGTGCTATAGAAGATATTTATTTGTTGAAGTAAGATGCGCCAACACTGATACAACAACTACTAGCACCTATGGGGAAGAAATTATATAATACAGCACTCTCTAAGAGTGCTACACATCTGGGGTTCACTACAGCACACAAACTCGTTATAATTATAAAAGTATGAGGGCTGAAAAGGTAGTATAAATTAAACACAGTAAGATTCAAGAGTAGTATACAACTATAGTTTGGTACAGTATGCAGGTACAGTGGTAGGAAAGTAATACACACATTCAGTATAATGACAGTAGAATGAGGACTAAACAGGTAATAAGAATTACCCATAGTATGTTCTAGAGCAGGGACAGATTCTATCAATAATGATTGGAAACCGGCTCGGATGCTACACAACACACACTCCAAGGTTCAACTGCCATTAATAGAATGAAGAAAGGTTAGATAAGCTGGTACAAAACATACATTTCTAATAATCAACAAGCTCAAGTGCTTGTGGGATTTATCAGAATCAGTTGTTACATGGTTGGAAGCAGACAGATATAGTTACTGTCAAAAAACAGCCTAAATACAAAAGGAATTATAGATGTCAGTAGCTGTTAAGGATGGCTGTAAATGTTCTTGGAGTAGCCACAAGCTATTAAAAAAACAACAGCAATTTAAGCAACAAACATTTATTATAAACAAACATCTACAGCAAAGTAGAAGGCAGTTCATGGATATAGGAACAACAAGGAGTCCCTGTTAATAAGACATCATATAGCTCAGAGCAGCTTGGAGCTATGTTGCATTACCAGTAGCCACCTTTATGAACTGTGGAACTAGAGAACAGACCAAGATGAAAGTTGGGAAGGTTAAATAACAGCTATAATATATCCTGTTATTGCACATAGTGCAGCAAGGTCAAACCCAGTCAGAACTGGTCAATGCAATAGCAGTGTATATCAACAAAATGCAGCACAGAGTTGCCAGTAATGTAGAGAAACAAGTCCTGTTATACACTGCCATGCGGCACAGTTTAAAAGCTATACTTAGAAGTCACAGCCATTTAGTAAAACAACTGCAATTTAAGACTGGAGAAAACAAAATAAACTGGACACCAGCAATTCCATTCTCTCACTATGGAAAAAAAAAACAAAAGCTATCAAAATTTAACAACACTCTAGCACAATAAACAATATTAACATATTAGCAGTACATGCAGTCTAAAAACACACTGACAGATTTAGATAAAAAACTGTTGTATTTGGGACTGTTAGCAAGCTCAAATCCATTCAGAAGTAATTAGTCAAGTATCTAGTAAGGAAATGCAGCACAGAGAAGCACTGCCAAATAGAGCAGCATGTTCTGCTATTCAGCACAATTTAAAAGCTGCACTTAGAAATACCAGCCAATCAGGAGACAGGGTGTTATAATATTTTTAGCAGGCTGACTGTAGTTTGAAATCGAAGACCAGTTAAGTGACTCACTCCAGTCTTCTGTAGCAATAAAAGGCATACTCAGATTGCAAAGAATGACAACAGTGGGCATTTATGTGGCTTCAAAGCAAAGGTCAGATTTTTAAAGTGAATGTTAACTTCTATTATAGCTTTTGGGAAAGCAAATTATTTTGACTGCAATTAGGTCATGATTACACTGAAGTCTGCACATGGTCCAGGATACCAAGACTGCCAATAACAGGAAGGTGCTTTGGAATGTATATGAGTAATTTGAGTATGGTAGATGTTTTTAAAATCTGAAACACACAATAGAACAAAGATTGGGGTTATACTTATTTTTCAGCTGAATATAATAACTGGGCAAGACAAGATACATGGATTCTTGTTTAAAGAGCTTGCTTACATAGTTCAGAATGTGAAGGTGGAACTATTCATTTTTTCAGATCATGACCCCCGTATATGTAACTTTTGGGTGTCAGTTGTCAAACAGGGAGGAAAGCAATGGGATTTTCTATTTTCCCTACTGAAACTGACAAGTTTAGTATTGGCTGAAGGTGGTGTTACCTTCTTCTTCTTCTTTTGGCTGCTCCCATTAGGGGTTGTCACAGCGGATCATCTGTTTCCATTTCTTCCTGTCCTCTGCATCTTGCTCTGTCACACCAACCACCTGCATGTCCTCTATCACCACATCCATAAACCTTATCTCAGGCCTTCCTCTTTTCCTGTTACCTAGCAGCTTCATCCTTAGCATTTTTCCCAATATACTCTGCATCCCTTCTCAGCACATGTCCAAACCGATGTAATCTTGCTTCTCTGGCTTTGTCTCCAAGCCTTCCAACCTGGGCTGACCCTCATATACTTATTCCTAATCCTGACCACCCTTGTCACACCCAGTGCAAATCTTAACGTCTTTAACTCTGCCACGTCCAGCACTGACTTCTGCTTTTTTCTCAGTGCCACGGTCTCCAACCTATATAACATAGCTGGTCTCACTACCCTCTTGTAGACCTTCCCTTTCACTCTTACTGGTACTCGTCTGTCACAAATCACTCCTGACACTCTTCTCCACCCACTCCATCCTGCCTGTACTCTCTTCTTCACCTCTCTTCCACACTCACCGTTACTCTGAACTATTGATCCCAAGTATTCAAACTCATCCACCTTCGCCACCTCTACTCCTTGCATCCTCACCATCCCTCTATCCTCCCTCTCATTCACACACATATATTCTGTCTTAGTCCTGCTGACCTTCATTCCTCTTCTCTCTAGAGCATATCTCCACCTCTCCAGGGTCTCCTCCACCTGTTCCCTACTCTCACTACAGATCACAATGTCATCTGCAAACATCATAGTCTACGGGGACTCCTGTTTAATCTCGTCTGTCAACCTGTCCATAAAGGTGGTGTTACCTAAAACTATGAAAAAGCAGAAAAGTGGAACAGTTTTAAACATGAGATTGTATTTAATTTATTTTTTTATTTTATTTTACAATTTGATAACGGGGTAGATGATGTGGTCTACTGAACATTTTTAGTCACAACCCAGATAGAAGAGTACAGTAACAAAAATCAGATTGTAAAGTACAGTAAAATCAGTATATTAAGTATAGTAAGTTTGATTTAGTAAAAAAATCAGAATGTAAAGTACAGTAAAATCAGTATATTAAGTACAGTAAGTTTGATTTAGTAAAAAAAATCAGTTTGCCGATTACAGTAAAATCAACAGAACGTGAAACTAAAACATAGCACAAGTTATATAAGAAGATTGCAAACAGTATAATTTTTCCATTACATAGACTCAAGTGTTTTGATTAACAAAATATACAGGTAAAATTATTGCAATACAAATGTGAATATCAGCGGTTATAAGCTGCCAATATTTGGCAGTGCCTCAAAATCAGATACATTTGGTTTCATTCTGCAAACACTGGCATGATTTTTGAATATTTCCAGACGTGCGGCATTTTTTTCTGTTTTAGGTAATTGATTCCATATGTCAGGTACAATTCTTGAGAATGCTTTTTCTGCTATGGCTACTTAAACTCTTGGATTGACCAATATGAACATACTTTCTTAACTGCTTCTAGGTGAGAAGCTTTGTTCTCTAATTTAGAGGAATATTTTAAGGGGTTAAAAATTTTAAATATCAGAGTACTTAGTCGATAAGTGGCTTAGTTAATAGCAAGCGGCCAATGTGCTTTTTTATATAAGTTGCAATGGTAGTAGTTTAGATCTGCAAGTAGACCAAATTTAAATATTTTATTTTGAGATACTTTTATTGCTGTGTGTTATGTGATGAGTGAAGGCAAATAATGGAAACAACGTACTCAGTACTGGGAATGAGAACATTTTGGCTAAGGCCATACATATGCTATATGAGAGCCAATGATATTGTTCTATTTGTGTCAAAACCTTGGTTGTAATCTTATCTGTGTAAATACGGACATTTAGTGACGGGTCAAGGGTTACACCAAGATATTGTTATTATGCAACATATGGTATAATGTTCCCCTTTTAAGTCTTATAAGACCATAGTAGGTAGGGATGCCAATTTCTTTGAAGTAGAGAAAAGCGCACTGTCTTGGTGCTGTTGATTTGGAATTTATTAGTGTTGATCCAATTATAAAGGTCTGTAATTTGAGACTGTAGCTTTTTGCAGGTTTGGTGAGTTTTGTGAGCATCTAGTAGAAGAATATCACCTGCAAGCATAATGAGAGAGAATGAAAGAGGACTTAGGACTAAGCCTTGTAGAATTCCTGCAATAAGCATTCCAATTTCAGACAGTAAGTTATTACAGGAGATTTCAAAATATCCATACTGCAAGTAATATCTGAACCAGAATATGAAGTTTTAACCAAAATTAAGTTTCTGTAGGTTTTCAAGTATAAAGCTGTCTTAAAGGCACAATTTACATCTATAAAGACACCAGCAGTAATGAGACCATCATTAATATTACTATAAATGCTGTCTGTAGCTGATAGTAAAGCAGTCTGAGAACTGAACGTTTCTGAAATTATGTTTTTGATCACAAAGCAATCCATAAATGTTTAAATGTTTAAACATTTGCTGGTGAATTAGTTTTTCAAAGATCTTCTTAATGAGGCAGAGATTTGAAATAGGTCTGCAATCCTTAAGTTGTGAGGGAGAGTGGACTTTAGACACAGGAATAAAGGCTGATTAAATGTAATGCTATTCAGTGTACTAGGCAGACTAGTAAAAGTGTATAGCAAGATATAAAAAGGCAATAGAGACTATTAGTACCTTTTTATTGAGGTTTGGTTGACTTAGTGCAGAAGAAAGAGAGTGATTAAATCTGGCTGTGGCCATTGTCCAAAAGTATGTGGATGAGTTTAAGCTTTCAAAGAACAACAATAGGTCTTATTTTTCTAATACCTTAGTGATGAAGTCATCAGTAGTCTGACTTAGGCTCCAGAAAGCAGACAGACACTATGTAAAATTACTAGTAAGAAAGATGTTGTTAGCACATCAAGGGAAATTCTGCGAGTATGTAAGGATAACTGCAGTGTTTTATATATACACCATCAAGGCCTGATTCTAGGTAGGTACTGAATATAGCAACATTTTTGTGAGGGATGAACTTATTGAAATCTACTTGCTACAAGTTCAGTGATTAATAAAGGTTGGAACATTAGACAAAGCTGAGGTGGTTTTAAAAGAGCAGGTGACGAGGAAATCTTCCTATATGAATATGATACCTGCAAAGGGGTTGAAACTGGTAGAGAGAGATCTTTATGAAGTATGGACCACTTTGATGAATCCTGTGCTTCACGTGCAAGAAATATCTAGTACATGACAGAAATCAGTTATAATGGTTATATTAAAAGAGGTGACAATCTTCTCCTTCCCTCCTCCTATGGGCTAATATCTATATTAGATGATGACTGTAAGACAGTTTAGTCCTATGGCACACAGGGATAAAGCCCTTACTGCACCCCAGAAAACCTATGATTAAGTAGTATCATGGGCACTGCAGGGACCAGATGGGGGGATAGGAGTTAGTGTCCAGTACTCGCTGTCCCATCCTGGAGAGAGTCAGGTAGCCTAGCCCTGCTGAAACAACAGCATTAAGATCCAAGCAAGCCCAATGCTGCTTGTGGTATACTGCTTGACTGGGAGGCTGAGCATGTCCAGAAGCATGCATGCACCTCCTGAAGGCAGCAGTTGGAGAGCTTGCAAGGTTGCAGTGGGGTAAAGGTTCTTAAACAATATGACACAGTACCAGCATTCTCAATCTCCTCAGTCACCATGCATGTCAGCCAAGTTGAGCCTGTAGCAGACTATGACAGATTTAAGAGATCCTGAGATCAATGATAAGAACTGGTGGTAGCTAATAATCAGCTGTAGGGTAGAGAGGAAATAAAAAAGTCATGACTGTAAGATCCCTATAGTTATATTAGCTAAAAGAATTGTTCCTATCTTGAGCAGCTTAAATTACTTTTATCAGCATTGTTTTGAGGAAAGATAAATGACTTTTGGTAATAGACTGAGAACAGCCATAATGAGTAAAAGCACATAGGAGAAACAAAAGGCCACTGATGATCATAAGTCTTGATGCAGAAATGTTTTTAATAGAATTCAGTGGGAGTTTTTGTCTAAAACTAATTAAAATGGACTTTCTTATGTGCTTTTCGGAGTTGCTATGGATACTGAATGATTGGGGGTGAGTGAGGGGTTTAGACAGAGTTAAAATAATGACAAGGTTATCAGAAGAGTTTGAGCTTTCACAAAAAACATGTCAGGTACATCCCTGACTGGCCTTTATGTAGAGCCTTTGGCAACAATCATAAGGCATGCTGATATGTAAAGTTATGAATGGGAGTCCAAGTCATTTAAAGATATTACTATTTGCTGACAGCATATTGATGACACTGACTTCCCTCCAAGAGGATATATCAAAGCTATATGAGTTTTTGATGCAGTGGGAAAAGTTTTGTAGTATAAAATAATATTTCACAAACAAGACTCCTGTCAAGTAATTGGGAGTCTGGTTAACTGGGACAGTAGATCAGTCAGTACAATTAACATACAAATAAGTGACAGGGAAAGTTATGTAGATTATTTAAAAAAAATGGAAGAAGGTAATTCTGATGCCAGATAATAGAGTCCAGACTACCCAGCTCATATATTTTCATATTTTGTATATGCTATATAGGCATTCTGCCCCCATCTTTCTAAAAATATGTTAAATAAATTGACTCACTGGACTTCTTATGGGATGTACAAAATCAATAGTTTCCTTAGGAAAAAGTGCTATCATCATAGATAGATGGGAGTTGGGAGTTCTTAATATTAATTCATGTTTTTAGCTAATTCATTTTCAGGTTTTATTAGTTGTGAATGTCTTTATATCAGACACTTCAAAAGGTGATGATCAGTATGGAGATGAAATTACCTGACAGCATGGAATAGACAAGATTTTTGTGTTTGAAGAGAAGCGGAGGAGACGAAAGTGAATCCAGTTATTATAAATACTAGAAAGGGTATACAGAAAATATTTACATTATCATCCTTGAAAACCTGACTGACAGGTGTTATTCCAACAGGGAGAACAAAACAAGATGAAGAGCAGCAATCCCTGTTTTTAAAGTGGAAATCTTGTTGAGTCCCATTAAAAGGTTGTCATCAACCAATGGAGGGAGGTAAAATATAATTGATGTATATCCCATGAAGCAAATACCAGTTACAGAAAAATTTGCAGTTAGTTTACTAAAAGTTAAAGAGGGTACTGCAACATTATATTTGGTATGCAATAAAGTTATTAACTCCTGGTGTAGAACTGATTAGTTAGATGAATGATCTTAAATACCTAAATCATACAAAGTGGTTACTGTAATAAAAAAAATAATAGTGAATAAACTAAAACAGAAATGGGGAAGGTCACTGAATAGTGAAGCCACAAAGGAAAGATGGATTGAACTGGTAGGTATGAAAAAATACTATTGCTTGCAAACTGTGAATAAGTGCCTGGAAATGCTTGCATAAGCACTTTCACACTCAAGGTCAGGATGGCTAAAATACTCCCAGGAGTCAACATATTGTTGAATATTCAGCCTCTGAAGCACACCAGAAAGTGATTACAGTCATGAAGTTAAGAAGTAAGAAAAAGATTTTCCTGATTTAAGCTTAGAGTAAATTTTTACTCTTTATTAGAGAAGAATGCTGGAAATATTAAAGGTAAATAATAATTACTGCTATATAATCTATTGAACATGTTTGACTTTAGATGCAAATTATTTTTTTTTTCTGTTCTGTAAATGCTTATTTGTTATTGAAAAATAATAAAATTCTTTAAAAAATGTTAGAGAGATAGGGATAGTTTTGTAAAAACATTTGGAGATCACTCCAGATACGTATTTCTTGGGCTTAGATCAACAGTAAGGGATAAGTATTACAAAAGATGAAAAGTAAGGGCTAAGTAGTTAAACATTTAGCGTGATAGTAAAAAAAACATAATGAGAAAGCCAACAGAAATCTTACTATTTTGGACTTGAAGGGATTATAACTGAATTTTAATGGATAAGAAAGAGATATGTCAAAATGCAAAGGCACAGATATTTAATAAATTGTACCCTTGGTACAATGTTTACAGCATCATAATAATTTATTTATTGCCTTTTGTTTATGGAATGGTCTGACTGGGCACACAGGCTTATTTTCAGCAGAGGCTAGGGGAGGAAAGCTTCATTAGAGTTGCAAAAAATACAAGAATTTACAGAGAAAAAAAATTGTTTCTAAACAGTAGACATGGGATTTGGAATCATCCAGTGGGTAATACAATCAAGATGGAAGTTAATACAATTTGATTTCTGTGGAAGTGTTATACAATAATAAACATGTTGCATCTACATATACAAATTCTATTTACAAAGGAACAATGGCATAGAAAGACTGAATAAGCAAAACTGGGGCATATTCACACTAAGTCTGACATAGTTATTATATGGATTTTCCCTTTTCTCTGTGGTATGGTGATCTCACGATTGGTATATGTAGATAGCAGGGAAGTTGAGTGTGCAAGGGGGCTTTCCCAACTATATAATTTATAATTAAATGCATTTAAGAAACAGACCTAATAAAATTAAGAAGAGTGAATGGTTTAGCTGTGAGTGCCACCAACTGTATTATTGCTGTTCAGCTGATCCCTGCATGTAAAGGATAGGACTACTGAGGAGGGCCTTTATGATGCAGAATGAATGATTTTACTGCAAGGGCCATAAATCTACAAAGTTTTAGTAGCTAGCTACTCATAGTTCATAAGGTGAATCTTTTAAAATTTGAATAACCCTATCTTGCTTGTTATTTGAATACCTATTTTCAGTGTGGCACCTTGAAATTATTATTTTGTATTGTCTAAGTTATTCCTTGTTATCAGTAATCAATAAATAAATTAATATATTTTAAAATGCAATTATTTCAAATATCCCAAACTTAATTTAACATTTTGTAATTGGTAGTGTGCTTTAGTAATGTGTACTTTCCTGGAAAAAATCAAGAGATTTTTTTTAAAAGGTAATTTGATACTTGTAGTGATGAGTTTTGTACTTAGTTAAAAAATGTGGATTTGCTTTCAGTAATCTAAGCCCGTTTATTTCTCTTAGGATTTCGGTGCAGGTGGTATAATAATTTTTTATGCTTCTGTTTTGCAAGATTCTTAAATCAGTGCATGAGTTCTAATTTGATATTTCCATTATTTATTAATGCGATGATACCTGATGACTAACGTTTTTTCACTGGCAGATGCAATAACGTTTGATACTACAGTGTCTGTGACCTTGCAATCTGGCCCCTAAAAACAGAAAACAGTTGTGTCTGACTTTATTACTAACTGCAGTATACCTACTGGCATGTTTTGAGAAAGAATCACCAAATACCTATATTTGTGCTGGAATAATAGATGGTGTTTCATTGAAGGAACTTTCCTCTGGAGTACATGTTGCTGCTTTTTATTCATTATATGTTGTGCTGAATGACCTGAAGTCAGTAACATATACATATGAATCACTTGGCAGTCTGGAACATGTTAAACCTACTTTTTTCTCTACATTCTTGTTCTTATTTTCATCATATCATTCATCTCTTCCTTATCATTTAATTGTCTCTGTCTTGTTTTGCTTGCTTGCAGTGTTTTCATCTGCTAGACACAAATCTGTGAAAAAAATGACCATCTAACTCATTTAATTGATATATTTTCTGCATCAGTTGTTTTACCACAAGCCTTGCTTGATAAATATATTACATATAATCTGATTATCTCAGCTGTTTCAAATCTTATTTACCTGGACATTTGCTATTTCATTTTGTGTCAGTGGTCATATTTGTACATTAAATGGTTCTGAGTTCAGGGTCTCTTTTGAAAAATAGGCTTTGCCTAGCATGGCTAATTTAGTTAACAGAAAATAAATAAATAAATAAAACAAAATAAAACAAAATTAAATAAATAAATATTGTCTTGCCCTCCTTTCCTTAATTCCTCTGTTTCAGTTATACCAAAACCATGTACATGGAGCCTTCTACATAAATAAGGTGTCACTTTTTCAGTATCACCTCTCTAATTTATCACCTGCCCCACCAGCCTCATAGTAAAATCCCTTGCCTTTAAGGCTTTCATCATCAGTGTTGTGGTAGTTACTTATAAAAGTAATAAGTTACTATTATTACTTACTTTTCAGTGAAAGTAATATATTACTATTACTTATTACTTTTCTAAAAAAAGTAATATATTACTATTACTAGTTACTAACTCAAGTAATGATTTACTTTTACAGAAGTATAGTTTATTAATTATAATACTGAGATTTACTCAGACATGTAAGCACGTGCATATGTGTATATTATTAAAGTTGTATAGATAATGTTAGAATGAGGATGAATAGCATTTAACAGTTGAAAAACTCCAACAAACAAGTCTTTATAGCTGAGCAGCATAGTGGTGCAGTGGTTAGCATTATTACCTCACAGTAAGAGGTTCTCCAGTTTGATTGTCAGCTGGGGTGTCTTCTGTGCAGAGTCTGCATGTCCTCCCTGTGTTTATGTGGGTTTCGTCCAGGTGCTCCAGTTTTCACCCATATTCCCAAGACATGCTTCAGGTGGATTGGACATTCTAAATTGGCACTAGGTGTGAGTCTGTCCATCCATCCATGTGCCTTCTGAGGAAGGCTGGGTGCTGGGCTGGAAACTTGATACCAAAAACTCTGCTGCCGCTTGTTCTGTGGACTGATAATCTGCTGTGGAGACCCCTAACAGGAGCAGTTGAAAGGAGAAAAAGATAACTGGTCTTTATCGCTAGAGTCACAAATAATAATTAAACCAAACCATACACAGCCAGCAGCACAAGACCTATAAAAACCTATTACATTTTGTCTATTTTCAGCAACTAAAAATTGAAACCCGAAAAGAATTTTAAATAGAATATAACAAAAATTGTCAAGATAAAAGTTGGTTCATCACAGAGCCTGCTGAAGAGTCCTGTTTGCTGCAGTGGGTTGGGACATTGGGTGTTAAACCAATGATTGGTGAGTTCAATTCTGATTGACAGCATTATGGAGAAACAATGTTATTTATTATATGGCAAGCTAAGGATATGATCTCTAGCAGACTATAATTTTCCCAGTGTTGGGGGCGGGGGGGTTTAGTGGGTAAGAATCCCACAGTATCAGGGCAGAGCCAGAGACTGGTCATCATTAGCTTTCTCCTCCTTGCAGTGCTAAAAAATGAAGTAAATTATGCTCCAGACTAATTCTAATGACCGATTATGAATCATACCTCTCAATCTGGAGACATCAAAAATCTGGACAAAGGCCCATGAAAAGTACTGTATGTACAACTGGCCACAAATCTGGACACTAATCAACATCAAATTTGCATGTATAATACCATAACTCCACCCACTCCATTGCAATTTTGGGATACCAACATTCAAATAATTCTGAAAATGTTCTCCAATTTAACATTAACTCTGAAAATATACTTTCATACAGAAACACCAGTTAAAGTCCTTTTATAGCATTAACAAATCATCTTAAGGGAAGTAGTAGGCAATAGCCATGTAAAACACTTTGCATTCTACTTTCTGTCCTACCACACTTCTAGCATATATACACAATGATGTCACATTAGCTGCACCCTTACAGAAATTCATTAAAATAACATACATCAGTAACTGTAGCATATATAAAAGAACTGTGCACTCTATTAATCTTATTTTATTTTGGCTACCCCTTTCCTATCTACATAAAACTGTTTTGGCTAGAACCCTTCCTTCCTTCCTTCCTAATTGCTATGCTAAACCTATCATACTCTTCCGTGCCTCCTAGACTACTTACACTTACCCTACTCTGTCCTCTTTCAGCACCTTACTCTAGCCTCTACATTCTCTACTGCTTCTGATCAGCTGTTTTCATGCTCTTGCCCCCATTTCTCAGCTTTACTGGTCTTACAACTTTTCTGGCCAGTTGTTGATACGTTCTCTTTTTTCTTTCAGCTTGAACAGTCTTCCATTTAAGAGGGCTACCTCTACTTACCCACTGCTGCATCCTAATAACTTTTGGAACTTACCCCCTTTGCAGTCCCGCAATTTCCTCCCTCCTGCCAAAAAGGATGGCCTTTTCAAGCTCAACTAAGTGTAGGTGTTATCCTACTATTTTTGTTTAATTTCTGTACTGTATTTCAGTAATTATTCACTGGCTTGCACACTCACACAGACCTTGGCATTCAGGTTTCGGCCTTTTTTAAAACTAATTCATGTAATTGCCTTATTTCACCACAAGACAGCAGTGTAACACAAGCAAACCAACCCCTATTTTACCTACAAGAGAGAATAAATAGAAAGAATAAATATTATATTACACCAAGCGCATACAGGGTTACTCTATTCAGCTCCTCACTCCGGACAGGCACCTAGCTCACTTGCTTTATCAGTCTTGTCTGCACGGGAACTTACTTTCTCCACCCCCCCACAAAAAAAAAAAAAAACTTTGTGTCCCCTGTAATTACTTCTTTTATCTGCTAAATAGCTGTTCACTCACTTTAGACTCATCAGCCCTGTGCTGTTACTGATTTTTTTTTCTCTCAAGGCATCTTGCCTCTGTCACAGCCGGGCTAAACCCTGCTCCGTTCACCCTCACTGCACTCTGGCTCAATCCGCTCCCCTACCCTAGCCCCATTCCCTCCCACCCCCACTTCAATTACATTTATTCTTATCCTGGACCCACCTCCTCACCCATCCACCAATCCAGATCCCCCTTCCCACCTCACCCATTTCCACACACCAATCCATTACTTACTCCACCTTCTTTGCTACATCAGACTACCTCATACCCAATTACCTCTATCCCTATCTCCACCCCTTTTACTTACATCTACCCTCATCTTTCACACCTACATCATAACACTACACTACATCCCTTGTTCAATTGTACTACCCCAAACTCCTACACACACTCCATTTATAAATACACTCTACTGCCAAAACTACTCCTCTTACATTCACCCACCATACTCCACTCTCCACCATAATGCCTATCATACACAACACATTTCCCGTTGTTCTTACACTTACCACACTCTCCTTCTAACACTCACATCACTTCACAGAAGTTACTTACCTCCCAAACCCACATCTACTACAGCCACCTACTACGCTACCCCTCCAGCTACTCTGCAATCTGCTCTACCCTGTATGCCACAGATTTAATTTTACAGAAAAATCTAATTATTCTCTCTCTTCAACACACTCTTCCATATAATCTCAACCACAACTACTTTAGAAAAAAGAAATACCATCCCTACATTACTCCCACTCATCCTAGCCTAGTCCTATGTGGTGATATACACCCCAACACTGGCCCCTCTCCTCCCTCTCAGAGTGCCTCTCTGAATGCCACTAACACCTCTAAATCCATAAACTTCACCACCATCAACATGCAAAGCAGAACAAATAAAAATTCCCTTCTACAAGCCTGGCTAGCACAACATAAACCTGACTTTACAGTCATAACCGAAACCTGGCTAAAACCATATATAAAAGACTCAGAATTTCTTTCCCCTAACTACTCATGCCTTATAACAGACAGACAAAAGAGGTGGGGACATCACCTTACTTTATACTAGTGCCTTCACAGTAATCCAATACTCAAAGTCCACCCCCCGCTTTTCCACCACAGAGTTACTTATTACCTTTCTGAAGCTAAATTACAATAAAAGTATCTGTATCATAGTCATATATATTCCCCCAGGTAACAATGTTCCCATTCTTGAAGATATTCTTGCATGGACTACCAACAACATAAAAAATGAAACAACCATCCTAGACGATGTTAATATTAATTGGTTAGACTTCTCCACGAGCAGCTCTTCCTCAATATTAACCTTCATACCTACACTCAACTAATCTCAGACATTACTAGACCTGATAAGCAGAACAACAAAAGCTCTATCCTGGACTGGGTCATGGTTACTGACCCTAGCAAGGTTGCTTCCTCTGGTATAGGTTCATAGGTTCATACTAGGCTATCTGCCCTGGGGCAGTTATAAGCCTAGCCCGATTCTGTATGGCTTACACCACCCCTTGATTTGAGTGTACTGTGCCCTTTTTAAGGTTTAGTTTACTGTACCTCTGTCTAATAGTGACACGGGAGTAATCCCTGGGACAAACCCACAATCCCCCATCCACCTATCGAGATTCTTCTTGAAGAGATTCAGTGAGGTGCTCTGCCTCACATGAACTGGAATTCTATTCCAGAGCGAAGGGTGCCTCTGGGTTATGAACCTGACCCTCCAGCAAGTTCTATTTATTTCTGTGCTGAGGTTCAAGTCCCTTGAGCGTGTGGCTCTAAGGGATTTAGATTTACTGAGGTGGAGCATGTCCATTAATTCTGGATTTGACATAGCTTTGTATGTCAGGCATAGATCGCCTCGAAGTAGGCGGTATGCAACTGAGTAGAGCTGGAGTTTTTTTAACCGAGCAGCATATGGCATCTGTTTGAGACCCTTGATCCTCTTGGTGAGATACTTTTGGGGGTCTTTCTAATTGCTGCAGGTGTCGGGTAAGGTACATCCCAAAAGGGGCATTGTATTCTATGATGGGCCTGATGAGGGATGAATAAAGGGGCACGATAACCTCTCTTGATCTAGATGTCAAACCCTTCATGATGAGGTGGTCTATGTAGAAGGTCTTTCTAACCACTTTGGCAATGTGGTTTTCAAAGGAGAGATTGCTATCAACTTGGGTCCCCAGGTCCCTAATAACTTTCTCTGTACTTAATGGGTTTCCGCCTATGTGGTAATTTGTGGGCGCATTGTTTTTGCCAAAGGGTATGACTATACATTTTTTGGCATTTAGCTATAAACCATGGCGCTGGCACCAGTTATCTGTCTCTGGGAGTCCTTTTTGAAGGATGTTTGTGTCAGCTGGAGAGTCGATTATGGCGCCCAGTTTGCAGTCATCTGCGTTTATATAGGATTCTGCAGTTTGGGCCGTAGTTTCCACTGGCTCTGGGGCCTTGAAGGATTCCACTTCGGTTTTGAGAAGTGAGAAGTTCGCTTTTGAGAAGTTTTTCACTGTGGTTTTCTGGGCTGGGGGTGGGGTCGGGATGTGGACATCCAGTGAAATTCATTTATGGTCTGATCTTACCAATGAGGGATATACTTCTGGTGTGGAGCATAGAGTCCCCATGTTGGTAATGATCAGGTCTAGTATGTTGTCCCCTCTTGTGGGAGTGGTGACTAGTTGTTCCATAGCATTTGAGTTTATAATTTCCAGGAACCTTTGGGCTAAGGTGCTGGGGCTTGAGTAGTGCTCCCAGTCAATTTTTGGGTAGTTGAAGTCGCCCAATATAATGGTGTTCAGAGAGATCTTCATGTTCTCCAATGTTTTCAGGAAAGCCGAGTGGGATTCCTGACTTTGAGAGGGTGGTCCGTAGGATGCTATAAACTGAAAAGCAGTCTTGCCCACTGTTAGTTGCACATGGATGGTCTCCGATACTTTGTGCAATGCCACTCACCTGGAGGTGTGGATATCCTTGATAAATATGGAAACTCCCCCTCCTTTTGTGGTTCGGTCCAGGTTTTGGGCCAAAAAGCATGATATGAGGTATAGCCTGGTAGTGCTGGGGTGCTCTCTGGAGCCTTGAACCAGGTTTCTGTCACTGCACAGATATCGATGTTCTCCATACTGAGGAGAGCTTCGAGTGCATGCATCTTGAGGTTAAGACGTCTGGCGTTAAGCAGCATTACCCTTAGTTTCTTGTTCCTTGTGCTGTCTATGGGGGTGGGTTTGACTTTTGAGCCTTGCCTAAAAAGGCACTATGGGGGTGGCAAGAGCCTTTGCCAATATCTGAAAGCCCAGTGGTGACAGGTGCAAGCCATCCCTAGTGAAGCAACGTGGCTTGTCGAGCATGTCATCCCAGGCTGACAGACACTGGATCTCCTTTGAATGACACCAAAATTTTAGCCAATTGTTAAAATCGATCATTTTGTCTTTGTACTGTGGCATCATTCTAGGTGAGGGTAAGATGCTGCTCAAGGTCAGGGTCATACCAGCCTGGGCTACATGATCAGAGAGCTCCTCTATGTCTCTTTTCATGTAGTCCAGGGAGGTACATCTCAGGTCATTCACACCAGCATGTACAATGACTGAGTCATATTTGTATTTGTTTTGGAGTGACCTGAGTGCTTGCGTTATGTGGCGGATCCTAGCACCCGACAGGCAGCTCACCGTGACCTTCTCTTTATTCAGCCTGGTGAGCGGGACGTCAGTGTGTCTGACAATAGAGTCACCTATTACAAGAGTATCAGGTGTGTTATTCAGCCTTAAGGGCTGTGGCTGCTTGGCACACTGACTTTGTGGGTTATGTGTTGTGCGTGTTTTGTTTTGAGGTAGCGTTTGCTTGGATGTCTGCTTTGGAGGTCCCTGTTGCTTAGGTAGATTTTTATCTAGAGCCTCCAAGTATGTTTTTGTGTATTTATGTGTTTGGTTCATTGATGTGATGGGACTATGTGATACTGGAATTGTGTTGTGTGAGGTTACCTTCTCCTCCTGACTGGTTACACCAGTTTTGAGATGAGAGAGCTCAGCCTCCAGTTTAGCTAAATAGTTGCGTCTCTCACATATATTTGAAACTGTTTGGAGGAGGAGAGGGTTGTCCGTGTACATGAGACAGTTGTAACATTGAACCAACCAAATCCTATGCAAGGGGGAATGCACGGTCCGAACCAAGTACTCAAAACCACCAAATAGACCAGCAAAGGCAGACCGGAGTTGGATAAATCTTTATTAATCGTACTAAGACAAACTAGTTTCGGCAAAAATTGCCTTCTTCAGTGTCGGACATTGTCTTAGTACGATTAATAAAGATTTATCCAACTCCGGTCTGCCTTTGCTGGTCTATTTGGTGGTTTACAGTTGTAACATTGCCTCAAAATTCCCAGATTCACCAGCTGGACTGGAGAGGAAACCACTGACTGACCTTTGGACATGCTAGAGTAATATAGGGAAACTGAATTTAAGACCGACCAATAGAGGACTCCTCCTGACTGGTTACACCAGTTTTGAGATGAGAGAGCTCAGCCTCCAGTTTGGCTAAATAGTTGCGTCTCTCACATATATTTGAAACTGTTTGGAGGAGGAGAGGGTTGTCCGTGTACATGAGACAGTTGTAACATTGCCTCAAAATTCCCAGATTCACCAGCTGGACTGGAGAGGAAACCACTGACTGACCTTTGGACATGCTAGAGTAATATAGGGAAACTGAATTTAAGACCGACCAATAGAGGACAGTGTAATCGTAGAGAGTATAAGAGTAAGTAGTGCTTATGATTTAATAGTGCTAACTTGTAGAATAACTTAATTGGACCAGTGAAGGGCCTTAGAATGAGAATATGGTGTTTAAATTGAGAGATAGAGCAGTTCTAAGGGAAAAAGTGAAGAGCAGACTTTGTGGAGCCAGGAATAGTTTAAACCCAATTAGGCGGCACTGCCCGCTGTTGCGCTATGCACAAAAACCTTTTATTTTATTGTAATTTAGCTTCAGAAAGGTATACTCCCAGATAGTATCAGCAACCACCCTCCACCATACATAATACACAAACCATCCTCTTTACCATAGTTGAGATTTATCCCATTTCTGTCCAAATACCTTTAATGACATAGCATTTGAGTTTATAATTTCCAGGAACCTTTGGGCTAAGGTGCTGGGGCTTGAGTAGTGCTCCCAGTCAATTTTTGGGTAGTTGAAGTCGCCCAAAACAGCCACAGTTGAAAGGTTTAAAAATATTTAATAATAAATAAAAAACACAAGACAATGCTTCTTACTACACAGTGCTAGTCAAGAGTTCAGAGATCACAGGAAATGCTTAAAATAATACAGTAGAATAGTTCTGACATCACAGAAAAACAAACTAGTCTAATCGTCCTATTTCCTAGCTATATCTAAGAGAAAACACAGTTCTAAAATCTAGCTTACAGATGCAGACAGTGCTGGTGACGGATGTTCTTAAGACAAATTCTCTAATGCTCTCATTCTTTCTGTCCTTAAATTGATAACACAGTACCACTGATTCATTTCAGATTACATCATTTTTTTCTGGTTCCTAGGCTAACAGACTCTCAGAGGTTAATAGCCCCTTTGATCTTGCAGCTGGTCAGGAACCAGAGCAATAAAAGAAATTATGCATGCAAATTCTAGCCATTAACTCTGGCCTCAAAACAATAGGCAGAATTCCTTCATCCAGACATATTGGCTGTGAGTTTTGACATCAAAGAATTGACTTGTCAACTTTGTTACAGCAGAGTGCACTGTTGTTACATTTTTGCAATTCCACATTTAACACAATTTTTTCCCATTTAAGAGAACAAGACTGTGGCTTATATTAATATTTACAAATGACAGAATTATCTACAACATTTTATCTTGCTAGGCTGGCAGCCTTCACCTATCTTCACACATCTCCCCCTGGGGAAATCAAGCTAGTTTTTCAAGTGATCCTTGAGAAACATTGCTTGAGAGGGTTAGGTCTATCTGAGTATACCTTACCCCATTCCCTGTCTTGAGAACCCATCTATGTTGGCATTGCTAATTCCACTGCGCTGCTGCACTTACATATTATATGCTTGCAACCCTACTCTCCATCTTAGCAACTTGGCATTTTGCTGGCTGGCTCTGTTCTTCCTTGTCATGTCTGTGAGGGGATCAGCTATGGTACTATAACTGGGGGCAAATTTTCTGTAGTACCTTGCTGTCTCTAAGAATGCCCTCACTTGCTTTTTGGTAACAGGTGCTGGCCATGCCTGAATGGCTTCAACTTTGGCAGGTTCTGGCCTGATCTTACCACTCCCCACTCTATGTCCCAGGTAGGAGACCCCTGCCATAACCACCTGACATTTGTTGGGCATAATGGTCAACCCTTCCCTCTGTAGTCTGCCCAGCACCTTCATGACATATTGAAGGTGGTCTTGCCAGGAATGGCTGTAGATGGTAATATCATCTAAGCAAGCAAGAACAAACTCTCCTGCTCCTGATAGGGTATGATCTACCAGCCTCTGGAAAGTTACTGAGGCATTTTTCATCCCAGTTAGCATCTTTATGAACTCATACAAGCCAAAAGGAGTCACAAAGGCTGACTTCTCTTTAGCACTGGGAGTCAAGGGCACCTACCAGTAACCGTTGGTAAGATCAATGGTTGTAAGATACTTAGCCCCACCCAGCTGCTCTAGGGCCTCATCTGTCCTAGGCATAGGGTAAGCATCTGACTCTGTGTGACTATTTAATTTCCTGTAGTCCACACATAACCTGGTGCTGCCATTCTTCTTTGGCACCAGCATCACTGGGGAGGCCCAGGGACTGTTGAACTCTTGAATCAATCCCTAGTTCCAACATCTCCTGTATCTCCTCCTTCAGAGTCTGTTTGACTCTCTCAGGCACCCTATAAAGGGCCTGCCTAATAAGCCTTTGTGGTCCTGTATCCAGCTGGTGCTGCACCAGGGGGGTGCACCCTGGTTTCCCAGTGAACATGTCCCCCAAACTCCTGTAACAGTGCTTGGATTTCTCAAACTTAGGTAGGAGATAGCTGCTGGGATATTGCTACCCCTTCCACTGAGGTGTCAGTCCAAGCCTCACTGAGAAGATCATTCACCAGATCTCCCTCAGACTCCTCCTGCAATCCACTGCAAATGCTCAGCACAAGGGCCTCCCTATCATGGTAAGGTTTCATTATGTTAACATGGTACAATTTGTGACCCTGCCTCCTGCTTAGTAGTTCCACCATGTAGTTAACATCACTTACCTTTATTACCACCTTGTAGGGTCCCTTATAAGCTGCTTGCAGCTTGCTGTGTCTGACAGGAATGAGAACCATTCTGCCCTTCTGCTCCACGGGAGGTTTCTGTCCTGCTTAACTTGATCCACAGCATACTCTCTAGAGTGAGCATTCCTGTCATACCACTCATTTTTCTGTTGTTGGTGTTCTGCCAGGTTCTCCTGGGCCAAGCCCATGAGTTCCCTGTTCTTTGTTCTGAGGTTTAGGATATATGCCACAACAGACTCCTTGTGAGGGTCACACTCACCTTCCCACTCATCTCAAATTAAATCTAGAGGTCCCCTCACCCTATGCCCATACAGCAACTCAAAGGGTGACAAATCTGTGGATTCCTGGGGAACCTCTCTGTAAGGAAGCAACAGATGGGGCAAATATTTGTCCCACTCTCTCTTAAACTGGTCTGCAAATGCCCCTAGCATGGACATGATTGTAGAGTTTAACCTCTCAACAAGGCCATTAGTATGGGGATGGTAGGGGATGGTCTTCAGGTGCTTCAGCCCATAGGACTTCCACAGACAAGCCAGTAGGTCTGACATGAAATTGGCACCTTTGTCAGTCAGTGTTTCTTTTGGGAAACCTACCCTGATGAAAATCTCTAACAAAGCATTTGCCACCTTTTCTGCCTGAATGGAGGACAGAGCCACTGCCTCAGGGTATCGTGTAGCATAATCCACTACCACTAAGATATACTTTTTCCCTGTGGAACTTGGGGTACTCAGAGGCCCCACAATATCCATAGCTACCATTTGAAATGGCTCCTCAATCACAGACAAAGGCATCAAAGGAGCTCTCACCTTGTCTCCTGCCTTGCCTAACTTTTGGCACTGCTTCCAGGTGCTGCAGTACCCTGTTACATCTCTGAAATTTCCAGGCCAATAGAAGTTCTACATAATATGTCTCTTTGTATGTTTTATGCTCATATGACCTGCAAAGGGAATATCATGGGCTATGGCTAGAAGCATCAGATGGTAGGCTTTAGGCACTACCAACTCTGTACCCTCTCACCTTTTAGCCCTCCCTCAGGGGTCCACTCTATACAATAACCCTTTGTCCCAGTGTACAGAATCCCCCTCCCCTTGAGAATCAGGTGCCTCACTAGCTACCTGTCTCAGGCCTTGCAGTGTAGGGTCTGAGAGCTGAGCCTGTCTCAACTCTCTCTTTGTAACCCTTCCCAGCTCCCCTTCCACAGGAAGTCTGGCATCCTCTGACAGTGATGCCTCACTGTCAGCCTGGGTACTACTACTCACCTCTACCTTTGCAGTCACTCTGTCCAAGGGAACATCAGTACCCACAAGCAGCTATGGCTCACATTCAGTCTCACTGCTACAGAGTAGCTCCCTCCTGAAGTAACAATCTCACCAGTCCTGGCTGCAAATATGTGATCTGTCTGGTTCTCCCTCAGGCTTCCAGACCTACATACTTGTCTTGAAGCCTGACTGAGTGTAACTGCATTAACACATAGCACTGCCTCATCAAAATCCTTCCCTATCAGGACATCTGCAGGATGGTAGTTCAGTACCCCTGTTGTCTCAAGACAACCTACTATTGGCATTTTGTCTTTTCCACTTACTGGCTCCCTCACCTTTTATTCCCTACCTTGCCTCCATGGACATCTGTAAGCCACATGGCCACACTGATTGCATTCAAAACATTTAACCCTAGGCCCTGGACGTGTACCTGGACTAGTGGCTTCCCCTGCTACTGGCACATTCTGTTGGGGCAGTCTGTGCTGCCCACCATGGGTTCCTTTAGACCCATGAGCAGTACTGGGGGTCCCTTTCCTATGCAGGGATGCCCTGCTTGCTAGGTATAGGTCTCCCTTCTTCCCCAACTCATTTGGAGTAGCACATTGTCTATCAGCTAACCAGATCCTCATGTCCTCAGGCAAAGTGCTAAGGGCGTGTTCTCTCACCAAAAGGTCTGCCAGCCCTTCAAAAGTGGTGCCCTGACATCCACTCATCCACCTATGAAAGTAAGTGCTCAGTTCACCTACATATTCACACACACTTTCATCTGCTTTGCATCTATGCTCACAAAACATTTTCCTATACATTTCAGGTGTTAGCTTAAACAATTCTAACAAACAGTGCTTAACCGTAGTATAATTAAAACAGTCAACGTCAGACATTTTAAACAACACAGTTACAGCTTTACCATGGAGTAAGGGGGTCAGGAATCATACCCAGAGCCTTTGCTCAACATCATACTATTTACATACCCTCTCAAACATATCAATGAAACTATCAAAATTATCCCGCTCTTTAAACTGCTGAAGAAATTGACTGACCTTTTGTGCATCTGGGGTCCAGTTACTCATTTCCCCATTACCTCCATGACTCTGGTGAAGAGTCAGCATCTTCTTCTTTTCATGCTGCCATTGCCTCTCCTTTTCCTCAGCTTCCAGGCATAGCAGTTTCTCAATCTCCTCAGCCTGCAGACATCTCAGTCTCTCAGCTTCTTCTGTTTCCAAATGCCTGGCCTCCAACTCAAGTTTCTTTAGCTCCAGATGGATTTTTAAGTCCTCTGCAGAAAGGTTAAGCTGCCCATTTTCTGAGGGTGGTACATCTCCACTGCCAGTCTAATTATCCTCCTGGTTGCTGTTTTGCAATGCAGCTGTGACCAAGGCTGCAATCAGGTCTGGCTTAGTCAGGTTTCCATGCACCAGTCCCCTGGCCTGGCACATCTCAGCCAACTGGCTCCTTGTCAGCTTTCTGTACTCCTCTGCTGACATGCTGCCTGCTCTCCCTGACTAACTAAGCTAACAAAAAAAGTAAAGCAATTGTGATCTGAACTCTGAGTATTCACTGCGTGGCTGATTAAGAGTACAAAACACCTTCAGTGATCACTGCACACAAGCTACAGGAATTCACTCTACCCACATCACTACAAGCCAATTTGCATTTGCCAACCAATTAATATGTGGTGTGGATATCCCACCACTGCTAAACAATTGATATGTGATGCCCGTGCACTGACCCAACATTCAAGGAGCCTCAGGCCTCACCACTAACACCAGTGAGGGGCATCCATATAGGGAAAAGTATAATAAATACACACACAGTAAAGTACAATTTCCCTTAAGAGCACACAGAGATCACAGTCAGTCTGGGGCTGGCTTCCCTCTTTCCCTCCAGGTCCCCAATAAGACTCCACACTGGCACAGATATAGGGTCCAGATCTCACCCTAGTGGGAAAGCTAAGACATTCAGCACCCTCTCTGTCCAACCAGTGCTTTGTGTCCCTGCCCAGGTAGCTGACACACACACACTTTGAAATAAGAGTTTATACAACCACACAGACACTCCTGGGGAAGGCTGACACAAGTTATCCAGCTGTGCACCTTTTACCCAGGCAATACGGTAGAAATCACTGCCACCACCCAGCTAATATTTATCAGCTACTCAAAGGCCCTTATGAAAGAGTGTCCA
This sequence comes from Protopterus annectens, assembly GCF_019279795.1. NCBI lineage: Eukaryota > Metazoa > Chordata > Ceratodontiformes > Protopteridae > Protopterus > Protopterus annectens. The sequence continues at coordinate 169,561,492 of NC_056738.1, forward strand.
ATTATTACTGTGCAATATTATTATCCAAATGGTAAGTTCAACCTGACAGTCAAGGCTTATTTGGAGTGACTTGGTACAGTATCACTATATACATGCAATGTACTCTTAGAGCTTAAATTATCTTTACACAAAACAGCCACAGTTGAAATGCTTAAAATATTTAATAATAAATAAAAAACACAAGACAATACTTCTTACCACACAGTGCTAGTCAAGAGTTCAGAGATCACAGGAAAATGCTTAAAATAATACAGTAGAATAGATTTGACATCACAGAAAAACAAACTAGTCTAATTTTTCTATTTCCTAGCTATATCTAAGAGAAAACACAGTTTTAAAATCTTACTTGCATACAGATACCAGCAGTGCTGGTGATGTTGGATGTTCTCAAGACAAATGCTCTAATGCTCTCATTCTTTCTGTCCATAAATTGATAACACAGTACCACTGATTCATTTCAGATTACATCATTTCTTTCTGGTTCCCAGGCTAACAGACTCTCAGAGGTTTATAGCCCCTTTGATCTTGCAACTGGTCAGGAATCAAAGCAATAAAACAAAGTATACATGCAAATTCTAGCCGTTAACTCTGGTCTCAAAATAATAGGCAGAATTCTTTCATCCAGACATATCGGCTCCGGGTTTTGACATCAAAGAATTGGCTTG